>NW_028255900.1:600000-1134590 GCF_971803275.1 Cyanistes caeruleus
ATTGACCTTTGGCCAGTTCAGTGTGCCAGGGTGACCCATATGTTCTGTCACTTTTGGATGTTAGTTAGCAGACAGTTGGTCAGGACTATACACAACACAATTACCATAAGCAGTTTGTTCCATGTAAATGACACCATACTTGCAAACTCACAGCTAAACTTGAACGTTAAATGGACTTTCAAAGATGCTTACACTACCTCTTGAAGGGGGAAATGCTTATACTTTATACTAACATAACAATTACTACACAGGCTAAACTCTTAAACTATTATCTAACTACTTTTAACACACATGCTCTGGTATATATGTAGTCTAAGTGTGGAAGCAATTTGCTGAAAGGGTAAACACACAACTACAATTTGCTTTATATACAGTTAGATGGAGTCTCTACACTTTTCTTAGATCTTCTACAGAATTTCCTTCACAAACAGACTATGATTTAACACAATTCAGTCTTGGAACGTTCACTGCTCCCTTGATGTCAGATGGCAGCTGATCAGTGACTGAGGGCTTTGATGTTCAGGTTGTTCTTCCCATCCTTCTAAACCTTAAAACAAAAGAAAACTGAAAAATTGGTAGAGACACAACATCATAATAACAACATAAAATTTCTGTTGGCAACTGTCTGTGTAGTGCTCAGACACAACTGTGTCCTGACAGCTCCACTTCTGATCCATGTCTGGAGTACCAAGGCTGTGTGATGACATCTCTGTTCACTGGATCTCATGTGTTCAGAGGCAGACAGTCTGGTCAGATGAACAGGTGACCTTTTTGAACCTGCCAACAAAACACAGACACTTCTCCCCTTGAAGTTAATGAATTACACTAATCAAAATGCTTTTAGGATATCAATTTTCCCCATTTTCTTAAAAAAAAATAAAAATGAGATGTACTTCTGTTATAAACATCAACATCAACACAAACCCATATATACAAGGATTAAGAACCTATAGCAGTTAAAAAATCAATTAAATCATAAACATTATTAATAAGATATGTAATATAAAACTACTATTAATTACTAAAACACTGCACCAGCATCCCATAGTTAGCAAACAAACAGAAACAAAAAATCATCAGTGAAGGATTGGATAACCACCTCCGGAAATGATTCTCCAAGCCCACTTCAAAATTGATCCAGCTGCCATATTAATAGGGTCAAATTGCTGAGTCAAAAAGTGACTCAAATACTGATTTGGTACAGAAAACATCTGGATCTGCTGGCAAACATTCTGTCCAGGTAAAGTTAAGGCTTGGCCAGGGCCTGGCTTTAAACTGGAAAGATGCCTCTTAACTCATTTCTAAAACAAGGTTCTCAATAGCAGCAGCTAGGAGATGCTCACAGCACAGCAAACTGTTAAAATGCATTTGTACAAAGCAAATGATCAGAAGCCTCAGGTACCAGACCAATTAAACCATTCAGCAGTTGGTTTAATCTGAAGCCTCTCCCATGGCAGCTGATCCTCAGCAATGGTACATCTTCTTAAAATTCTGGAAACACTGAAAAATAAGAAAGCTATAACAAACAAAACTGCAGAGATTGTAACAACCAATAGAACTCCTGATGAAGTCAAGGGTGTCACAGACTGCATTCCCTTCTATCCACAAGCAGGTGTTCATCAGCGTTTTGTCACAGCTGTTTCAGATGTGGCTATCTTCATCTCTCTAGGAAAATAACTATACTTTGCAGTTTAGACAAGTGTCTCCAATAAAACATAAACAATTTAAATTAAACAGTATTTAAAATTAATAAAATTAATTATAACAAAAGGAAATAACAAAACTTAACCTTAAAAGAATATCTAAGTTATAAAACTTAACTTAAAAACATTCAAGCCTAAACATAATAAAACTTGACTTTTCTTAATTCTATTAACACTTAATCTATATTAAATAAAAACATAACTTAATCTTATTCTGTTACTACAAAGAGGCAACTAAAAGTTTGATATATACCTTTTAAACACAATATAATAGTAACATGGATTCACTATGAAGATTATAAAAATGTAACAAGTATATCACAATTCTATGTCATCTAGCTTTGAGAATAACCCACAATAACTGCAAATGGTACTAAAAATACTCATTCAAAACAGGAATTTGCCTAGTATTTGTTCAAATTGGTTAGGATTTTAAAGTGCAGTTTTTCTAGAGAAAAACCACAACAACACAGGATTTGGCAAGTTGCCATTCAGCTTTTGTAGCACTTTTCAGAAACATTAAGTCTAATTCTTAAACTAAAATCCAAAATCCAAATTGGTATATATGCAGTTATATGTGTTTTATATAACAAAAGGACTCACATTGAAATTACCTTATTAGAATTGTGGAAAAAACAAGCAAATGGGTAATATATACTTTAACTTAACTTTGTCTTGTACAGTAAAGTTCTCTTAACTAATTAATTTTTTCAAACCATAAATATCTTTTGTAGATAACATCAATTGGAAGGTTTTCTTAGTAGCTGTAAATTATACCATATTTTAACCTTAGGTTTTAAGGCTAATTATTGCAAGGTAACTTCTGTTAATATTCACCTTAAACACCTTTTTTCTTGAAAAGGGGCCTTTTTAAACTTTCAAAGAATCACAATAATTTCTCCAGTAAAACTCTAAAAAACTGCAACTGCATAAACTCATAATTACTTAAAACACAAAATTAACTCTAACAGGGTATATAAAAACATTTTTAAAAACCCATGAATCATGACTTTTTAACAAACTGGGTACTATCCCGGTGCTTTTTCTTAGAGAGGGAGCGGGGGGTGGACTGCCCGCCCTGCTGCTGCTCTCTGCTGCTGTTATCTTTCTTCACATTCTCCACATGCTCTTGCAGAAAAAAAACAACAAAAAAACACCTCACAAAGTTAACTTTAACACATACAGTTGTTTCTCTCAATCTCTCTTGTTCACTGATAGAGGAAAAAAGGGGCACAATTTTTACAAAAGCAAGCGATGTTACATGAAAAGTCTCTCACAGTCAGGTGCTAACAATGGTGACCATTGCAGCTTATCAACTTCTAATTACAGTGATGAATTTCGAACTAGGTACCATATAATTTGTGAATTATGGCTATTTTGTCACTTTTTGAAGCTGTCTGAGCCACCTGTTCCTGCTCAGCTGTTTCTGTAATTGTTCAGTGTGGCCTTGGAACTTTTTCTGCACTGCTTCTGCCCCAGGGGTGCCCCTGCTCTCTGCGCACACCTCAGTGCTCCCCATGTCCCCCTGGTTTGGGTGGAAACCAATCTAAATTTGGATTCTTTTCCTCCAGGGTAGCAAAGTTGGAACTTAAATAAGATTGTAGTGTTAAGAGTGACTCCAAAAGTGAAGCAAATAGTTCAGGATATATCACATCCTGCCGTAACTGAACAGATTCTGTTCGTTGTTTCAGTGTTTGCTCTGGAATTTCTTTCTTATTATTTCCTTCTCTCTGACTCTCCCTCCCTCTTTCCATGGGCAGCATAGATAGGAGTGTTTGCCCAGCAGTGGGAGGTAAAGGAATGAGCATACCCATAAGCAAGAAGTCCAGGGAGCTCCTTGCGCAAATCAAAACCCTTAACCTGTGGCTTTTCTAAAAAGCAGGTAAATAAATCATGTGCTGCTTGCCTTTCCATCTTACCGTCAGCGCTGTCGCAGCCCTACAAGGTTCGGCAGCACGTTACGGCCAGGACTCTCCTCTGAGGTCGCCTGGGGCGCGGCACCGTTGCTTTTCGCCGTCCTTGCTGCGGAGGACCCGTCCCCTGTCGCCGACTCCCGTGGCCTTCGCTTTTTAATGTCCCAAAGGTCCCAAAGGTCCCAAGGGTCCCATTTGTTCGGGCGCCATTTGATGAGTTCGGCGGGAGACAAGCAGCACTCAATATGAATGATCAGCAAGTCTCATTTATTGGCAACTCCAAACTCCCTATATAACATCAATAATTAGGCTCCTACATAGTGCAAAAGCAAGCTCATTATTGGGTATTTCGTTTAAGGACAACTCCACCTAGTTCCACCTTCTTGTGGTTGTTCATCTGTGCTGAATTCACATTCTTCTGATCACAGTGTCCTGTTCTCAGTTCACAGTTATCACTAAGGTCTTTCTGACTTTGCAACATCTCATACCAACTACACTCTACTGTTGTTTAATTCTTTCTCAGCTAATTGCTGTATGGGAACACGACCTTTGTTAGCTAGCCACTCTTTCACACTGTTGAGCTTCGGGAGCCTCCCGGGAAGCACCAGCCCTCCCCAGCCCACCCTTGGTAGCACTTTTTCTTTTCTCTCTCCTGACAATTTTATCCCCAAAACTGCCGTGGGAACGTTGTATCCAAGCTCATCCTCCAGCGCTGCACTTTCCTCCTGTGAATTCCCTGTGCAGGGAATGTGTCTGTGCTTTTCCCTGCTCTGTTCACTGACCAACAAACCTGAGCCCGTGGGACTGTCAGAGCTCCTCCATGCCATGAAATCAGGTTGTGTTTCTCATGGCATGTTCTGGAGGAGCTTTTCTTGGTGTGTCTTGTGCTGCTGGAAATGACACAAGAGCCAGGAGGGAACAGAAGCTGCTGCTGCCCGTTGGCTCAGGGCCAGGGAACCAAGTTGTGCTCCCGGGCAGTTGGGCCCTGCTGGAAGCAGAGCCGCGTTTCCCTTGAGCAGCTCAAGCTTGTGACAGCTCCAAACAGGAAACCTCAGCAGAAAACTCTTCCTCCAAACTCAGCTGCTTTCCCTCCTGCAGCTGTTTGGGAAAGAGCCTCAAAGCACAGACTCTGCTGGGAGCCATTGGTGCATTTCCTCCCTCCCGGCAGCAGCAGCTCCTGAGCCCTTCACGGGCTCCTGGCCCTTCGCAAACCCTTCAGCTCCCTTGGAACTCTCAGCAGTCACTAACACAGGTATTTCGTTAATATTTAAGCTGCATGTAAACTTGTCTTTTTCTCTCCTCTCTATCTTTTTAATCTCCTCTTTATCTCCTTTAATCCCGTCAGCACCAGTAGGATGGGGCTGGAGTCTTGGGGTGGGTGTGGGATGAACTGAGGATCCAGCAGAGAAGGGCAAGGCAGAGGGGAGAGGACTCAGCCAACCCTTCTCCTGCTCTCTCCTCCCCCAGGCTCCAGCTAAAGCAAGTCAGACTGGAAAGGATCCCACAAATGCTGTGTTCTCCTCCCTCTGAGCTTGGCTGGGGATCCTCAGCTTCAGCCTGGTGCAGTGGCTGAGATTCGCTAATTTGAGTTTTTTGGCTAATGCACTAAATAATGTGGTGGGTTTAGCGCTGGCTGAAATCTCCAGGGCACTTACTCATTTCTCACTGTGAGATATGGATTAGGAGAAGGGCAAAATAGGCTTAAAACTTAGAAGGAATAAAGGAACTTTATTAACAGGACTACAAGAATGAGAAACTCTAATAAAACTTTCAGAACGCCTTTCCTCTCCTTTTTTTTTTTCCTGACACTGTAGAGATAGAACTTGGGATGTTAACACAGTATTAATTACACAATAGTTTTGTATTAGTTTTTGTAGGGAGAGAAGTTTTTTCCTGTTATGTCATGGAGGCTTTTTTACAAGGAATGGATTTTTTTGTGCTTTTTCATTTTTACAAATAGCAGCCGCCTGGGAAGAAATTTTTCTGTCGTGACATTTTCCTGATTTTTACAGCCCTCCTAGAGGTGTGTCAATGGATTATGAATTCATGGGGTTTTATTTTAAGGATGAGTTGTTTGAAGGCAAAGATTCTCTTCATTTGTTTTTGTGATCATCGTTGGAAACAGAAGTTTTCTTCTCTCCCTGGGGGCAAAGGGCATTTTATTGTTTTTATTTGTTTTTCTGTTCAAACTTTTATGGGATAACAGTTACTTTAACATGTGTTTGGTTTCTTTAATGGATGCTTTTGTTTAGATTTACAGTTTTAATATATTTTTATACTTTTTTCATTAATTAAAGGAGTTATTTTGTATATCATTGTTTATTTCTATGGCTTTACTATAAGAATATTTTTGTTTCAATAACCATTTTTTCATTACTTTTCTATCTAATGTTTGACTTCTTTTTTTTACTGACTTTGATGTTTTTTTGTTGGTTTTTTTGTGTGTTATTACTCTGTCCTTTTCTGTCCCTGGAGAGATGAACAAGGTTTGTAGGTCTCATCCGTGTATTGAAAGGGTTAATATCTTGCCCAGGCTCATAATCTTCCTAGTGTTCCAAATAAATAGGTACTGTGAGGGATACATATCACAGGTGAGCACCCACTGCACAATCTGCTTTGGATTAAATCCCATCTCCGTCTTCATCAGCTCACAGTCACTGTGACACTATTCCTGCATGGAAGAAACAGGCTGAGATGCCCCTTTCTGCTTTTGGTCCTTTTATTGACAAATGAAATATTCTATTTGAAAACCTTAAAACCCTGGAGTTTCTTTGTATTTTCACCTGAAAATGCTGCCAGCCGAGGTTCCCAAGTGTGTGGTACGTGTTTGTGTGCACAGATCAAAGGTGTCAGCCTGTGTGCGTGGCCCAGGTGTCTGTCAATGCCCATTGAAGCAGACGGCTGGAAGGGGGCTCTGCCCGCCCTGCGCTGCTCCGGGGCTGGGGCTGGGCTGGCAGAGGCTGCAGAGCGCTCTGAGAGGCACAGCCTCAGCCCCGGCCGGCATCTTGTGCACGGTGGCACAGCCTCAGCCCCGGCCGGCATCTTGTGCACGGTGGCACAGCCTCAGCCCCGGCCGCCATCTTGTGCATGGTGGCACAGCCTCAGCCCCGGCCGGCATCTTGTGCACGGTGGCACAGCCTCAGCCCCGGCCGCCATCTTGTGCACGGTGGCACAGCCTCAGCCCCGGCCGCCATCTTGTGCACGGTGGCACAGCCTCAGCCCCGGCCGCCATCTTGTGCATTGTGGCAGCTCTGAGGGCTGTGCGAGGGACGCTCTTCCTCAGCGCTGTTTCACGTCCTTTCCTTTCCCAGGATGGCATTTGGAAATGTTTCTTCGGCCCTATCAATACACAACTCACTGTCTTACTCACTTTATGCCTGGAAGGTTCTAAGAAGACAGTGAAAAGCATAGCATGATTATGATGCACAAATAGTAGTCAAGAAAACAGTACTCCATAGCGTAGGGCCTGCAGAGCAGGGATTCGTTTATTCAGCACCAGGAGTGAGGGGGAAGCTCCACCACAAACTCACTTGTCCATTCTTTGCACAGGACAAGCTTTTAAACTTTTTAAACTTAATGGGCACATTCTACTTTCCTAAGCTTCATATTTTCTAATTCCATGATTGCGGAAGCCCATGCAGCAGGGCTCTGCATGTAGTTGTCAGCCTCCTGGTGGTTGTTTTTGATGAAGGCTCAGGAGCTAACTGAATTCAAAAGGCCTTTTTGTTACACTTCAACACTTCCCTTTTCTGGGAATTCAACACAAACTTATGGTCAGTAAGTTCTGCAAGTTCTCTTGCTGTGTGAGGCCACATTGTGTCTTTCATTCAGCAATTCATGAAGAAAACACCAATTGCCTACTGAGACACTTCTGCTCCCTCCCAAATCACTACTCAAGAACAAGCCTCAGGCACATGCCCATAGTCCCTCTCTGCCAGCAGCTCCGAGCTGCATTGCACAGTGCATGCTGTGCCCCAGAGAGCACCAAGCAGGCTGGCCTGGTGCCCCTGAATATTTCTGCAAACCCTCTGCATTTCACACCTTTGCTGTGGCTCAGTGCAGAGCTCCAGGATTGCAGGCGCTTGGTCCCAGAGCTGTGTGAGGCACTGGCTCATGCAGATGTGCCCTGACTTGCTGTCACTGCCTCACGCTGGCCTCGGTTCCCCTGGCAGAAATGCCGTGCCTGAAGGACACTGCCCTGTGCTGGAGCCTGCGGAGCAGCCCGGCTCCCTCCCCCTGTGCCCAGAGTGCTGCACACACTGCTGACCATTGCCAGGAGTTCCAGGGCAGGCGGCACAAGAGCAGCAATGGTCAGGCAGGGCAGCAGCCCTGGGCTGCTCTTTGCCTTTCTCTCCTCCTGTGCAGACTCCAGACAGCCCATGGCACCAGTGTGTGCTGTGCCCAGCACGGCGCCGCTTCCCCTCAGGAGCAGCCAGCTGCCAGCTTGGCTCTGAGAGCGGAGGATTTGCCTGGGGCCAGCAAGAGGCAGCCAGGGCCAGGCTGCTGCCTCTTGCAGCTCCAAGGGCCTCCTTCCAGCCTGCCTCTGCCAAAGCTCAGGCTTCTCTGGGCTCTGTCAGGGCTCTGCTGGGGCTCCAGCCTGGCCAAGGCCGGGCCCGCTCTCACCTCACAGTTGCTCACAGCTCTGCACCACAGGAGACCTTGCACAGCACCCTCACTGCTCTTTCTGCTTTCTCTCTTCAGCCAGACTCTCCTCCAGCCAAGGAGATTTCTCTTAGGGATACAAATCCAAGTGGCAGGAACCCAAATACTCTCGAGTCACATCTGCACAACCTGCATCTGCACAGGATGTTTGCGTTGCACCGCTCCTCCTTTGGTTTTTCCTGCAAGTGCCATTGCTGTTTCTGCCTCAAATAGAAATGCCAGAGCTGGGCAAAACTTGGCCAGTTGGCCATATTCCAAAGGCAGTGTGGTCTGGAGAGGATGAATGAAGAGGAGCCTTCCCCCCTTACAAACTGTACCAAAGAAGCCATCAATGTCACTTTCCACCTCTAAGAAAAAACTGACAATTCAGGAGGAAATGTTGAGCTTTCTCACAGGGTCAGAAGGAGAGAAATGTTCCAAAGGAGTTGAGATTTTAGAAATTTTATTTAAAATCCTACTCTACAATCCTACACTACAAACCTACCCTACCATCCTGCACTACAATCCTACTCTATAATCCTATTCTACAATCCTACTCTGCAATCCTACTCTATAATCCTACTCTAAGTTGGCCATGGAGAAGACAGTTTATAAATTGATTGTTGCATTCCTGCCTCCTCCTTCCACTTCTTCACGGCAACGATGAGAGGTGCCAGGCTGGACCCAGGCATGGCCGATGTTATAAATTGATGCTGCAGAAAGGAAAAGAAAACAACAAGAAAGCATGATTTTCCAATCTAAGAGCTTGAAAGGCAGGGGAATAGTTTTTAAATGGAAAGGGGATTGAGTCAGAGTAGGTCAGGAGCATGGGGCAAGAGTGGCACAGGTTGCCCCAAGAGCTGGTAGGTGGCCCACCCCTGGAAATATCTGAGGTGTGAGTATCCTGATCTCTTGAAAGATGTCCCTGCTCATTGCAGGACACAGACTAAATGACCTTTCCATATCCCTGTGTGTTAGTTTGAGATGAATTGACATTTAGGGAAAGAAGTAAGAAACCCCGCACGGAAGTGATTTCTTTGAGAGAAGCTGCTGGGAGCTTCCCCTGTGCCTGAGACAGGCCAATGGCTGGCTAGTTCTGAGAACTGACAACATTTTGCACCATTTAGAAATGAGATGTGCCTGTGTGATGATGCACATTTTGAAAACCACCAGCCCGGGCACTGGCCCTCTTTGCTTCCGGAGCCCGAAGGTAACGGAGCTCTGGTGAGGCCGGCCCTGCTCGCCCACGGCCTGTGCTCCTGGGGGAGGCCGGGCCAGAGCCCAGCGGCTCCCGGGCGGGGGATGGAGGCTGCGGGACCCCGACCCCAGGCTGGGCCAGGCCACGGCTGCTGACATCTTGCCCACACTAAACCCTCTCCCCAGCGTGCAGCGACGGCTCCAGGCCGAGCCTCCCCTCCCAGCGGCTCCCGGGCAGAGAGAGGGGCCCAGCACAGCCTGAAATCCAACACCGTGACTGCCATGACCTGGGTGAGATTGAACCCTTTCACTGCACAGATGAGACCTTTCTTATTCTTGTGGGCCTGATAATAAAATTTGTTATTCCTTTGAAGTTTGAAGCCTGTTTTGCCCTTCTCCTAATCCAGAGCTCCCAGCAAGAAATGAGTAAGTGCCCTGGTGATTTTAGCCAGCGCTAAAACCCAGCACTCCCTGCCAGCCCAGCCCAGTCTAGGATTGCTCCCCACTGTCAGCTGAACAGCACCAAGGTTGGAAGTGAGGAGGATGGGGGCTCATCTGATGCCTTGGATTTCAGTGGAGGAGGAGCCCATCCCTGGGACACTGTTTCACCTGCAGCCCTTTTGGCATTTTACCTGCAGCAGCTCCTTGGCAGACCAGCGCTGCGCCTCGCCTTTCTGCAGGCAGCAGCTCAGGAAGTCACGCAGCAAAGGCGAGAATTGCTCGGGCTGCCGCAGCTGTGGGCTCCCTTCTGTGGCTATGTGGAATTTAGCCTGGGGAAAAAGGAAACACAAGGCTCCACCTGCTTCTTTCCCATCTGGAACTGCTCTCCCAGAGCCCATTGTTCCAGCTCCACTCTGCAGTGGCAGTTTTTGCCCTGGCAGAGAGGCAGACATGACTTTCCTTGTAGCATTTGGATGACGACTTTCCTGTATCATGAAAAAACCCAAGCCCCAAAGCCACAGCTTTGCCAACATCCAGCAGATCTTGCCTTGGCAGCTGATTCCATTGCCTGATCTAGTTAGTGGCAACTACATCAGCAAATACGTGTTTCCTTCTCGGAGGATTCCCAGCAGCTTGGCAGCCTTTTTGGAAGAGGGATTTTGCTATTTTAACTAACTCTACTACTTCCAAGGATTCTTATGTGAAAAGAATCTCTGCAGTGCTTGTTGGTCCCTTAAGCACAGCTGCCATAAAACAAAACTCATCAGGCTTTTTGTCCTGTTCTTGAAAATGATGGTAATTGGAAGAAAAGAAAGGAAATGCAGCAGGTGTTCCTCAGGGAAGGAAACAAACATTTGGAATCTCATTTCCAACACAGACACATTAAGATGCCTCCACAATTGTAGTGGGTTGAAAATGCCTGTTTGGGCACACAGGAGCCACCTGCAGCTCTGTCTCTCAGCACTCTGAAAATTTCAGGTTCCCTTAGGTGGCAAAAGGAAAATATTCATGGTGAAATCAGAAGTGTCATCCCTGTGGTAAGCCTGTGCTCGTTGGATTCTCAAGTCAATGCATTAACGCTGTGCCCATCCCAGAAAGTGCCAGGAAACAAACAGGAGGTTTTGGCAGGCTCTCCCCGTCACCAGGCTCCAGCTTGGTGATATGGAGAAAGTGGCTTGGGTTAGGAAAGAAGGTGGTCACTGAGTGTCTCAGCAGCACTGCACAAGAAGCAGAAGAGACTCTGGCTTTACAGCCTCATCTCCAGGTTTCAGGCAAGTTTCCCTGTGAGAAGAATGGGGCTGCACCTCTTCTCTCAAAAGCACTGTTTTAGAAACTTGGTTTGGTTTGAGTTTCTTTGCTTCATTTCTGGAAAGATAACACCAGCTCTGAGATGCTTGTTTCCTATTCTTGGGGCCATCTACACAGCCAAAAGAGCTGGAACGACTTCTAAGGCAAAGCAAACTGCTGCCTGAGAATGGAGATGGTTTGGGCGAGGTAAGGCTTGAGTTCCCCCAGTGCTGCAACCAAAGCTCCAGCAGATGCTGATGTGCTGCAGGGCCATTTGTAGAAGGGGCCTTGGTGGAAGTACTTCCAGCAGATGGCCATGGGATTTTGTGCAGTGAGCAGAGAACACGGGACAGGTGAGAAAGACAGCGGGATCAGAGAGTATTTGCTCCTTACCGATTGAGCAGTGAAACTGTCATAAGGAGTTTTTTGTTCGGCCATTTCAATTGCCACAATTCCAAAAGACCACACGTCCACTTTGGGGCCATATGGTTGACGCTTCACCACTTCAGGTGCCATCCACCAAGGAGTCCCGGTCACCGAGCACCGCTGATTTTGCTCAGGGGTGAGCTGAGCAGAAAGGCCAAAATCAGCTGAGGAGAAAGCAAAATACTCTTTTAATTTCAATACTGTCAATTAGGAAACCAAGGCAAAGAATTCCCCAGTAGAAGGTTGAGAATGTGCAGTTGAATTTCCTGGACAACACTCCCTGCTCTCTTTCCTTGGGGCTTTGGCCAAGGCAATATGAATTGGCTACTTCAAACATCCCCCCATTTCTTACACTTCCTCCAGCAGTGCCTTTTGTTCCCCTGAAGGTTTAGATTGCAGCTCCCTCCCTCTGGAAGGAACACACACAGACACACACAGAGCAATAGCACTCTTGGCTGCTTGTGGTTCCTTGTCATAGCTGTGTGCACCCTGCAACTGTGCCTTCAGCCCACAGCAGGGGGGACCCCTGCACTGCCAGCAGCAGCATTTTTGGGGAGCTGGCAGTCACTGAAAGCAGCCCCACAGCCCCCATTCCTGGAAGGCTGAAGCTGAGCAAGAATACACTGACCCAGCTTGACAGAGCCGTCGGTTCTGAGAAGGATGTTGTTGCTCTTGACATCTCGATGGATCACGTGGTTGGAGTGAAGAAAATCCAGTCCTTGCAGGCACTGAGAGAGAAAAGAGAAACAGGGGGGCAAAAAGTAGTGCTGTGAGTTCATCGCACAAGCAAGGAACAGCTGTGGAAGGTTCCCTTTGCAGGGGAATGGGGAGGAATGGCAGAACACAGCGCCATTGAGAGCAAGAGCCTGCTGCTCCCACAGGAGCAGAGCAGCACCTTTCTCAGGAAAGGCATGTCAGCTTTTGAAAGAGCACCAGCAACTGCTGTTGTAGACTGTCCCCTGCAAAGCAGCCAGGGTGACTGCAGCTGCAGTGCATGTGCTCAGAAGCAAACAGCATTTGGGCTGCACTACTATCCTTTTCAGCTGAGGAATAAAAGAAATTAGTCTCTCTTTGTTTCTTTCCTGTTGGTTTCAAATCCTCCCAGCACACCTTTGCTTTAGAGCCAAGGAACGTAGTGCAGACAGGCAAAAGTTCAGCTAGGCAAGGTGGAGAAGTGCAAATGCCAATGGAAGAGACAGAGCTAGAATACAAGAGCAGGGGATAAGAGTACAGGAAGTGAGTCCAGTGAGTGTAGGGGCACTGGCAGACAGTTCCCTTGAGATGCTCTTGCTTGCCCATAGCCGAGCAGCAGCACAGAAACCAAGCCTGGCCCATGAAATCCCTCCCGTTCTGAGCCCCTGTTTCCCAGACAATGCAGCTCAAGGCCTTGGAAGCACAGATGGGATCCCTGACCTCCCGACTGACAGCTGCAATCTCTCCTTCAGACATTTGAATCTCATCGATGAGATCTCTCAGAGTGCCTCCATCCATGTACTCCATCACCAGCCAGAGTTCCTCATGCACAAGGTAGCTGAAAAAAGGAAACAAGGCCATGCAGGTGAACATGCACGGCTAGCTTGGTTTTTTGCTTGAGTCTTGTTTCTGGGTCCCTTGGAGACAAGGGCAGAAGTAAAGGCATAGACATTGCCTCTAGGCTGTGCAGTGTTTGCAGTCTGTGCTGTCTCAAGGAGAAAGGCAGTTTAGGAAGAGCCCAGATAAAAAACCTGTCACGCATGGCATTTCTGGAAATAAGCACCTAGTCTTCCTGGCATGCACAGCAATGGAAAAGAGGGGCAACAATGCAAGGGCAATCCTCTCTTGGATGGTTCATCAGCATTTAAGAAACTTGAAAAACTCAAGCCCAAAGAACTGTGGAGGCAATGAACTTAGAAGGTATTGAATTCTTAAGATAGGGCTGATGCAGGGTTTTGAACAATGTTCAGTCTGCATTTGCCAGGGTGGATTCATGCAGACAAAATGCAGTCTCTTCCCATCCATTGGAGATAAGTAGAGATATAATCATTAACAACTCTATTTCCTGCCAGTGACCAAAGTGGGTTTTTAAGCTCTCATGCTTGTAGTATGTAAAGAAACATTCAAGGGATAGGACCGTGACCACTCACCTGGCTAAGTAATTCACGATCCTGGGACTCCTATTACTCTCCATGATCCTGATTTCATTCATGGTTAGTATCTTCCTACTCACTCCTTGCACATTTATTTTCTTGATGGCCACCTCAAATGACATTGAAAAGGAGTAATTGGAGAAAATTGGTAGCATGAGACCACAACACACATGGAGCAAGTGATTTTGGAATGGCACAGCCAAGCTGTGCCAAAGTGCCTTGTGATTAGACCTCATCACTGGAGTAATTAGGAAGTGACATTCCAACAGCCCATTTCTCTGCTCCCTTCGGGGCCAGTTACAGGACACGTGGCCACTGAGGATTTGCCTTGTCCACAAAGCCTGTTCCAAGTGCAATTTGCAGGCTGGCTCCAGTCTGTGCTTCTTGTGCCTTTTCAGCACAGCTCTACTCAAAGCTCCAGCCACAGCTGTCAGCAGTGGGGAAAGGCCTGGAGAGCAGCAGAGGCTGCAGGGGCTGTTGACATTTACCTCTCCTCCTGTTGCAATGTCAAGTGCTCTGGAAACCTCTCCAAAACCCCTAGAAACAAAACAGCAGCAAAGAAAGGAGAAGCCATTTAGATCTTGCAGTGGAAGCCAGTCCAGACAGGAGAGCTCTGCTGTAAATGCCTAAAAGCTGCAGGTTGCAGGAGGGGTCTGCCAGAAGGCAGATGATGCATTTTCCCCTCAAGTGCCTGGGCACTGGGCCTGTTCCTGAAGCCTTGGGCTTTACTGCCTCAGCTCCAAAAGGCAGCTTATTCCTTCATCTCGGCTATCAGCTTCTAAACTGTGCAATTCTAATCCTGAGCACGGAGTATTTCCTTTAGCAAACTCTTGGAGAGAAATGTTCCTGAGAACTGTTATCTGATAGCTCTCATTGGGGGTAGGTTGTGCTTTCAGGCAAGCAAGATTCTTCTCCTTTCGTTAGTGTGGCCAGATGATTTGGAAACATCCAAAAATGCGAAGGAAATGAATCCTGAGCTGTCCCACACTTGAGAGACAAGCAGATTTCCCAGGTTCTGTTCCTTGCTGCAGGCAAGACCTTGGCAGCATGGAGATGTCTTTGACAATGCCTTCTGAGCACACTTGACAAATTCTGGCCAGTACTGAGAGATGGGGCAGACTAAGCCCGCTGTCTAAACCTGTGGACAACTTGTCTGACTTCCCACTTGATGGATATTCCCCCAGTGAAACACCTGGCCCATGGCTGTGTAGAAGTGACTGTGGTTGGACTCACCCGCTGCCAAGACTTTCCAGTTCGATGTATTTTGTGATGGGATTTTCCTTGTTCACCATCCTCCCTGAGGGAAACAAAATGCAAGATGCTGACTTTCAGGCAGAGATCCGAACTTGCAGGAGATGCCAAAGGCAGCCCCGCTGTCTGGGGCTCTGAACCCTCTGTGGTCAGCTGGGCAGCAAGCACAGCAGCAACAAGACAGGCAGTTGTGCAGTACAAATGGGCAGCAGAGAGACTGATTTTGTCCAGTCCTTGGAAGGAAATGAAGCGCAGAGAGCACAGCAGGGCACAGCACAAGGCTGGCAAAGGCCAAGCATGAGCACTGACAAGCAATGGCAAGAAGACACAGCCAGCCTGAGCCCCTGACAAGCTGTGGCCCCCGTTCAGGACACACCAGCATTGCCTTGGAGATCAGACACAGCCAGGTGCAGATCAAGGCCCTTTTGTGTGCCAGCAGGTGAAGGTAGACACCAAATCAGCTGGGATCTTTTCTCAGCCCCACCAGGTCTTTTCTGAGAGCACAGCACTGGCAGCTGTTATGGGCAAGAAGCAGATTAAATGGGTTGTGCTGCAGAATCACAGAGGGCTTGATGTGTTTTCCCAGAGACTGATCTGAGCAGGGCTTGGGCCAATAGGTAGGATTCTAAGAGTCATGGGAATGGCTGGGAATCAGGGATGAAAAAGTGCCATGGATCTGAGGAATACACAGCACAGGGGCTGCAGGCTCGCTCCTGAGAAATGCCTGCAGTGCTGTTTTATCTGATCACACCACGTGGATGTGTCTCTTGGACACATCTTTATAAAAATAAAACTGGGATATTAATTACAGATTGTTATACAAATATCTGTTTCTTCAGTGTGGGCCCAATGAAAACATCTCTTGCTGTGTTTCTTCTGTCACCTGATGTTCTTTCAAAGGAGTCCTCACTGACAAAAAATACAGCATTCTCATAAAAACCTTGTAGATGTAGTAGAGGCAATAAAAACAGTCCTAAAAATGACACCAGTAAGACACATGGGGCAGAACAGCTCTTTCAGGATGGAGAAAAAGCAAAAACCCCTAAATGCAAAACCAAACAAGGATAAAAACTGAAAACTAAAAACGGAACCACAACAAAAAGACAAAACCCCAAAACCAATCAATATCTCTGAAGTCTTTTGGTTCTGACAAGCGGTGGGAAGTCTGGAGTCTAATGAGAATTTAGGAATCAAATATTCTGTTCAGTTTGGCCACTAGCACACAGAACTTGCATAGATCATTTGCTGGGCCACAGCCTCCTGCTGATCCAAGAACAATTCCTGCTTCTGCCTTTAGTGGCAAGGGAATGCCAGGCAAAGCCGAGCCAGTCCAAGCTGCCCTCAGAGGCAGCAGGAACAGCCAGAGCGCTCTCTCGCTGCCTCAGAGCACAGCAGTTCCTGTGGGGAGTCCTAAATGTCTCTGGGACACCAAAGTGAGGAGGATCATTTGCTACAGCTCTGCTGGCACGTGCACACAATACACTGTCCCTCAGACAAGAAATACACCAGACGTACTCAGTTGCTCCACGAAGTCTCCCAGGCTCTCCTGGAGCTGAGCAGCAGATGTGTCACTGCTGGAAATGGACAAACTGCCCCGGCTCCACTGCTCAGCTTGGGCAACAAAGGCTCCTTTAGATGCTGCTGCTGCTGCAGCAGATTGAATGGAAGAGCCTGTGTAGATCTGCGAGAAGAAAGGAGTTTGTGTCAGGAAGCTGGCTGGCAGAGATTACCCCGAGTTCCCTTTTCAAATGCAAGCCGTTAGGAAGTTGCTGTTAGCCACATGCAAAGCTCATCAACTGGATTTTTTGGATGCCCACTTCTGGAACCAAATGGTCAAAACCTAAGGTTGGTTTTAATCAAGTTGATGGCCAGTTTCATATTCCATTTTCCTGGATTTTATGAAGGATGACTGCAACAACGACCATTCCACTTCCTCCCAAGGATCCCTTTCCCCCTCCAAGGGCTGCAGACACATTTGCAGCTCCTTGTTCTAATGCTGGAGCTCCTCCCCCTCATCCTCTTTTCCTGCACCATCTTCAGAAGGTGCTCAGCCTGCAGCACTTGTGCTTGGGACAGTACCTGTGCCTGCCGCCGACCTTGGGGCTCTTCATCAGCAGGCATTTGCTGGAAGCCTTCGCAGGCTGCCAGGTGAGATATCAACACGTCCACCTCAAGTCAAAGAGAACAAAGCAGTCAGAGACCACAGCTTGTCCCTGTGTGCCAAGGCTCATTGACTGTGAGCAAAGGGAAAGAGCAGCACAGCAGCAGATTCACCAAGGGATACAGACAGCTTGCAGCTTGTATTCCAAATCTGTCTGGGGGACTGAGTTCACTTGCAAAAAGCCCTGAAGAAACAAGGAGAGCAGGAGCAGGCCAGCAGGAATCCCTTGAGATGAGTGCTGGCAAAAGGGGCAAATGACTGGTGCCACTGTCCAGGGCAGCAGCTGAGATTGAGCACAGCAGGAAATGTCCTTCCAAGCAGCTGGGATAGACACTACAGCAGGATGGCACTGAGAGGCATCAGCCCAGCCCCCTGCTGCTCTGCAGAGGAAAGGCAAAAGGGCAGAAAGCACCAGACTGCAGTGACTGCTGTGCCTATCGCTCTTTCACTCACTCGATTTTCTAGAGCCTCTTGGTGCTGAGCGAGGAGATGGAATTTCTCTTCGATTATTCTTCTTTCTTCCTCCAGCCTCTCCTCCCTTGCCCTGATCCTAGCCTCAGCTTCCTGCAGCTCTGCCAGAAGCTCCTCCTCGGAGGCCTGTGAAGAATGACAGAGAGGAATTTCTGTGAGTGGAGTGTCTGCCACTCTTTCACTCACCTGGTTCTGTTGATTGCCTCTCTGCCAGGGGAGATTCATCTCCTCTTCGATGCTTCTGTCTTCCTCAGGCCTCCTCTTCACTGCCATGATGGCCCTCGGAGCTTCAGGCAGCTCTGCCTGGGGCTCTGCCTCGATGTTCTGTACACACAAATGGAGAGCAAGTGCCTGGGAGCTGCCTTCAGGCTCAGCTTCTTCCTCAGTTTCAGCCTCAAAATCACACTCATTCAGTCACTTCTTTCTGCTTCCCTACCCACCTCTGCTTCCACTGTAACCTCCTGTCCCGCTGCTGATCTCTGCAGAGGCTCTTTGCTTTCAGGGCCTCTGGCACTCGTGGCCTGCTCAGTCCCAAGAGCTGCGTTTTATGCCCCTCTTCCTGCCCTTCACTCTGTCCCCTGCTGAGTCAGGCTTACCTGGCCATTCTCCAGTGGCTCTTCCACCTGCTGCCCCAGCTGCTCTTCCTGCTCTTGGGCTGGGAACAGCTCTCCCTCAGGCTGGCATGGCCGTCCTGATAAAACAGTCTGCTCCTGCTCTTTCTCTGGATGGACCTGCAGAGAAAGTAAGAGAAGATGGGCTTCAACTTCTCATCCAACATTTGTGGGCCAAGACTCAAGGGCTGATGGGCTCCCACGTTCCCAAAGCTCTGTGCTGCTGCTCTCCTGTCTTGTTCTCTGCCCATGGGGAAGCACAGATTCCAAAGTGACCCTGGCAGTGCAATCAGGGCCCATCTGGCACTGAATCTCCAACAGACTCTTGGGCAGCTGACAGGAAATGTGGGGCATTTCTCAAGGGCCTCCCTCCCCTTCTGCTGTGTCCTGCTTGTCTCTCCCTAGTGACTGACAGCCAGCCCTGTCCCACAGCTCCATCCTGGCTCTGCAGGGGCTTCCTGGGTGAGCTCAGCCCTTGGGAGAGACACTGCTGGAGTTCATGTTCTTTTCAGGCCTGCACTGCCACTCCTGCCCCTCTGACATCTACACTCTTGTTAGAAATCCTGCTCATTCAGGAGACAAGGATGTGTGCAATTGGATCCTCTGCTGCAGGTCAGAGAGCCTCTATGGCCACCTCAGGATATGGAAGAGGACCAAGGTGTTTCTCCTCCCTCTTTTGTCAGCTGAGAATTCTGAGTGGCACTGACAGAGATCCTCAAAAGGCCCCACCAACAAATTAATTGACACACCCCTAGGGATGCCAATGAAGGAAGCCATGGGTCATGTAATGCATGTATGACCAAAGTCACCAAAAACCACCTAAAACATGGAATTGTCCCACCTCACTAGGACAGGCAGAAATTTATAGGTTAAACAGGGAGTGTCAGGACAGAAGAGGCAGGAGGAGGAAAACAGCTCTGAGGAGAAAAAACAACCAACTCTAAAGGGGTTCTTAGCAACACAAGACAGCACTCAAGGACTTGCAGCTTTGCCCCCACACTAGGCTCCAATGCAGTTTCCAAAGCTGCAGACTTCACCACAAAACGTATCAACAGAAACTTGCCACTTGTGGATTTTGCCTCAGAAGAAGGGTTCAGAACTACACAGTTTGTTTCTTTGGCCACACAGGACAAGAATGGCTGGCCACAGCTTCATGGACAACACAATCATCTCCTTGCAGCTTATCAAAAGCCAAAAGACAGGTGGCCTAAAAGACTCTGCAGAAGTGAAGAATTACTCCAGAAAACTGCAGAACACTTCTCCAGGTCATGCAGAGGTTTCCAAAAAGGGACAGCAAACAAAGCAAGCCCTGTGAGCCCCAGAAATGCCGTGTGAGCCCTTGGCCATGGCTTGGCAGAAGCCAAGAGACAGAGCTTCCCTGAGCCAAGCAGCCAGCTGCTCACCCGCAGGCAGCAGCGCTTTGGGGGCTCAGCACGACGGCTCAAAGCCCAATTTCCAGCTGCCACGGGATGGGGGAATGGCTGGGTGCTGGCAGGACTCCAGCACTCAGCATCCTCAGCCAGCAACAGCAAGTGCTGGCTGCTCAGAAACTTGCAGCTCTGCCTTGCACTAAAGACAGCAGCACCCAGCACTGGCACTTACTGTCTGGGCATGGTCAGGCTGGGCTGTGACCACAGCTGGAGGCTCGTGCTCCTTTTGCTCATTTTGCTCCTCTTTGGCCTCTTCTCCAGGAGCAGAGGGAGCCACAGCAGAGTCTGCTCTTGCTTCTGGGCTCTGTGGACAGATGGTGGAGTTAGGGACAGGCAGCTCCCTATCATTTAGAACCTTATTTCTCTTCAGCTCTATTTCTACAACCAGCTCTACCAAGCACAAATCATCAGCTTTGATAGCAATGGGATTCTAAGTCTCTCCAAGTAAATTAAAATGGGTTAATTCAGCCATACTGCAAATAGCTCTGAATTAGAGAGTTCACCCTGGCTACTATCAGCAAGCAACGTTCTCTCTACAAATCTGAGCTTTGAGTTCTTTTAAATCTCTGCAATGGAAAATTAGGAAATAGCCAACAATGCCTTTGCTATTGCTGTTGTAAACATGGAAATGGATCTTCTTTCAGCCCACTCAGCTGGCCCTCTGCACTCTACTGCCACAGGCCAAGCTCACAGTTCCCTGCACAATTCTGAAACACCAGGAACATCAAATGTTCCTTTCTGACTCACCTCAGGATCGGCACCTCTGAACACACGGCTCAGATGACCTGCAGTGGGCAAGGAAAATGAACCAAATTCTTTGAGAAAAGAGGAGAGAACCGTGGCCTGTTTAGAACAGCATCTGAGAAGATCTCCCAGTCTGCATTTTCAAAGGTGTCCTGCTTGACAGGTGTTGTTTAAAGCAGCAACTAAAAAATCACTAGAAAACTTACTTATTTCTTGCAGTGTGATATGGATTAGAACAAGAGCAAAACAAGCTTAAAACTTAAATGGAATAAAGAAAGTTTATTTACAAAAACTACAAGAATAAGAAACCAGAATAAAACTTCCAGAACAACCCTTTTCTCCCCCACTACCCAACCATTCCCTTGTTTACATGACAACATGGAGACAAAAAACTTTGGATCTTTGGTGTTTACAACAGTCCCAATTCCTGCTGGAGTCTTTTCATCAGTCTTTGTAGAGAAACAGAAGTCTTCTTCTGCTATCTATGGAGTTTTTCACATGAAAACTATTTTTCTTCATAGCTTTCTATTTCTCTGATGCCAGCTGCCCAGAAATCTGCCATCAGTTGCCTCCTCCCATTTCCCATCACTCTGAGGTGTGTTATGGGTCATGAGTCTAGGGATGTCATTTTTATGAATGAGTTATTCAAAGGCAAAAGTTCTCTTCATCTGTTTTTGTGAGCCCTCCTGGAAACAGAAGTTTTCTTTTTGCTTCTTAAAAGCCATAAATCTTCAACTCTTACTTCTCCTCCTCTGTTCCAGCATCTCACAGTGTCACAACTACTTCATCATTTGCTCAAAATCCACACTTGGAAACATTCCATTCCTCCCAATATACTCTGTCATGAATTAAAGGAGGTTTTTTCAGAACACTACTGTCCATGCCCATAGCTTTAACAGAAAAATATTTCAGCTTATTAAAGTATCTCCTTCTTTCTCTTCTCCCTCTCAATTTCATTTTTTTCTTCACTCTCTTTGATGGGTTGATGATTGATCACTCCCTCTCTCTCTCTCTCTGGAAAAAAAGGATTAATCTGCAAGTCTCATGCAGGCAGTAAAAGAGTTAAAATCTTGCTAAAGCTGCAGATGTTGATGGTGTCAGGTTTCAGTTCAGTGGCAGAAACTGCAAACCAAGTCAGGCTGGCCGGCTCCGTTTCTCCCCCACCCCGCCCTCTGCAGCCTTGTCCGGCCTGGAGGGGGGGAGGAGGCCGAGACAGAGCCCTGTGACCTCCTCAGAAGCCAGAAACCAAAGAGAGCAAGAAATTCCCGGCCTCACATCTTAAGGTGGTGTTCACAGGTTGATCTCACTTCTCAATAGTTAAAACCGCTGCCAATTCTCACCCATGGCCAGGAATTAGTCAGGAGAAAAAACTCCCATCAGCCTCCAGCAGTTTCAACTTCCCGAGCTCCCAGAGCTATCTTAAAAGTAAAGTCACCCCAAGAGATTGAGCCAGCAAAGTGAGGAAATGACAGACTCTGCTGCCACAGGCTCTCCCGTGGAGGGAACAGAAGCCCTGCAAATGCTGCCCGCAGCCCCCTGGCTACAGACACCCCGTGTTTTGCTGAAGGTGTTGACAGGAGCTTGACCAAACCAGGGGCATCCTCATGGTCTTTGTGTTTCAATAGCAACCCGGTCACTAAGAAAGAGCAGGGAGACCTACAAAAGCCAGCTCAGGTTCCAGCCAGGGAAAACCTCTACTTACGTGCCAGGTTGGTGAGGTAATAGCCGGCATAGCCAATGCCATAAATGGTGCAAACTGCAACAGCGAGCTGCTCCATCACTGTAGCACTGCTGTGCCAGTTTGCACACTCTGCTCCACAACAAAAACAAACAAGGCTCCTGTCAGTGTGCAGCTGCCCACTGACAAACGCCTCAAGCAGGAGGATGCTCCTGCACTGAGCAAGCCCAAGAGCTGCTCTGACCCTGAGGCCTTCCGTGCACCAAGGCAACCTTGGGTTGTCACCACAACAAGGTGGCATCCATGCCCTGACATCACAAAGCCAATGCTCTGCGCTGCTCTGGGAATTGATGCAGAGCAACCCAACCTTCCCTACAGCAAACACAAAATTGCCTGGCAGGTTCTCCTCTGTCACAAAGTGTCACAAATCCTTTGCTGGGCTGTGGGAAATGGAAAGACAGAAACTTCCACAGATACTGAAGGGTTTGATTGACAGCCTTGGAAGGAGCTTGGGTTCATGTAATGTTAAAGGTTCACAGACGTTGAGTCGAGAATTCATAAGCTTATGTTCCTATAGCTGCAAGTAAGAATATGCCATAAGCAAATAAAAAACTGCATTGAGTGAGATGGTGGAGAGTTTTCAACTGTAATTGTGTGATTTTATAGAGTAAGCTATGAATCTAAATATTATCCTAAGAAGCACATGTGTGTAGGTGAGCTAGCAGTGTATTGGGTGAAAAGCAGACACAGTGCAGCAGAACTTGGCAAAGGTGAAAGGTGATTAAGTAATAATAAACCTCTTCAATGTCGTGCATTAGCCAAAAAACTCAAATTAGCGAATCTCAGCCACTGCACCAGGCTGAAGCTGAGGATCCCCAGCCAAGCTCAGAGGGAGGAGAACACAGCATTTGTGGGATCCTTTCCAGTCTGACTTGCTTTAGCTGGAGCCTGGGGGAGGAGAGAGCAGGAGAAGGGTTGGCTGAGTCCTCTCCCCTCTGCCTTGCCCTTCTCTGCTGGATCCTCAGTTCATCCCACACCCACCCCAAGACTCCATCCCCATCCTACTGGTGCTGACGGGATTAAAGGAGATAAAGAGGAGATTAAAAAGATAGAGAGGAGAGAAAAGGAGAAGTTTAAATGCAGTTTAAATATGAAAGAAATGCATATGTTAGTGAGTGCTGAGAGTTGAAAGGGAGCTGAAGGGTTTGGGAAGGGCCAGGAGCCCGTGAAGGGCTCAGGAGCTGCTGCTGCCGGGAGGGAGGAAATGCACCAATGGCTCCCAGCAGAGTCTGTGCTGTGAGGCTCTTTCCCAAACAGCTGCAGGAGGGAAAGCAGCTGAGTTTGGAGGAAGAGTTTTCTGCTGAGGTTTCCTGTTTGGAGCTGTCACAAGCTTGAGCTGCTCAAGGGAAACGCGGCTCTGCTTCCAGCAGGGCCCAACTGCCCGGGAGCACAACTTGGTTCCCTGGCCCTGAGCCAACGGGCAGCAGCAGCTTCTGTTCCCTCCTGGCTCTTGTGTCATTTCCAGCAGCACAAGACACACCAATAAATGCTCCTCCAGAACATGCCATGAGAAACACAACCTGATTTCATTGCATGAAGGAGCTCTGACAGTCCCACGGGCTCAGGGTTGTTTGTCAGTGAACAGAGCAGGGAAAAGCACAGACACATTCCCTGCACAGGGAATTCACAGGAGGAAAGTGCAGCGCTGGAGGATGAGCTTGGATACAACGTTCCCACGGCAGTTTTGGGGATAAAATCGTCAGGAGAGAGAAAAGAAAAAGTCCTACCAAGGGTGGTCTGGGGAGGGCTGGTGCTTCCCAGGAGGCTCCCAAAGCTCAAGAGGACAAAGCCCAGACCTTGTCCAAGCTGCGAGCTGGGTCTGAGCCAGAAACCAGGGGGTGGCAGAGACATTGCTGCTGAAGGGCTTCAGATTGCCAAAGCTAAAGTGTCCGGGATCAAGGAACAACTTGAGGTTACAGAAGTCTCAGTGCCCACGTTCCATCCCCTCATTTCAAGCTGAAAGCGGAGCTCCCCTTGTGATTCTGCTTTTTAATAAAGAATGTCAAACTTCAACAAAATTCCCTTAGAAAGACCCCATGAAGGTTCACACTGTGAGAGCTCACTCGAGGCAGCCCCAACTCCTGCCCTGGTTCAGTCCCTGTCAAGCCCGCTGTGCTTTCCAGCTGCTTTGCTCCAGCTCCCCCCAAATCACCACGAATTCCACTGAACTGAAACAAATCCAAATCCTCGTGGGTCGGGACAAGGGCAGGGAGAGGTCACTCAGGGATCACCATCAGGGCCACAACAGCCCGACATGGGGAAATGCACTGAACTTAGGACTGAGCAAATCAGACCAGGAGAATGAGGATTAAAATCAATCTTGAGAAACACCTCCTCCCGCTCCTGAGCTTTTCTGTCCGGGCCGCTGCTCGCGGGGCACAGAGAGGGGCCCGGCCTTGTCTCTCCAAACCTCCCTGGGAATCACCCCAGAGCCCTCAGCCTTCCGTGTGCCCATCCCCGGGGCCCCTTGTCCCTCCCAGTGGCTCCCGTGGCTCTCCCAGTCCATCCCAGTCTCTCCCAGTCCATCCCAGTCACTCCCAGTGACCCCGCCTGTCCATCTCGCCTCTCCGTGGATCTTCCGCCCCTCAGCCAATCAGAGCGCGTCTCTCTGATGACTCATCAGTTGCCGGGCAGATCCACAGAGCCGAGAGCCCCGCGCTGGACTCGGCCACCCAGTGCCGCGCACTTCATTCCCAGTCCCTCCCAGTGCCACCACAGTCCCGCCCAGTGCCACCACAGTCCCGCCCAGTGCCCCAACAGTCCCTCCCAGTGCCACCACAGTCCCGCCCAGTGCCACCACAGTCCCGCCCAGTGCCACCACAGTCCCGCCCAGTGCCCGGGAGTCTCTCGCACTCCTTTTAGCCCATTCCCAGTCCATTTCGAATTCATTCCTCCTTCCACTCCCAGACATCTGCGCCTTCATCCAGTGTCCCAGTATCCACTCTCATCTCTTTCAGCGCCACCCCAGTCCCTGACAGCCTGTTCCCGGTCCCACCCGACGTCACACCACTCCTCTCCCATCTCTCCCAGTTACCCCCCAAGCTCATCCCAGTCTGTCCCCGCTGATCCCCAGTGCCCATCCCAGCGTGTCCATCTCGCTGGTGCCCTCCAGCTCCCAGCCCGGCCCCGGCCGCCTGCTCTGCTCCCTGATGGATTTCTCCCCTGTCCACATCCAGCTGAGCTGCTCCCAGGGCCAGCAGCAGCTCTCGGGCCACGTGCTGGCCACTGCCGTGCTCCCCAGCGGGGACTGGAGCCAGCAGCTCCTGGTGCTGCTGGAAACCGCCCCCGGCAATGCGGGCTCAGCTCCAGCTGCCAGGTGGAGCACGGCAGCCTGGAGCACCCCCTGAGCCGGCACTGGGGCACGGCCCGGCCCCCACAGCGCCGGGGGCAGCGGGGGAGGCACTGGGGGGGCCCAGAGGGGGATTGGGGTGTGCTGGGAGGAACTGGGAGGGAGTTTGAGACAGACTGGTTTAAACTGGGAGAGGGTTTTGGGGGTCAAGAATGGCTGGGAAGGGGTTTGAAGGATGCTGAGGAGGGTGAGATGGGGTTCTGGCGTTCCTGGTGGAAACTGGGAGGGAGTTTGGGGGTGCTGGGTGTCACAGGGAGGGATTTGAGTGAGCCTGGAGGAGCTGGAAGGAGATTGGAAAACAGGGATTGGGATGAGGTTGGTTGTGCTGGGAAGAGACTGGGAGGAGACTTGATGAGTCCTGGTGGGGCTGGGAAGGGACTGGGAGAGGGTCTGGGGGTCCTGGGGCAATGGGGAGAAATTGGGAGGGGGCTGTGGGATCCTGAGAGGAACAGGAGGGGCTCTGGTCGATCCTGGGGAGGCTGGGAAGAGACTGGGAGCGATTTACCAAAATAGCAATATTGATCCGCTGTCGCTGCCCGCTCGCCCCTTCACGCCTCGGCTAGTTCTGGCCGACGGCAGCGGCAGGAGTAGGGAACCAGGCGAGCACTGCGTGGCTCAACCTGGAACCTCCAGAGCTCCTCTGCGCTCTGGCGTTGTAGCTCACAGGGCGACACGGGTTGTGGCGAAGGGAGAAAGAGTGCTCAGGCTCTCCCAATTTCCCAGGACCAAGTTTATTCCAACAGGTGTAGGGGAAGGAGACAAGGTACGGGCCGGAATTGAAGGGAAGAGGTCTGAGCCGAGAACACTGGGCACCGCCCTGCGCCAGGTTTAAGGACTGTGGGCGGCCCATACAGAGACCAATGGGACAGCAGCAGGGGAGGAGTTGTGGGTGGGGATTACAATACGCAGAACCAATGGCAGGGACCCGGGGGAGGGAAGGCAGTTGTACAATCAATAGGGCGTAAAGGAAGGCATGATAGGCAGGGAAAGAACTGGAACAAAAGGTGGGGTTTACATAGATTGATAGGACTCGGGGGCAGGATTGGGGTGATGGATGGGGAACAATCTGGAAAAAGGGAAGGGTTTACAATGATGGGCAACTGGGGACAAACCATTTTGGATAACGGGGGAGCAACTGGGATAAACCAACTCTGAACTTAATAAAACTAAACAAATTGGCGGCAACAATCCAGTATCAACATCAATCTGTTAATGGACAAAAATCCTCTCCAACAGTTTAAAGTTACAAAGTGGATGTTTAATCACAGCACTGGGCGAGTGCGGGAGTCATCCCCTTAATATGCACTGCAAGTTGAAAAAAGATTCCAGTGTCTATTTACAGAAGTCTTGAATATCCAAAATATTAATACATATTAATACTAATACATATTCCTAATGCTTAACACCTCCCATGCTCCACTTCAGACTAAAATTCATGGTAATGAGTTTAAAACGTCACTATGCCTGCGTGGTTAACTCCGTAATTTGAGGAGGGGGTAGTTTTGGCGAGGAGGAGTTATCAAGAGATGAAGGAAAACTGTTCTTCCTCACTCTCACCTTTCTACCTTTACAATGGTTGACATTACAAATGACATTTGGTACAACTCCAGTTTCCTCCCTTGTGACATTTAAATGGGTTTCCAGATGTAAGGTCTGTGATCTTCCTGAACCCGTTTATCAGTTTCTCTTTTCTCATGATAAGCACAGCTGAACAAACATACAATGACAAGTAATTTTTTACCTAAGTCCAAGACTCATTATCTCAAATCCTGCTTCTCACTTCATCATCAACTCAAACTAGTTCCACAAAGGCCTATCTCTAGCTAAGATCTCTAATTTTTCTACAATACCTAATTATTTAAAATTAGTGACCCCAAAGGATGTTTCAGAATGTCCTGGGTGGGCTGGGGGACACTGGGAGGGTGCTTGGAGGGGCTTGGGGTGTCTCTGAGAGGTTCTGGAGGTCCTGACCTTTGCAGACCCCCCAGAGATGCCGTCAAGCACTGCCCACAGCAAGATGCTGACGGGAATTGGAGTCTCCGTGTTGGGCTTTGTCTTCCTGGCACTGGGGCTCGGCTTCTACCTGAGCAAGAATGTGAGAGGGGGTCCTTAGGTTGGGATATCGCCTTCCCCAGAGTGTGTGTGCTCTCCTCAGGGACCCCAAGCCTGGTGTCACCCCTTTTCTTTGTCCACAGAGCTCCTGAAGCAGCGGCAAAAGGTTCTCCAGGATTGAAAGTTAACAAATCCACTCTCCCCAAGGAATTCCCATTGTTGGTCTGTGTCCTGATGGATTTTCATTCCCCTGCTTTCATCCAGGTGCCCACAGGGAGCCAGGAAGATGTGGAGCCTCCCAGCCAGGTGTCTTCCCAACACGCATCACCAGGACCACGGATCACCAGGGCTCTGCCCAACGGGGGTCACTGGGGATCATCCAACGCCCATCCTCCCATGGGGGATGGAGCTGGAGCAGCGCACGAAGCTCTTCCTGCACTCGGGGCACTCACAGGGCTTCCCTTACTGGTGACTCCGTTGGTGTTGGGTCAAGCGAGAGCTCTGTGAGAAGCTCTTCCCACACTGGGGACACTCGTAGGGCCTCTCCCCAGTGTGGATGCGCCGATGTCTGTTGAGGTGAGAGTTGTGCTTGAAGTCCTTCCCGCAGTTGGGGCAGCGGAAGGGCCTCTCGTCTGTGTGAATCCGCTCATGTACGAGGACATCAGAGCTGGTCTGAAACCTCTTCCCACACTGGGGACACTCGTAGGGCCTCTCCCCAGTGTGGATGCGCTGGTGTGCCCTCAGGGCAGCGCTCCACCCAAAGCTCTTCCCACATTCCAAGCAGGTGTAGGGCCGTTCCCCTGTGTGGATCACCTGGTGTCTCATCAGGTTAGAGGTATCTCTGAAGCTCTTCCCACATTTCCCACACTCATAGGGCTTTTTCCCAGTGTGGATCCTCTGGTGCTGGAGCAGCTCAGAGCTCTTTCTGAACCCCTTCCCACATTCCAAGCACTTGTGGGGCTTCTCCCCCAGCTCTGAGCTCCGGCTGGATCTCTGGCCGTGTTCCTGGCACTGGGGGGATCTTTCCTCCTCGCAGCTCCCTGAGCTGGGTTTGCAGCCCCTCCTCGTGCGGCATCTCTGGGGCTTTTTCTCCTCCTCTTCCATCTGGACACAGCTTGGGAATGAAAATTCCTGGTTAGGAGGAAAAGGAGAGGAGAGAGCCTTGGACTGGGGGTTCCTCCATGCCCAAGTTCATCTCAGGAAGTCATTTGGCATCTTGTGTCTGTAACAAACCAAAACATCAAGATTCAGCCGAGACATCAAAACAAAGATCAGAAACTACCCAAACACCAAATTCATGAAAAACCCCCTCCAGAATACAAAGATTCAGCCCCTGCAAAAAAACAAAGCACCAACATTTAGCCCAATAAAGTTCAGAAACACCAAGATTCAGCCCCATCAAAATCATGGATCCCCTCCCCAGTCACCTCCAGGGCAACACTCCTGGGACTGCACATACAGGGAGGGTGGAACCTTGTGCTGCTTCCTCTTCCTGCTCCTCCTCCTCATGTGTTCCTACTCTTCCTCACACTCTGCTTCCTCCTACTATTTCTCCTCCTGCATAATCCCACCTTTTCCTCCCACATGAATCCTTTGACCATTTTGTTCTTCAACCCCGCTTCTCCTTCCCTTCCCCTCCTGCCCCCAGGCCCAGCACCCACTGCCGCCTCCCTCTTCCCCCCCAGTCCCACAGCATCCCACCGCAGGGGCACGGATGCAGCTGGGCCAGCTCGGCCTGGGGCAGCGCTGGGCTCTCGGCCGCTTCCGCCCGCACTCGCTCCCCACTGCAGCCGCTCCCGCCACCACAGCGCGGGGGGGCCCGGCCTTGGCGCTCCCCCCTCCCACCTCCCCAAATTCCCCTCCAGGGGGGCGCCAAGGCCCGGGGAGGCACAGGTGGGGTCCAGGTAAGACCATTGAGGGAAGAAAATGGAATGTTAGAAGGGCATCCTGGACAAAGGGATGATGACCCCAAAATCTCTCTCAAGGGTCCCTTGGGAGCATGTGAAGGTTGTTTGCACATTCTCCCAGAGCTAACTAGGGACATGGACACCCATAGGGGCAAGAAGGGAAGTCCAGAAGGGATTCAGACAACAGGGGATGGATGGTGTTGGTGTGCTGGGAAGGGATTGGCTGAAGGGGAGTGTGCAGGAATGTGCTTAAGGCAAGAAGCAGCAGGAGGAATCCATGGGGTAAGAAAAAGGATAATGGAAAAGAGGAGGAAGAAAAAATACTGAGGACTGGGATGTTTTTCAGACGGGTCTTATCCTCAGAATTTGCCAGCTGACTCAGATCCTTTGTATCCCAGTTTCCAGGAGAGGAAAACAAGGAGGTGAGGATTTCAGGGGGTTTCTCTGAGCTGGGAGCGGCAGGAGCGGGCGCAGAGCTGCGGCACCGGGAGCACGGGCTGGGGGCCTGTGGGGAGCTGTGGGGCCGGGCCGGGGCTGTGGGGCAGCCGGGGCTCAGCGCCGGGCGCTGCCTGAGCCCAGCACCCCCCGGGCAGGGCCGGCAGTGGCCCCCGGCCCCCAGGAGGCTGCGGGACGCCCCGGCCGCTGCCCGGCCCCGTGGAGCTGCCGGCCCTGCCCGCCGGGGGGGCCGCCTTTGGACACTGCGGCAGGACAGGGACCGGCTCTGGGATACGGGCTGGGGAGGGGAGCCTCAGCACAGCCAGCACGAGGAAGGAACAGCTCACAAATGGCGATTAGACATGCAAGGATCAAGATCAAATATCTGGCAGAGCCATGGCTGAAGTGAACCCACAAGTGTGGGCAGACCCAGGGAAATTGGCAAAATTAGATATGGAGCCTCTCCAAATTTCCCTGAAGCAACCAGGACAAGAGGTGTCCAAAAGCAATCCCCTGTTCCAAGGGAGGGAAGGAAGGGCTCACAGCCTGTCTGGGAGTCCTGCTCAAGGCACGGCTTGGGCAGCCAGGGATGGCTCCCTAGAATGCTCCTATCCTCCCAAACAAGAAATCCAATGGAATCCACAGAATGCTGCAGGACCCAAGAAGAAGAAATGAGATGATGAAACCGAGGCCCCCCACACTCTCAGATCCTTACACCAGCCTCAACCAGGTGCCCTCCTCACACTGCTGCCATTCAGAGCTTGATGCAAAAGATGCTTTCTGGGGATCTGCCCACTTCCAGAGGATGCAAACACAATTCTGCCCTGGGCTGGCAACAAGAGCTAGAAGGGAAAATGCTCAAGACATGGACGGTCCTTCTGCAGGGATGCACGGAAGCACCGGCCTGATTGGGGCAAGCCTTGCAGGAAATATCAAAGGAATTGACCTCACCCCCAGGGACTGGCTTCATGCAGGATGTGGATGACTTGATCCAGTCAGGAGGACAAGGAGAAGAGGTAGAGGAAGCCTCTGTGAAATGGCTTCATTTTCAGGCTAAAAAGCAGCTTTGAGTATCTGGAAAAAAATGGCAAACGGTAGAAAAAATGGTTAAATATTTGGGACCTATTTTAACTGAAGCTTTGTCTTGTATTGACCCTGAGAGGGTTCAGGGAATCTCAGAAAAAATGTTACCCAGGACTAAAAAGGAGCTGCAGCAATCCTTAGGATTAACAGGGAATTGCAGGAGCTGGATTGAGGATTCTCTCTTCTAGCCAGAATATTCTGTGAATTTTTTACCCCCAGATAGTCTCAATGTTATGGGGTAGACATAAGAAAGAGAACAAAACTTAACAAAATGAAAAAAATAAAATGATTGATGCCCCAGCCATGGCTCTTGCAGACTCAGAAATCTGAATTGGAAGGGAATATTAAACAGGCCACCCCTGAGCCTGCACTGAAGGCAACGCAGCAGCAGCCAGGGCTCCCCAGCAGGGGAAGCCCCTGCGCCTGCCCACAGATCCTCTGCTCAAATCCTCGGCCTGGTCACCCTCCTTTGCCATCTCCAGCCACTGCAGGACAATCCTTGCTCTCACTCTTGCAGCTTCAGGCCTTTCTGTGCCTGCCCTCGCCACAGCTGCTGGGGAAGGCACCGGGACAATTCCACTCTGCCTCTCAATTACACTCACACTCTGCCCTGCCTGGGATTAAAGTCTGGGAAAATAGACCAACTTTAAATTCGCTTAAAATCCTATTTCTCTGAGAGGACTTGGTTTGCCTTTGCCTTGGGGAAAGGAATTTTAATGTTTCTTATAAGGGATGTTCCAACACTCAGCAGAGATGAAATTAACATCTCAACAGACTGGGAATAGCCCAAAAGATTCCATCAGCTAACATCAACCAACACCTGCCCCAGACACTGCCCAAGGCACAGCTGGAGACACCTGGTCTGGAAAAGGCTGAGCAGGAAATCCAGGAGTGCCCACCTAATTCCCATCACAGGCACAGAAATCCAGGTGCAACAGGAAACCAAATCCTAACAACTCCACACCTTCAAACCAATGAACAATAAACCAAGGGATTTCTATGGGTTCAGACTGTATAAAGTTTTGGAAAAATCTAGTAAATTCCCGTGTCATGGAATGATTTTCTCTGCACACCCAGCCTAAGTATGGATTTAATGATTTCTGTTGCACATCCTGGCCAGAATCACGTTGTGCCTTGACTCTCTAGCACTAAAGACATTGTGGGAGAGTTTTTGATTTTCCCAAAGTTTCCGTGAAAGGATTACACCATTAGAAATTTTTTTTTGTAATAATCCTGATTTTATATTGTCAGTTCAGTTTGGGCCAGGGCAGGGAGAATCAATTTTTAGGCCGAGAGAGAAGTAGGAAAAATTCGATTGCCTTGAAAATGTTTTGGGAATGTTTGTGCTTGGCTCATAGTTATAGCAAAAATTCTGTATGGGTTTTTGGATGTTGAATTTTAGGCTGTTTCTGAAAACCAGAAGAGCTTTAAAGGTGACCCTTTATCTCATACTTATTAGAGTACTGTTAAAAAAATAAACCAAAACAAAAAACAACCACATTGTGGCACTAACAAATGTGAGTCATCCCATGACTGCCCTGGAAGAGAAGCTTTGTTCCAGGCAGCCAGGAGAGGAGCTTTAGAAATGCAAATTAACACTGAAGGGACAAAGCCTGCACAATGGCCCAGGGGCTTCCTGCCTGCAGGAGGAATTGGACTGATTCCCTCTGCCCCTCAGCCCAAGCTCTGCCTGCTTGCACAGATGGAATTTGCACAGATAAAGGCACAGCCCATTGTGAGGATATCTGACTCTGCAGCAGAAATTGGTTCAGCTGCAAAGGAAAACAGAAAATGGAGAATGTTGTGAAAACTTCACTAAAACAAGTGGGGGAGAATCATCCCTGTCCCCACTCCAACATGTGCTGTCTCTGTCTATGTTATATAGGGTGTATCAGACCACTGGGGTTTATTTGCTACCACAAGGTCAGGGAAATCAGTTGGGAATCCAAGTATGTGATGATTTAATGAGAAAAGCTGACAATTGATGCAGCCCTGGCTGGAGGGAGCACCCAGAAATGGGGAAAAGATGGACAGCCACCAGAACAAATGCTGCAACACCATGGACCAGACCCGGGAACCCTGATGAATTCATAGCAGGTACCAGAGAAACCATTTCTCATTTCAATGGGATAATTAGATTACAGGATGCCATTGAAATAATAACCAACCAGACAGCTCCAGCTCCTGACCTTCCCCCCAACCAATCCACTCAGATGAGGAACACAACATTTCACCATGGGATGGGATCACATTATCTATTATTAGAAGGAGACAGAATTTCTGGAAAAGTAAATGACTCAAACTGCTGTTGACAAATAGATGAGAACAGATACCAAAGGAAACAAGAAAGCAGCTCATGAACCAGACCAAACAAGGAAAGGATGGGAATGGGAAACGTTTTTGTGCTTCCCTGGCAGACCATGGGTTAAACAAATGCCAGACAGAGCTGTCCCCCTTCAAACCTACACCCCAAAATTCCTGTAACGCCAGGATTCCTCCCCGAAGAAATCTGCTAGGATCTCTCCAAATTGAGTGAAAGGGGGGATGGGACCCCCAGACTGAGCAGGAGGGGCCTGGAACCCCCAAATCCAAGCACGGGGGAGTGGGTTGGAGATTGGACGGATGATTAGGAAGGGGCTAGAGTGGGAAAAGGAGAGGGCTGGGACCCCCAAAGCGTGGGGGAGGGTGCTGGGAAACTCAAATTGCATTGAGAGGGGTCAGTGGATTGGGGGAAGGATGAGAAAGGGGGAGAGGAGAGGGAAAGGTGGGGCTGGGATGAAAGAAACCTGGTTCCCCGTCCCCGCAGCACTCGATCCCTGGAGCGATTCCTTGCGGCTTGTGGGGAGGAAGATCTGCACTGGGGGGTCCCCAAGCCCCCTGCCCATCCCAGCGTGTCCATCTCGCTGGTGCCCTCCAGCTCCCAGCCCGGCCCCGGCCGCCTGCTCTGCTCCCTGATGGATTTCTCCCCTGCCCACATCCAGCTGAGCTGCTCCCAGGGCCAGCAGCAGCTCTCGGGCCACGTGCTGGCCACTGCCGTGCTCCCCAGCGGGGACTGGAGCCAGCAGCTCCTGGTGCTGCTGGAAACCGCCCCCGGCAATGCGGGCTCAGCTCCAGCTGCCAGGTGGAGCACGGCAGCCTGGAGCACCCCCTGAGCCGGCACTGGGGCACGGCCCGGCCCCCACAGCGCCGGGGGCAGGGGCTGGCAGGACACGGAGGGGATTTGGGGCTCCTGGCCTTAACTGGCAGCCCCTCCTTGAGAACCCCTCTCCCCCTGGCCCAGCTCCCCTCATCCCCCTCTCCCAGCCCTTTCCCACCGGCTCCCGGCCCCGCTCCGCTCACCCCAGAGCTCCTCGCCAGCAGCCGAGAGATGGAGGAGGAGGAGGGCAAGGAGGGGAAAGCGGAGGAGCGGGAGGAAGAGGAGGGGTAGAGGAGGAGCAGGAACTGCAAGAGGAGCAGCAGAGGAGGCCCCATGAAACAAAGAAATTAAGAATTAAGAAGAAATGTTTAAAAGAGGTGTCTGACAAAAACCAGACCCTGACACCCTAATCCACAAGAACAGGAAAAAGAGTCAGACTGCAAGATAAGATAAGGAGCTGGAATACACAAACAAGATGCAAAGGAGATTCCTGGACCCTAAGCCGGAGGAAACGGATTTGACGTCCCCCTCCCCCAAAAAAAGCGGCCAAAGGACTGAAAGGGGCACAGGGCTAATTTTAATATGAAGTGAAGACAGGCGGGGTTAGGAAATTAATATGTATTAGCCGTATCGTGTAAACCTGCTCTGTAAAGGATAAAAAGGGAAAACCTAATCAAAAAGGTGTGCATGCTTTTTGGAGGAGATATCCCCCATGCACCTCAGCGCTGAATAAATTCATACCTGCTCTTATAACTACTCTGTGAGTTATAGAGCTCCTTTTATTCCGCAAATCACCCAGGTGCGTCCATCGCTCTCTGGATCTGCAGCCCCTTCGCGCCGGGAGCATCGGGCCCCGCAGCCCGCAGCTCACCGGGGACGGGAACCTCGCCCCGAAGGTCTTGGGCCGTCCTGGCAGGATTTGTTTACAGGGGAAGGGATATTTGGAGCTCACTCGAAGTAGCTTTGGGGACCCCTGTTCCTTTTTCTGGGGCCGGGCCGGGCAGAGCGATGTCTGGATCTTGCAGGACTCCAAAGCTGAGCTGAGATGCCCGGTACCGGCAGGGGGAGGGGAGCAGCGAAAAGGGGGGAGCCCCGGGAGTCCCGGAGCCTGAAATGGGGGCCTGGAGAGGGGGGACCCCGAGAGCCGGGAGTGAGGGGAGCCTGGAGAAGGGGCAGCCCGGAGAAGGGATGAGCCTGCAGAGGGGGAAGCCCTGGGACACCAAAGTGGGGACCCCAGAGAAGGTGAACCTCAGGGAGGGATTTTTATCTCTCAGTCCTGATGCTTTGGAGATTTTCATGGCTGATGACTTCCAGAGATGGACTTGGGCAGGAGGAACCCTGAGTCCTAGGTGGTCACCCCTTTTTTTCCCCCCAAACCAGACTTCTCATGCCCAAGCATTAGACAAATGGAGGAGGCAGAGAGGAAGATGCTCTGGGACCCCCAGGCAGGTGAGGAGGAAGTCACTGCCCCTTTCCCCCTCTCTTCTGCTCCATCTCCCAGCCCAGGATGGCCCCCGGCTGAAGGACAGTCCTGCTGCAGATGCCGTCCTGCCAGGGACAGACTGGGCAGAGCTCCTTCCCCTTCCCTGTGGCTTGGAGACAAATCCTCCCTCCCTCCCTCCCTCCCTCCCGCCCTCCCTCCCTCCCCTCCCGCCCTCCCTCCCTCCCCTCCCTTCCTCCCTCCCCTCCCTCCCTCCCTCCCCCCCCTCCCTCCCCCCCCTCCCTCCCTCCCTCCCTCCCTCCCTCCCTCCCTCCCTCCCTCCCTCCCTCCCTCCCCTTGTTCTTTCCTCTTCTTGTTTCTCTTCCTTCTTGATCCCTTTCTTTTTCCCTTTTTTCTTACTGTCCCTTCCTCTCCTTCATCCTTCTCTACCCTCCTTCTTCTCCTTGTTCTTCCCTTCTTCCTTCCTCGCTCCTTCCTTTCCTTGTCCCTTCCTCCCCTTGTCCTTCCTCCCCCAGGCACTGAGCTGCTGAGGGAGACCAGGGAGGACAAATCCCCGCAGCAGAACCTCGTGGACGAGGCCGTTTTGAGCAGCTCCAAGGGGCAGGAATCCAATGGGGAGGAAATGCCAAAGGGATCCCCCACAGGGAGGGGCTCCAAACCCATCCCAGGCTGCTCTGAGGAGAAAAGACCCCCCCTTGGCTTCATCCGGAGATCCAACCTGGTGGTCCATGAGCAGCTTCATGCCGGGGAGAAGCCCTACAGGTGCTTGGAATATGGGAAGAGCTTCAGCCACACCTCCCACCTCTTCATCCACCACCAAGTACACACGGGGCAATGGCCCTACAAGTGCTTGGAATGTGGGAAGAGCTTCAACTGCACCTCCCATCTCATCCCCCACATGCGCCAGCACACAGGGGAACGGCCCTACGAGTGTGGGGAATGTGGGAAGAGCTTCAGCCTGAGCTCTGTCCTGGTCCAGCACCAGAAGATCCACTCTGGGGAACGGCCCTACAAGTGCTTCAGGTGTGGCAAGAGCTTCTGCCAGAAATCCAGCCTGATCAGCCACCAGAAGAGCCACAGTGAGGAACGGCCCTACGAGTGTCCCGAGTGTGGGAAAGGATTTCGGACCAGGTCAAATCTCCTCAGGCATCAGAAAACACACACGGAGGAGAGGCCCTTCTGCTGCTGACTGCAGGAAGGGCTTCAAAGACAACGCCCACCTCACCGTCCACCGGCGCATCCACACTGGGGAGAGGCCCTACGAGTGTCCCCAGTGTGGGAAGAGCTTCTCCACCAGCTCTAACTTGACCCAACACCAACCAGCAGTAAGGGTGGACTCACTGATTGCACAATTTTGATTTCTTATTGCCCAAGGGTGTCTTCCACAGCCAAATGGTGATGAAGTGGGGCAAAGATCAAGGTTTTGGAGACAGTGGGGTGGAAACCCCTCCAAAAATGCTTCTTTCCTTCCACTCAGTCACAGGGATGCTCAGCCAGCACAAAGAAATCCTTTTGTTTTGGCCTTGATTTTTTTTCATTTCTCTTCTTTCCTTTAAAATATCTAATTTGGGGGTAAAAATAAAGACATTGAATTAAGACATGGGTGAGGACATTGAGACACACAGACATGGAGAGTGACGTGGGGACACATGGACAGGGACATGGCCATTCATGGGGACATGGGGGGACAATGCCAGGATGGAAACATGGTGGGGACACAGCCATGGGTGAGGACATGTGGGGCCATGGCCTTGGCCGCTGCCATGGGGGGAACTTGCAGGGGCTGTGGGGGATGCTGGGTTTGAGGGAGTTGAGGGTTCCTGGCAGGGACTTGGGGCTTGCTGAGGGCTTTGGGGAGCCCAGGCCGAGCGGCTGCGGCTGCGCTGGGAGCCCCTGGCGGAGGTTCTGGGGCAGCTGCTCAAGAACCCCCTGGCCTGGAGCCCCAGCCGGGCATTGGGCTCCTGGAAGGGAATGAACGTCCTTGTGCCCAGGAGGGAAATCCCAGCACCCCCAGGGTGTGGGGGGCAGCTGAGAGGCCACAGCAGACAGCGCTGTCCTCCTCTGTGGAGCCCAAAGAACCTGCCAGCTCAGAGATTTTGGCTCTTCCCTGGAGAGCTTCTCCCTAGGTGAGACACTTTCTCTCATGGAGAGAAAAAGTGTCACTCCCAGAGGCCTTTGAGTTGAACATGTTAATTTGTTACACCCCATCGGTTTTCCTCCCTATCAATCCACCCTGATACATGTATCCCAGTTTCCCCCGCCCCTCTCCTCTATAAATACCCCGAGTTTTCCCCTGTTCAGAGAGCTGCTGTCACTGGCTCCCTTCACTGAGGGCCCTGCTATAATAAAGGCTATTTCTCAGTGGAATGCCATACAGCTCCCTAGCCTCTCTCCCTGTCGCCTGCACGCTGCCGCTGAGCTGAGATCACTCACTGGGCAGAGGATGTGCCTGTGCCCCTGGACAGTCCTTTTCAGGACGGCTTCTTCAGGGTAGTCGTGGCACCCCTGCCATTGACACCGGCGCGGCACTCCTCCAGAACTGCACCTCATAATTCCCAAACTCTGGGATTCTGCCCAGGAAAAGGCTGCCAGGAGCTGCCAGAATTGAGTGAAGTGGGGGATGGGAGGCTCAGAGCAGGAGGGACCTGGAACTCCCAAAACCAAGCAGAGGGGTGGGGTGGTGGATTGGGCGGCAGTGGGGCAGGGGTGGAAGTGCAGAGGACAAGGGGCGCATGGGAGCTCCATATTGGGTTTGGATGAGTGGCACTCCTCCTTCTTCTTCATCCCGCCTCCTTCTCCTCTCCAGCCCTTCTCCCACTACTTCCTCTGCCCTCCTCCTCCTCCTCCATCTCTTCTGCTCCCCTGAGCCCAGCGCCCAGCCTTGGATCCCCATTTTTCCAATTCCTTCACATCCCACAGGAGGAGCCGGGGCAGGCCGGGCTGGGGCAGCGCTGGGCTCTTGGCATGGTCCAGGTACCACCCATGTGCCCCCTCCCCAAATTTCCCTGGTCGCTTCAGGGGTCCCAGCCCTTTTTAGGGTTTGCTGGGTGCCATGCTGGAGTTTGGTGTCTCCCAAGGAGTCCCCAGAACAGGGTGACAGATCGGGGGGACACACGGGGGTCCTGATCCATCCTGGGGCAGCATCTGTCCCTGACAGGGTACCCCCATGGGGTCTCCCAAGTCCCTCCCCACTGTCCCCCATAAACGGGACAGGGGCGAACTGGGAAGCTTTACTGGGAACACTGGGAGCAGCTGGGCAAGGGCAGAGTCACAGCAGGGCTGGGGGGGCACACGACCTCTCCAAAATCAGCCCAGGGATGGAGCGGGGGGTCCTGGCTGGGCCTGAAGCCATGGGGATGGGCTGCGGCTGCCAGCGGCTCAGGAGCTCTGTGTGCAGAGAAAAGGGGGTGACACTGGGCTGGGGGCCCCGGGGGAGCACACACGTTCCGGGAGAGGGAGGATATGACCCCCAGGACCCCCCCTCACCTTCTTGTGCAGGCAGAAGCTGAGCCCCAGTGCCAGGAAGACGAAGCCCAACATGGAGCCCTCGATCCATATCAGCATCTTCCTGCGGGCAGTGTACAGCAACATCTCTGGAGGTCTGCAGGGGTCAGGATCCCCCCTAAAACCTCTCACAGACACCCCAAGCCCTTCCAAGCACCCTTCCACTCTCACCCACCCCACCAGGACCTCTGAAATGTCCTCCCAGTCCCTTCCCAGCCTCCCCAGGATCCACCAAAGCCCCTCCTGTCCCTATCAAGATCCCACAGCCCCCTCCCAGATGCCCCCCTGGACAATGCCCTGCCCCTGGACCTCCAAACCCTCTCCCAGTTCCTTCCCAGCCCCACCAGGACTCATCAGGAACCCTCTCAGTCTCTTCCCAGCACAATGAACCACATCCCAATCTCTGCTTTCCAATCTTCAGTCTCCATCCAGCCCCTCCAGGCTCACTCAAATCCCTCCCAGTTACACCCAGCACCCCCAAACTCCCTCCCAGTTTCCACCAGGACCCCCAGAACCCCATCCCACCCTCCCCAATAACCTTTAATCCCCTTCTCAGCCATTCTTGGCCCACAAACCCCTCTCCCAGTTTAAATCACTCTATCTCAAACTCCCTCCCAGTTACTCCCAGTGTCGCTCTATTGGGAACGGTGAGAAGAACAACACAGACTCTCTTGTGAGTTGAACAGGAGAGCTCTTAAGGTTTATTACCTCAGATCTTTTTTTATAGACCGATACATGAAAGTATAGAAAGTTAAAACTCTTATTGGTCAGTGAACTAACACATCACCATCATTGGTCACTGGGGTACACCACCCCTCGACCTTCTCTTGCAAGAAAACACGAAACTGACAAACAGCACCTGCAGGGCTGTTCTCTATCTCTGAGGATTGTTTTAATTCCTCCCCATGATTTCCCCGGCCACTTTCTCAGGCGGGACTGAGAAAGTTATGCAGCCTGCTATTCTACAGGCACTGTGCTCCCTACTTTTGCTCATAGTTAACATCCACACTCCCAGCACACCCCAATCCTCCTCCCAGCCCCCCCAGTGCCTCCCCCGCTGCCCCCGGCGCTGTGGGGGCCGGGCCGTGCCCCAGTGCCGGCTCAGGGGGTGCTCCAGGCTGCCGTGCTCCACCTGGCAGCTGGAGCTGAGCCCGCATTGCCGGGGGCGGTTTCCAGCAGCACCAGGAGCTGCTGGCTCCAGCTCAAGGCCACCAGCGAGATGGACACGCTGGAGGGCACTGGGAGAGAGTGGAGACACACTGGGATCAGCTGGGTGTGAAATGGTGCCAAGGCCGGTCAGCTCTTCCTCAGCTCCACGCCAGGAGTGGAACACACCTCAGGAGCAGGATGACCCGAGGTGTGGCTTAGAGCAATGCTCTACAGCACTTAACAGCTGTCAGGCACAGTGTGGAGGCAAGAATGGGCGAAGGTCTTTTATATTGGGGTTCAGGGAAAGGTTTAACCGCCCAAGGGTCCAGGGACAAAAGACACAGAATACAAGTGTACAGCAATTTATATATGGGGAGGGCTCAGGGGGGGATACAAAACTTCAACCAGTGAGGGATATCCTGGGGAGGGGAATAGGACACATGGACCAATGGGGTGCTGTGGATTAGGGGATTTCCAAAGGGGACGTCCAAGCAGGGGGTTGGCATAAGGCAGGATTGACAGGGAACATTTGGGAACAAGGGGCAGGGTGGACAAGATTGATAGGGAAGGTGCTGGAAAAAGGGGTTGGGATACAATGATGGGCAGGGCAGGGGAGGAGATAACTTTGGGTTAAACCAACAAAGCAGGGGGGTAACAGCCTGGCTTGGCTGCAGGGGGGTCCCAGGGTGTGAGGATGGGGGGTTTGGGAGGGTTCCAGTCCTGGATACAGGGGTGCACGGGGGTCCTGCTGCAGCGGAATGGGAGTTCAGGGGGGTCCCTTCCTCTGTTCTGGGGTTCAAGGGGTCCCAGTGCCTGAAAATGGAGGTTCAGGGGGGTCCTGGTGTCCAGAAATGGGGGTTCTGGGAGGTTTCCATTCCCGAGAATGGGGGTTCAGGGGATTCCAGGTTCCAGATAAGGGGGTGCAGGGGTTTTTGGGGCCGGGGAAGGGGGTCCCAGGGGGTCCTGGTGCCCCGAAATGAACGTTCAAGGGGGTCTCTGTGCCCAGGAAGGAGGGTTCACCCAGAAATGGAAGCGCAGGGGTTCCCCATTCCCAGTGTAATAAATGGAATTGATTCGTGCTAACTAAATTGTAACTGTTATTAAAGTTATTATTAGAAACTATCAAGAATCAGTGTTATAAAGCAGATGTACCCCTTTGCAGATGTTACATGTCAAAATTAAAGTACAGGATGTAGTTTAGAAAATAAATGGTCAGTAAAACCAGAAAAAGGAGGAAACTTATGGGAAACATTAATGAATATGTATAAGCATACAGTATATAAGTTTAGCTTGAAGTGCTTTGTTTCATATGTGAGGTGAGGCGAGAAGACCCCCCCACACCCCGGTCGATTTTGATTATGCCTTAAGCATTTGTAACCACAGGCCAATTATATTCACACATATATATATATATATAAAATATGTATCTGATTATATCTACTAAATTGTATCTCTTTTTTACTAAATTGTATTCTTTTATTATTTTGTATCCAATTTATTAAGCTATGTTATCAATTAATTAAATTTGATTGTTTGGAAATTTGAAAGTCATTTATAACACTACTATATCAAAAGCAGTTAAAAGTGATTACAAACTGTGCTATATCAAAATCGTTGTGATTATAATAATTTGGAAAAGCCAACACATAATAGCGAAGGTCAACAACAACATAGTTCTTTATCACAAACACAGGGCAGGTTTTTCCCTTGCATGGAGCACTTGGGCCTTCCCCGGGCCCCTTCTGCCCTCCCGCAGAACCAGAGGCATTTTCCAGCGCACACAGTTTGTAAGCAAGAGCCGGCTGCAGCCCAGAAGGCTCCAAGCGCCTCCTTCCAGGCTGACTCTGCAGATGCCGAGGCTGCTCTGGGCTCTGCCAGGCTCTGCTGGGGCTCAGCTCTGGGCGAGGCTGGGCCCGCTCTCCCCTCGCAGTGCTCCGGGCAGCTGAGTCACAGCGGGAGAAGGACAGGACACCTCAAGGGACTGGAGGTTTAACAGAGATTTTATTCAAATAACTGCCATAACAAACAGGCTGTCCTAACCTACTCTAACTAACTAACAGTGTTAACTAACATTACTAACTACTTGTCCTAACTACTATAACGAAAAGTTGGCCTCCTGTGCTTCATCTCCTCCTGCGCTGCTCCCTCAGTTGCTTTGCTGCAGTGATCAGAGGGGTCAGGCTGGAGAGAGGCTTGGCTGATGACAAAAATGGGTGCTGCCCAAGGGATAAAAAAGAAAGAAATGAACTGTTACTTTCCAGACTCAAGTTCCTCACAGGCTCTGTTGCAACAGGACAAAGGGGAATGGTTTGAAAGTCAAGAGAGGGAAGCAGGCTCAGATTAGATGTAAAGAAGAATTGCTGTAGCAGGAGAGTGGGGAAACACTGAGAGAGGGAGCCCAGAGATGTGGGAGGTGGCTCCTCCCTGGAAACATCCAGGCTCAGGTCAGGCAGGGCTCTGAGCCACCTGATGTGCTTGAAGATGTCCCCGCTCGTGGCGGGGCACCAGCTCCAGATGAGCTCGACAGGAGCCTGCCAAGCCAAAGCAGGCGAGGATTCTGCTGGCTTTGCGTGTGAAAAGCAGCGGGACTGGAGATGATGGGAGGGGGGCCCCACAAGAAAAGCCCTCCCTGGCGCTGCCGTTTCCCCCGCAGCCGCTTGGCATTCACCTGCAGCAGCTCCTGGGCAGAGAAGCGCCGCTCCTCGTCCGGCTCCAGGCTGCACTCGAGGAAGTCCCGCAGCAGAGCCGACAGGCGCCTGGGCTCCTGCAGCTGCGGGCTCCCATTCTGCCGGATCAGAGCGCGGGCCTGCAGGAAAAGCAAACACAGCGCTCTGACAGCTTCCTCCACACCCACAGGTGCTCACATCCAGCCCGCTTTCTCTGCCCCAGCTCCCCGGGCACTTTCCTCCCTGGCACAGATGCTGCTGCTCACAGCTCATTCTTCTGGGCCAGCCAAAAAACCCAAACCCTGGTGCAGCCACAGCCATTGCAACATCCAAATGATCTTGCCTTCAGAGCCGACTGCATTGGCTGACTTTGTCAGCAGGAACCTCCATCAGAAATAGCCCATTTTGCTTCTCCAAATACAGACACCAGCTTTACAGGCCATTTGCAAGAGTTAGTGTGGTCTGCCTGTGTTATTTCAAGGGATTCTTACATCAAATGCATCTCTGCAGTGCCACTGACACTCAAGTTAAAAGCATTCCTGATGCCCCATGCCAGAAACTGCCAGGCAAGGAACAGCAGGTTTGTGTGGCTGAAAGCTCAGGCTTGGTGACACAGAGAAAGTAGCTTGGACTAGGAAAGAAATATGTTAGAGTGTGGGGATGTTAAACAATCATCTTCATGTTTTAGACAAGTTTCCCAGTGAGAAGAGCCAGGGGGAGTTCATCTCACAAAACCTCTTTTAGAAACTCCTCCAGAAATCTTGTTGGGTTTGGGTGTGGGTGTTGGGGTTGGTTTGGGGTATTCTGCAAGACAACATTAGAGCTGATGCACTTGCTTCATGTATTTGGGTCATCCTCACAAGAGCTGCAACAACTTAAATCCCAAAGCAAATTGTTGCTGGAGGCTGCAGAATATTTGTCTGTGTTCAGGCTCAGGTGCTGTGGGAATTCCCTTTGCGATGTGCAGAAACCTCCAGCTGCTCCTCCCAGTGCAGGGTCACCCTGTGCTCACAGGCCTCTGCATAGCCTGGAGAATTTGCCTCTTACCATGGCCCCCGTTTGCTGGAAGTAAGGAGGTTCTCCTTCCACCATCTCGATGGTCACAATGCCAAAGGACCAGATGTCCACCTTGGGGCCGTAAGGAGAACTGGTCACAACTTCTGGGGCCATCCAGTGAGCAGTGCCCACCATGGAGCTGCACTGGTCCTGCTCAGGGCTGAGCTGAGCGCAGAGGCCAAAATCAGCTGAGGACAGAAACAAGCACTGTCAAAGGCAGCTGCAATGAGGAAACCAAGCACAAAGATTCCCCACTCTCAGTCTGGGAATGCAGTGCTGAATCCAGCTGGAAATGTCCTCAGGGCTGTAGCCAAGGAAAGATGGAAGTGGACCCTTAAAGAAGCCCTCAGCTTTCATGCTTGGCTTTACTGATTTCCTTTGAAGCTTTAGATTGCAACTCCTGCCCCTCTGGGAGGGCCATACCCAGAGCAAAGGCACTCCTGACAGCCTGCTCCTCTCCTGAGCTCTCTGCACGGGGCAGCCGCTCTCAGCTGGCAGCAGGGGCCGGGCAGTGCCACCAGCAGCACTTGTGGGGCTCTGGCCCTCACTGGGAAGCAGCCCCACAGCCGCACCCCGGGAGCGCCGTGCCTGGCCAGGAACACCCACCCAGCTTGACAGAGCCGTCCATTCCCAGAAGGATGTTGGAGCTCTTCAGATCTCTGTGGATCACCCGGATGGAATGGAGGAAATCCAGGCCCTGCAGACACTGAGAGACAACAAGAAACACGAGGGAAAAAATCAGAGGCCGGAATATATCACACAAGAAAGGACAGTTTAGAATTCTGCCAGCAGCAACTTTGCTGTGACAGCCCAGGAGTGCAGTGCAGACAAGCTCCAGGCAAAAGGTTCAAGGCAAAGCTGAGAACAGGAAATCAGATCCAAAAAAGACAGAGTACCACAACAGCAGGAAAGAACACAAGAACAGAGTAGAAATGCAGTGATATTTGCAGGCCATTCACTTCAGAGGCTCTTTCCTCTCCAGCTCATAAAAACAACACAGAAACAAAGGCCTGAGCATGGAGCCACTCTGCTCTCACAGCCTCTTTGGAAGGACCATGGTGTCCCAGCCATGGGAAGCACAAGCAGGATCCCTCACCTCCTGACTGACAGCTGCCATCTCTCCTTCAGCCATGCGTGTCTGTCTGACAACGTCCTGCAAAGTTCCTCCATCCATGTATTCCATCACCAGCCAGAGATCTCCATCAACAAGGAAGCTGGAAGAGGAGAACAATGGCACAGAGATGAATGTGCATTGCTCAATTCCCCCAGGGAAAAGCCCAGAGTGGAGTTTTGTTCCCAGGTCACTTGTCAATGAGGGCAGAATCAGATGGAGAGATATTCCTGCCAGGCTGCACAGGCCTTGGAATCTGCCCAGGCTAAAGGAGAAGGAGGCACCCGGGAGAAAGGAGAGGCCTTAGATGGCAAGCAGGTGAAAAATGCACTTTAGCAACAACCCAGCTCAATGTGGAACCACAACACTTGTCCCCAGCTGCTTCAGCATCTGAACTCATCAGTTCCACCATTCCCTCCGGAACAAGGCAACACAACTTCCAGAGTTATGCAGGGGAGGAGGCCGTGCAGCACTTGGGGCAAAAGCAGTCAAATGCTTGGAAAACCTTGCACAAAGTCCCTTCAGAAATAGGCAAAGCCATTGAAAAATGGGCAAATGAGGCATTTCTGGAAACAAGAACCTGGTTTTCCTGGCACCTGCAGCAATGGGAAAGGGCTGGGAAGAAGAAGCCAAGGAAAATAATTTCTACCAGGTTTTATCAGCACTTGCTGTAAAACACAGCAAATGGGGTGAAGTTGAAGAAAAAGCCAAAGCAAAGCAACAAAAGCACATGGAAGGAGTGAAGTGCCAGGCTGTTGTTCTGGGAAGATATGGCCGGGTCAGGCATTTTCAGAACAGGCTACAGACTGGGGATGCCAGGAAAGATGAACGCAGGGCCCGTGCACGGGAGAAGACCTGAAGCACTCACCTGTCCAGAGAGTTGACAATGTTGGGGTTCTTCTTGTCCTTCAGGACCACGACCTCATTCACAGCTCGTTCCCTGTTGTGCCCTCTGAGACTCATTTTCTTGATGGCCACCTGAAGGGACATTGCAGACCTTTAACTGGAGCAGTCTGTGGCAGGAGGCCACAGCAAACACGGAGCGAGTCTTTTTGGAGCGAGCGAGCCGGGCTGTGCCAAACTGCCTTGGGATGGGACACCAGAGCTCAGCAAGTGCCATTCCCACAGCCCATTGCTCTGCTCGCTGGGGCTGTTACAGGACTCATGGCCAGAGACATTTGGCTCTGTAAGCTCTGCAGAAATGCTCCCTCAGCTGTCAGCCTCAAAGCTCTAACAACATTCTCTGCACCTACAGTCTTCTCAAATGGCCTCAACACTCTTAGGATTATTATTCCAACACATTTTGCAAGCAGGAGGTAATTCTGTTTCCGTGCACACAGAGCAAAACAGCCGGGAACCCTTTAGCAATTCTATGGCATTTGGCCATGATTTCAAATGTCCCTGCTCTGTTTGGGATAGCACAACAAAGCAAACGTGCACATCCATTGCTCAGATAATCCCTGTCACAGCTGCCACTGACACCAGACCCAAACACAGCTGCAGGGTTTAGGAGAGAGCTTTGCTCTGCACATCCATCTTCTCATTTCTCTCCTGTCTCTGTGGGAACAGCTGCAGTAAGACTAAAACCCCAAACTGAGCCCAAGCAGGATCTCTCCTTAATTAGGCCTTGAGGTATCCTGATGAAACTCAGGATGATAAAACTGCTAAATAGTGTTCCTGTCCGAGGCTGGGATGAAGGTAAATTTGGCCTCAGTCTCCACCAGCTGATGCATTCACACTTTTAGACATGAAGACCAGGCCAGCGTGTCCTGCTCTGACAGACACCGCTGCCCTCCTTGCCTTCCTTTGGGCACTTGAGAAGGACCAAGTCTGTCCCAGCTGTGCTCTGCAGGCTGACCCTGCTCTGCCTTCAGAGGAGCAGCCTGTGCAGGAAAGCTCTGCTGGGCCCCACAGCTCCAGCCACAGCTCCCAGCAGAGGGGAAAGCCCTCGAGAGCTGCCAGACGTGCTGGGCGTGTTGACACTGACCTCTCCTCCCGTGGCCCTGTCGAGTCCTTTGGAAACGGTTCCAAAAGCCCTGGAGACAAAACAGCAGAGAAGAAAGAAGCAGCGCTTTAGGCCCTGGCAGTGAAAGCCAGCCCAGACAGGAGATCTCTGCTGTCTGCAGCGTTCACAAAACACCCGAGTGCATCCACCCTTCAAACAACAGCACAGCAGCCACCAGCCCTCTGCCATGCAAGGTGCCTTCTGACCACAGTTATCAATTCTGATCAGCACTGAGAGGCAGCAGCATCGTACCCCAGTGTCTGAAGGGGTTTGGAGCTCTCCTGACTTCTCACTGCATCCTGCACCAGCAAAATACCTGGGCCCTGCTTGTGCAGAAGTAACTGCCTTGCACTTACCCTTGGCCAATCTGCTCCAGTTCCAGGTATTTCTCGGCAGGCTCCCCCACGCTCACGGTGTTCCCTGAAAGAAACCAGGTGGAAGATGCTCCCTCTCAGATGAGAGCCAGAATGCAGCCCCACTCCCTGGGGCCGGGAGCCCCTTGCTCTCAGCTGGGGAAGGACAATAAATGACCCTGTGCCATTCAGCTGCAGAGCAACCCTGGGTGCAGCTGATGCTGAGACACACACACAGCACCCTGCTCTGGCACACAGGAACAGAGCAGACGTACTCAGCTGCATCAGGCTCCACTCCCCGCTCCCCTCTGGCTGCAGGGCTGTGCTGCTGTCAGAATGTTCAGCCCAGGATCCAGCAGCACAGGGAGCTTCGGTGTCCTCTTCAGGAGCAGAGGGAAGTTCTCCATCCTCTTCCCAAAGCAGTGCAGGTTCCTCATCCTCTTCCCAAAATGCTGCTGGTTCACCCTCCTCTTCCCAAGCCACAGGACGTTCTCTGTCGTCATCCCACACCGGGAGATTGCTGTCATCCTCGTCCCATGCCATGGGAGCTTGGCCATGCTCATCCCACACCAAGGGACATCCACCGTCCTCGTCCCCCACCGGGAGATGTCCACTGTCCTTGTCACACACCGCGGGAGCCTCGCCGTTGTATTCCCAAACCGCGGGGTGTTCGCCCTCGTCTCCCAGAACAGCGGGAAGTTCACTGCTCTCTTCCTCCTCTTTGGCCTCCTCTTTGCAAGCAGAGGGAGCCAGAGGAGGTGCTGATGCTGCTTTGGTGCCCTGTGGACAGACGGGAGCGTGAGGGACGGGAAGTTCTATCTCAGTTATCACCTTCTTTATCCTCAGCTACACATCCAGCTGCACTAAGCAGAAATAGGGTTCAGAGCTGTTCAAACTAACAATGGGCTAAAGCCCACATTGCCACTTATTGTTGGGAATTCCATATTCCAGCATGGCTAAAGCCAGCAAGCAATCTTCTGCCTGCAAAACCAGTCCTGCAGCTCTTCAAAAGCTCTTCAGCAGAAACAGAGAAAACTGCCAGGGATCTCTTTGCTGCTGCTGCTGCTGCAAAGACACTGACAGGAACTTCCCTTCAGCCTCCCAGGCTGGCACTCGGCTGCCACACGCCGAGCTCACAACTTGCTGCACAATTCTGAACACCAAAGCTTCCTTTGCCACTCACCGAAGGAGGAGCTGCTTGGGATCCACGCGTGAGGTGCCCTGCAACGGGAGAGGGAACGTGAACCAGATGTTGTTAGGAAAAAACTGCCTGTGGTGGGAAATGAGCAAGGCAAGCCCGAGAGAGCATTTTGCTTTCACAGCATCCCTCCAGGAGCCACAGGCCCTTCACACAGCAAGCAAGAGAGCAGCACAAAATACTGGGCTGTGTCAGCTCTTGGCTGGAGCAGCAAACGGAGGGAGTTCCAGGCTCCGCTGCCACAGACTCCCCGCTTGAGGGAACAGAACCCCCCAGGCCTCATTGCAAATGCTGTGCACGCCCCGCTGGCTGCAGACACCCCCTTTTTCAGCTGCAGCTGCTGGCAGGAGGTCTCCCAAACCAACCCTGCCCTCATGGCAATTTGGTTACAGAGTCAACTCCGTTGCAGATGAAGAACAGAAAGCACACAGCAAGCCCAAAGCCACAGAGGCTGCACCGAGGGAAAACCTCAACTTACGTGCCAAGTGGGTTAAAAAATACCCCGAATAAGCCACAGAGAACAGAGTGCCAACTGCAGCAACCACTTGCTGCATCATTTTGGCTGCGCTGCACACGTCTGCAGACTGTACCCCTGCAAGCACCGAAGGACACCCGTCAGGGGCTGGGCTGGCTGCTGAGAATGCCTCGGGCAGGAGGATCCTCTGGCAACGAGCAGGCGCCCAGAGCCGCTCTGGACACTGAGGCCTCCGTGTCCCACAGCAACGGGAACACCACGGGGACGTGGCAACGCTCCTGTGACACCACAGCAGCCGCTCACGCAAAAACCGCCTGGAAGCTTCTCCTGTGTCACAAAGGAGCACAAAGAATCCTCCCAGGGCACGGCCTATTGCCCAGAGGATCCAAGAGGAACTCTGAAAATGCAGCAAACAAGGACACCCCATAGCCCAGTCTGAGCACTGAGGAGGAACGAGGACAGCACCAAACCAAAGCAAAGATGACCTGTAGTCACTGATACTGCTGAATAAAACCAGCAAGGCTTGTTCCATCTGGAATCTTCGTTCTAGTTCTAAAAACAAGCAAGATTCTCCACTGTAAATATACAGAAGGCAGGAACTGGGGAGGAGGTGGGATTAGGAAGGAGGAGGAGCAGGAGGAGGGAGAAAGGAAAAGGAGGAGCAGGAACAGGAATAGAAGGAGAAGCTGGAGGTTCCAGTGCCCTCTGTGTCCACAGCACCCCCGGCCACGGGCCCATCGCCCCCACCTCATCCTGCAGGTGAGCAGGGAGGGGGAGCTGGTCCCAAATCTGTCAGGGGGTCCCTGAGAGGGTCTTTTTATTGGGGTGTGTTTGGAACTTGCAGATTGAGGAATTGAGCCCCAAATATTGTCTGGCGTCCCTGGGAGGTTTTTTCCCTCTGTGTGTGTAGGTTTGGATCTTGCAGAACCCCAAAGCTGAGCCCCTTGGGGGATCTTTGGGGTCCACGTGGCCATTGCCCAGTATTGGCTGGGGAGGACATTGGTCCTGGGGACCCCCGGGAGAGCAGAGGAGAGGAACCCCTGGGACCCCCAGAATGGGGAGAGCAGAGAGGGGCGATCCCAGAGCTGGGGGATCCTGGCAGCTTGGAGAGGTGGGAGCCTGGAGAGGAGAGACTCCTGGGATCCCTGGGATCTCAAAGCAGAGATCAGGGGAGAAGGGAGCCCATGGACCCCCAAAAGCCCCTGGATCATCGCTAAGGAGGACCCCAGAGAAGGGGGAACCCCTGAAGCCCTTGGACCCCCATCATCCCAGGGAAGGGAAACCTCTGGAATCCCAAATAGGAAAGACAAGAGATGGGGAAATCCTGGGACACTTTTTTGGGGCTGAATCTTGATATTTTGGAGATTTTCATGGCCACAAGACTCCTGCTGAGCTCTAGACATGGACTTGGGTAGGTGGAGCCTCTACTCCAAGGCACTCCCACTTTGGTTTCCGCCAAATCAGGATTTGTCATTCCAAAGCCATGGCCAGATGGAGGAGGAGGAAAATCCCCAGAGATCCTGCATGAGGAGGGGCTGCAAACCCAGCCCAGGGAGCTGCAAGGAGGAAAGATCCCCCCTGTGCCAGGAAGGCATCTGGAGATCCTGCCGGAGCTCAGAGCTGGGGGAGAGAGCTCATGGCAGGGAGAAGCCCCACAAATGCTTGGAATGTGGGAAGAGCTTCAGCTGGAGCTCCAACCTCGGGGCACACCAGTGCATCCTGAGTGTGGGAAGAGATTTCCAAGGAGCTCAGGTCTCATCAATGCCAGTGGATTCACACAGAGGAGAGGCCCTTCCACTGCCCTGACTGTGGGAAGGGCTTCACAAAACTGCACCCTCATCAGGCACCGGCACATCCACACTGGGGAGAGGCCCTATGAGTGTCCCCAGTGTGGGAAGAGCTTCTCACAGAGCTCAATCTTGACCAAACAGATCTTCCTGACTCCCCATGGGCACCTGGATGAACACAGGGGCAGGAACATCCATCAGAACACAGAGCAACAATGGGAATTGCAGATTGACAGCCCCTGAAGATTCACCAGAATAATGATACACCCAAAGCCCCTGGAGAAGCCCATGCCCGAGCAGTGGAATGCCTGAGATGAGGCTGTGACCCTGGGGGACACCTGTGGACAGAGGGGTCCCTGCTGGAGCCGCATGTCCTGGAAGGTCTGACCCCGTGGCAGTGACCCACGCTGCAGCACTGTGAGGGGGCTGCTCCCATGGAATGGACTCAGGTTGGAGAAGTTCCTGGAGACCTCTCTGGTGGGAGAGATCCCAGAGTGCAGCAGGGGAATGACTCCTGTCCCTGAACAGCAGGAAAAGCCCTGGGAGATGAACTGACCATGCCTCCATTCCCTGTATCCCTGCACTGCCAGGTTAGGATGCAGAGCTGGAAGGAGGGAGGGGTGGAAGGAAGGTGCTTTTAAGGGTCTTCTTATTCTCCTGCTCTGAGCTTATTGGCAATAAATTCAATTCATATCACCTGTTTTGCCCATGACTCTGTTTGATGAGGAAACAGTCTCAGGTCCTTAACTCATGAACCCTTGGTTAAATTTTCTCTCCCTGTGTGGCTGTGGAGGGCAGTGAGAGAGCAGCTGTGGTGGGTGCCTGGACTCGGGCCAGCATCACCCCACAGCAGTGGGACATGTCCTTGTGTGGCCCTGTGCTATGGTGCTACAGGTGCTGTTGCTTTTGTCTCCCTTATGATTTTATCTTTTGCGTTAAATGCTCGTGAAGTGCCCCCGGTGTCCCTCGTATTCCCTCGCCTCCGGTATCCCCGTCCCTTCCCCTGCTCCCCGTCCCACGTTCCATCCCGGCTGGCGGAGCCTTGGAGCTGCCGTGGGGGCCGTGGGGCTGCCCCGGGGGCTGCGCCCCGAGCCGGGGCCCCTTCCCAGTGCTCCCAGTGTGCCGCTCCAGCCTGGAGCAGCCAGCGAGGGCTTCAGCTGGGACGGCAGAGAGGCGCTGCTGGGTGGTCCCGGTTCACTTCGCTTTGGTTTTGGTAATTTTGGGAGTTTTGTGCAAGAAATCTCTCCTCTCCTCCACTCAGCCAAAGGGGATTGGGGGGGGGGGTGTTCCCTTTTTTGGGGGAAATCACAGCGATGCACTGATGCTCCTAATTAGATGTGCATGAGGCTCCAGATTTTCCGGCGAGCCGGAGCCACCCAGCAGCCAGGGCTGGGCAAGGCGGGCCGGGAGGTGCGGAGAACTTTGTTTGTGTTGGGAGCTCAATGGCGGCTCGGGCCGGGCCCGTTCCAGGGCTGTTCCTCATCCCCGCCTTTCCCCTCACGCAGCCCGGGGCGGGCCCTGAGAGCGCGGGGCGGGGCTGTGCCGTGTGCAGAGCCCGCCGCTGGCAGCGATTGGCTGCTTCTGCCGTCACTCGTGGTTCTGGCGCGCGCTGATTGGGCAGAGCGGAGACAAGCCCGGCCCCGCTGGCGCCCCCAGGGCGGCCGTGGGGCAGGAGAGCCGCCATTGCCGGAGCGTCTGTGCGGGCCCGGCAGCGGCGGCAGCTGCGGCCGGAGCCCGGTGAGGCGGCGGCGGAGCTCGGAGGCGGCCCCGGCCATCGCAGGTGGGAGCCGCGCTCGGTTCTGCGGGGGCTCGGGGCTCGCTGCGGGCCCGGGAGGGGGCGGCAGGGGGCTTTGGCGGGTGGCTTGTGCCGTGGCCGGCCCGTGTTGGCCCTGGGCTGAGGGCGCTGCGGGAGCGGCTGCCCGCGGTCTCCTTGCCGCTGGGGCCTCGGCAGGAGGCGGTGGCGGAGCAGCGCTGGCTCGTCCCGCTTCGTGTCGGGAGGCCGGAGGTGGCTGCGCTGGGCCCGGGGCCGGGCGGGAAAATTCCCGGCGCCAGAGGTTTGTGTGGCCCAAGGAGCCAGAGGAGCGGTGTGCAAGTGACTTTATTGCTGCCCAAAGGGAGAGGCCATGGGGCATTTGCCATGCGCTCTCTCCAGTTGTTGGAGGACGCGGCCTCGTTTTTGTCCTGATTTTCCCGGCCGCATGTCCCTGTCCCTTTGCCCAACACTGGCCGAGGTGCTTGGAAGGTTCAGCCTTCCCGATCCGCCTGCTGCATGTCCTTTTTGTATAACACCCGATATTCCTGGCTCTGTGAAGTGTTTGTTCTTCTGGAAGTTCAGGAATGTATTGGGACTGGGTCTGAGCAGCAGTCCTTGTCAATTAGTAACATTTTCTGAAAATGATGGTTTCTCCCATTGTTGCCTTATGTACAAGTCCCTGGCCCTATCTCCAAGCAGATTCACTCATTGCCTCTGTTTTTTCCTTCCTGGAATCAGCCCAGTTCCTCCTGCAGCCAGGAAGCCCCTGGGCCATTGTGCAGGCTTTGGGCCATCAGTGTTAATTTGCATTTCTAAAGCTCCTCTCCTGACTGCCTGGAGCAAAGCTTCTCTTCCAGGGCAGACATCCCATGACTCACACGTGGCCCCCCACAGATCTGCTGTTTATTTTTTTTTAAACAATATTCTACTAATTGTTTATGTGTTAAAGCACCAACTTTAAAGCTCTTCTAGTTTTGAAAGTTCAGTTTAAATGGGAACATCAAAAAACTCATACCATCATTTTGTCATGACTAAGAGTCAAGTACAAATATAAAACAAAAATGAGAAAGCAATCAAGTGTTATCTTTTCATTCTCCTTGGACTAAAACTGATTCTCACACCACTGTCCCAAACAGAACCGACAATATAGAAGTAAAATTATTACAAAAAATTACTCTAACTGTGTAATCCTTTCACTGAAACTGAGAAAAGCAAAAACTCTTCAACAATGTCTTTAGAAAAATAAGACATTACTTGATTCTGGCCAGAATGTGCAACAGGAATAATTTCATGCACACTTAGGCTGGGTGTGCAGAGAAAATCATTCCATGACACATGAGTTTGACTAGATTTTCCTAAATTCATACACTCTGACCCCATAGAAATCCATTGCTTTATTGTTCATTGGTTTCAAGGTGTGGAGTTGTTAGGATTTGGCTTCCTGTTGCAGCCGGATTTCTGTGCCTGTGATGGGAATTAGGTGGGCACTCCTGGATTTCCTGCTCAGCCTTTTCCAGACCAGGTGTCTCCAGCTGTGCCTGGGGCAGTGTCTGGGGTAAGATGTTGGTTGATGTTTGCTGCTGGGTGTTGATGTTTTGTTGATGGTCGTTATCTTGGGGGGAATCTTTTGGGCTATTCCCAGTCTGTTGAGATGTTAATTTCATCTCTGCTGAGTGGTGGAACATCCCTTAAAAAACCCTTTAAAATTCCTTTCCCCAAGGCAAAGGCAAACCAAGTCCCTTTAGAGAAATAAGATTTTAAACCATTTTCAAGTTGGTCTATTTTGCCAGAATTGAATCCCAGGCAGGGCAGAGTGTGAGTGTAATTGAGAGGCAGAGTGGAATTGTCCCGGTGCCTTCCCCAGCAGCTGTGGTGAGGGCAGGCACAGAAAGGCCTGAAGGTGCAAGAGTGAGAGCAAGGATTGTCCTGCAGTGGCTGGAGATGGCAAAGGAGGGTGGCCAGGCCGAGGATTTGAGCAGAGGATCTGTGGGCAGGCGCAGGGGCTTCCCCCGCTGGGGAGCCCTGGCTGCTGCTGCGTTGCCTTCAGTGCAGGCTCAGGGGTGGCCTGTTTAATATTCCCTTGCAATACAGATTTCTGAGTCTGGAAGAGCCATGGCTGGGGCATCAATCATTTTATTTTTTTAGTTTTGTTAAGTTTTGTTCTCTTTCTTATATCTACACCATAACATTGAGACTATCTGGGGCTAAAGAAGTCACAGAATGTTCTGGCTAAAAGATAGAATCCTCAGTCCAGCTCCTACAATTCCCTGTTAATTGTAAGAATTGTTCAAGCTCCATTTTAGTCCTGAGTAACATTACTTCTCAGATTCACTGGACCCTTTCAGAGTCAATACACCACAAGCCTTCAGTCAAAATGGGTCTCAAAATATTTCAACATTTTCTGTAATGTTTGCCCTTTTTTTTCAGCTACTCAAAGCTGCTTTTTCGCCTGAAAATGAAGCCATTTCACAGAGGCTCCCTCTACCTCTTCTCCTTGTCCTCCTGACTGGATCAAGTCCTCCACATCCTGCATTAAGCCAGTCCCTGGGGGTGAGGTCAATTCCTTTGATATTTCCTGCAAGGCTTGCCCCAATCAGGCCGGTGCTTCCGTGCATCCCTGCAGAAGGACCGTCCATGTCTTGAGCATTTTCCCTTCTACCTCTTGTTGCCAGCCCAAGGCAGAATTGTGTTTGCATCCTCTGTGAGTGGGCAGATCCCCAGAAAGCATCTTTTGCATCAAGTTGTGAATGGCAGCAGTGTGAGGAGGGCACCTGGTTCAGGCTGGTGTAAGGATCTGAGAGTGTGGGGTGCCTCGGTTTCATCATCTCATTTCTTCTTCTTGGGTCCTGCAGCATTCTCTGGATTCCATTGGATTTCTTGTTTGGCAGGACAGGAGCATTCTAGGGAGCCATCCCTGGCTCCCCAAGCCTTGAGCAGCACTCCCAGACAGGCTGTGAGCCCTTCCTTCCCTCCCTTGGAACAGGGGATTGCTTTTGGACACTTCTTGTCCTGGTTGCTTCAGGGAAATTTGGAGAGGCTCCATATCTAATTTTGCCAATTTCCCTCGGGCTGCCCACACTTGTGGGTTCACTTCAGCCTTGGCTCTGCCTGACATTTGACACAGAGGTACAACAGAACCAGCCTCTGTATCACCTTTTCCAACATTAATTTGCATTCCCCATTTTGCCATCAAATCCCTTCCCAGTAAATTACAATCACAATTGTGAGCAAATAAAAGTTCCTGCATTTTAAACCCATCCCCCACATCTGCTAATAGTGGCTGAATAAAACACACCCACTCATCTTTCCCACTTAGTGCCTTAATAATTAAAATATTCCCTAACACCTTTAGGTGTAAGATTCTGAGTGGATGGAGAGGCCCCTGTGTCCATCAGGAAAGGTCTCCTCTGGATCCAGAGCCACCCTGGATGTTCCCAAGGGCTGCAGTGTGGTGGGTCCCTGGTGGAATGGGAGCTGTGCCACCGCTAAGAATGCGTGTCCATCAAGGGCTGGACTTGCTGGTGCTGAGGGTGCTGCTGTCTGTGCTTGCAGTGTCCTTGTGCCCTGCAGCTGGAAGGCTGATTCCTTGCCAGGGGCTGTTTGGGTGGGCTGTGCCCTGGCCAGGAGGGCAATGCCTGTGCCAGGTGCTTGTGGCCGAGGGTGTCCCCTGGGTGCTGGGGCCCCCTTGGGCCCTGGGCTTGATCCCTCAGGGGCTGTAGGAAGTGTGCCATGGCCTTTGCCTTCAGCTTGGCCTTTTGCTCATCCCTTGCTGCATTCAGCTGCTGAGCCTTTGTGAGCAAGTGCTGCAGGGGCTTCTTCTGTCGCTGCTGCAGCCCCCCTCAGTGCCTGTGGGTGCTCATCCTGTGGCAGCTGCTGAGCTTTCTGCAAAATCCTTCCTTTCTCCAGGGACCCAGCAGGAAATGCTTAAAAGATCATGTGGATCCTTGCAGGTCTAATCGCCATTTGTGAGCTGTTCCTTCCTCGTGCTGGCTGTGCTGAGGCTCCCCTCCCCAGCCCGTATCCCAGAGCCGGTCCCTGTCCTGCCGCAGTGTCCAAAGGCGGCCCCCCCGGCGGGCAGGGCCGGCAGCTCCACGGGGCCGGGCAGCGGCCGGGGCGTCCCGCAGCCTCCTGGGGGCCGGGGGCCACTGCCGGCCCTGCCCGGGGGGTGCTGGGCTCAGGCAGCGCCCGGCGCTGAGCCCCGGCTGCCCCACAGCCCCGGCCCGGCCCCACAGCTCCCCACAGGCCCCCAGCCCGTGCTCCCGGTGCCGCAGCTCTGCGCCCGCTCCTGCCGCTCCCAGCTCAGAGAAACCCCCTGAAATCCTCACCTCCTTGTTTTCCTGTCCTCCAAAACTGGGATACAAAGGATCTGAGTCAGCTGGCAAGTGCTGAGGATAAGACCCTTCTGGAAAACATCACAATCCTCAGTATTTTTCTCTTCCAGTTCTTTTCCATCATCCTTTTTCTTACCCCATGGATTCCTCCTGCTGCTTCTTGCCTTAAGCACATTCCTGCACACTCCCCTTCAGCCAATCCCTTCTCAGCACACCAACACCATCCATCCCCTGTTGTCTAAATCCCTTCTGGACTTCCCTTCTTGCCCCCCTGGGTGTCCATGTCCCTAGTTAGCTCTGGGAGAATGTGCAAACGACCTCCACATGCTCCCAAGGGACCCTTGAGAGATATTTTGGGGTCATCATCCCTTTGTCCAGGATGCCCTTCTAGCATTCCATATTGTCCCCTCAATGGTTCTACCTGGATCCCAGCTGCGCCCCTCCCCCCCGGGCCTTGGCACCCCCCTTGAGGGGAATTTGGGGAGGTGGGAGGGGGGAGCGCCAAGGCCGGGCCCCCCCGCGCTGTGGTGGCGGGAGCGGCTGCAGTGGGGAGCGAGTGCGGGCGGAAGCGGCCGAGAGCCCAGCGCTGCCCCAGGCCGAGCTGGCCCAGCTGCATCCGTGCCCCTGCGGTGGGATGCTGTGGGACTGGGGGGGAAGAGGGAGGCGGCAGTGGGTGCTGGGCCTGGGGGCAGGAGGAGAAGGGAAGGAGAAGCAGGGGTGAGGAACAAAATGGTCAAAATATCTATCTCGGGTTTTACAGAAGGAGGAAGAGGTGTGAGCAAGAGTTGGGCCACAGGAGGAGGAGGAGGAGGAGCAGGAAGAGGAAGCAGCACAAGGTTCCTCCCTCCCTGTATGTGCAGTCCCAGGAGTGTTTCCCTGCCCACAGTCAGCAGGTGACTGGAGAGGGGGATTCACGATTTTCACTGGGCTGAATCCTGTTGTTTCTGAGCTTTATTGGGCTAAATGTTGGTGCTTTGTCTTTTTGCAGGGGCTGAATCTTTCTATGCTGGAGGGGTTTTTACCTGAATTTGGTGTTTGATTAGTTTTTGATCTTTTTGATCTAGTTTTGATGTTTGGAGGATGTCTGGGCTGAATCTTGGTGTTTTGGTTTGTTACAGACACAAGATGCCAAATGACTTTCTGAGATGAACATGGGCATGGAGGAACCCCCAGTCCAAGGCTCTCTCCTGTCTTTTTTTCCTCCTAATCAGGAATTTTCATACCGTGTCTAAATGGAAGAGGAGGAGGAAAAGTCCTGGAGGTGCCACACAAGGAAGGGCTGCAAACCCAGCTCAGGGAGCTGCGAGGAGGAAAGATCCCCCCAGTGCCAGGAACACGGCCAGAGATCCAGCCAGAGCTCAGAGCAGGGGGAGAAGCCCCACAAGTGCTTGGAATGTGGGAAGGGCTTCAGAAAGAGCTCCCACCTGATCCGGCACCAGAGGATCCACACTGGGGAAAAGCCCTATGGGTGTGGGGAATGTGGGAAGAGCTTCAGCCAGAGCTGCCACCTGATCCGGCACCAGGTGATCCACACTGGGGAAAAGCCGTATGAGTGTGGAAAATGTGGGAAGAGCTTCAGAGATATCTCTAACCTGATGATACACCAGGTGATCCACACGGGGGAACGGCCCTACACCTGCTTGGAATGTGGGAAGAGCTTTGGGTGGAGCTCCTACCTGAGAAAACACCAGCTCATCCACACTGGGGAGAGGCCCTACGAGTGTCCCAAGTGTGGGAAGAGTTTTCGGACCAGCTCCCATGTCCTCCTACATGAGCGGATTCACACAGACGAGAGGCCCTTCCGCTGCCCCGACTGCGGGAAGGGCTTCAAGGACAACTCCAACCTCACCGTCCACCGGCGCATCCACAGTGGGGAGAGGCCCTACGAGTGTCCCCAGTGTGGGAAGAGCTTCTCCACCAGCTCTAACTTGACCCAACACCAACGGAGGCACCAGTAAGGGAAGCCCTGCGAGTGCCCCGAGTGCGGGAAGAGCTTCGTGCGCTGCTCCAGCTCCATCCCCCATGGGAGGATGGGCGTTGGATGATCCCCAGTGACCCCCGTTGGGCAGAGCCCTGGTGATCCGTGGTCCTGGTGATGCGTGTTGGGAAGACACCTGGCTGGGAGGCTCCACATCTTCCTGGCTCCCTGTGGGCACCTGGATGAACACAGGTGCAGGAACATCCACTGGGACACAGACCAGCAGTGGGAATTCCTTGGGGAGAGTGGATTCGTTGACTTTTAATCCTAGAGAACCTTTTCCTGCTGCCTCAGGAGCTGTGTGGGCAGAGAAAAGAAGGTGATACCAGGCTTGAGGGGCCCAAGGGGAGCACACACGCTCTGTGGGGAGGGAGGACACGACCCCCGGGATCCCCCCTCACCTTCCTGCGCAGGCAGAAGCCGAGCCCCAGTGCCCGGAAGACGAAGCCCAACCCGGAGACTCCAATCCCTGTCAGCATCTTGCTGCAGGCAGCATTTCACAGCATCCCTGGGTGTCTGCAGGGTTCAGGACCCCCAAAACCTCTTACAGACACCCCAAGCCCCTCCAAGGTCCCTCCCAGTCTCCCACAGCCCACCCAGGACCCTCTGAAACCTCCTTTGGAGTCACTAATTTTAAACAATTAGTAATTTTAGAAAAATTAGGGGTCTTGGCTAGAGATAGGCCTTGTTGGAACTAGTTAGAGTTAATGATGAAGTGAGAAGCAGGATTTGAGATAATGAATCTCAGACTGAGGTAGAAAATTCCTTTTCATTGTGTGTTTGTTTTTCTGTGCTTATAATGAGAAAAGAGAAAGTAATAAACGGGTTCAGGAACATCAGAGACCTTACATCTGGAAACCCATTTCAAAGTCACAAGGGAGGAAACTGGAGTTGTACCAAATGTCATTTGTAATGTTAACCATTGTAAAGGTAGAAAGGTGAGAGTGAGGAAGAGCGGTTTTCCTTCATCACTTGATGATTCCTCCTTGCCAAAACGACCCCCTCCTCTAATTAGGGCACCCATCACGCAGGCAGAATGACTTTTTAAATTCATTACCGTACATTTTAATACGAAGTGGGGAATGGGAAATGTTAGCATTATGCATATGTATTGGTATTAATATGTATTAGTATTTTGGATATTTAAGACTTTTGTACATAAATAGACACTGGAATCTTTTGTCAGCTTGCAGTGCATATTAAGGGGTGACTCCTGTACTTACCCAGTGCTGGGATTTAAACATCCACTTTGTAACTTTAAACTGTTGGAGAGGTTTTTTGTCCATTAACAGATCGATGTTGATACTGGATCAATATTGCTATTTTGGTAAATCACTGCCAGTCTCTTCCCAGCCTCCCCAGGACCCAGCAGAGCCCCTCCTGTTCCTCTCAGGATCCCACAGACCCCTCCCAATTTCCCCCCTCTGCCCCTGGACCCCCAGACCCTCTCCCAGTCCCTTCCCAGCCCCACCAGGACTCATCAAGACTCCTCCCAGTCTCTTCCAGCACAACCAACCTCATCCCAATCCCTGCTTTCCAATCCCCAATCTCCTTCCAGCTCCTTCAGGCTCACTCAAATCCCTCCCAGTGACACCCAGCACCCCCAAACTCCCTCCCAGTGTCCACCAGCACCCCCAGAACCCCATCCCACCCTCCCCAACATCCTTTAATCCCCTTCCCAGCCATCCTAAGCACCTCAATCCCTTCCCCAGTTTAAACCAGTCTATCTCAAACTCCCTCCCAGTTCCTCCCAGCACACCCCAATCCCCCTCTGGGCCCCCCCAGTGCCTCCCCCGCTGCCCCCGGCGCTGTGGGGGCCGGGCCGTGCCCCAGTGCCGGCTCAGGGGGTGCTCCAGGCTGCCGTGCTGCACCTGGCAGCTGGAGCTGAGCCCGCATTGCCGGGGGCGGTTTCCAGCAGCACCAGGAGCTGCTGGCTCCAGTCCCCGCTGGGGAGCACGGCAGTGGCCAGCACGTGGCCCGAGAGCTGCTGCTGGCCCTGGGAGCAGCTCAGCTGGATGTGGGCAGGGGAGAAATCCATCAGGGAGCAGAGCAGGCGGCCGGGGCCGGGCTGGGAGCTGGAGGGCACCAGCGAGATGGACACGCTGGGGACACTGGGAGAGAGTGGGGACAGACTGGGATGAGCTTGGGGGGTAACTGGGAGAGATGGGAGAGGAGTGGTGTGGCATTGACAGGGACTGAGAATGGACAGGGAGGGACTGGGGTGGCACTGAAAGAGATGAGAGTGGATACTGGGACACTGGAAGAGAGTGTGGAGGTCTGCGAGTGAAGTGGGAATGAACTCGGAATAGACTGGGAATGGGCTAAAAAGGAGTGGGAAGGACTCTGGGGCCTCTGGGCGGGACTGTGGTGGCACTGGGCGGGACTGTGGTGGCACTGGGCGGGACTGTGGTGGCACTGGGAGGGACTGTGGTGGCACTGGGCGGGACTGTGGTGGCACTGGGAGGGACTGGTGGCACTGGGCGGGACTGTGGTGGCCCTGGGAGGGACTGTGGTGGCACTCGGCGGGACTGTGGTGGCACTGGGAGGGACTGGGAATGAAGTGCGCGGCACTGGGTGGCCGAGTCCAGCGCGGGGCTCTCGGCTCTGTGGATCTGCCTGGCAACTGATGAGTCATCAGAGAGGCGCGCTCTGATTGGCTGAGGGGCGGCAGATCCACAGAGAGGCGAGATGGACAGGCGGGGTCACTGGGAGTGACTGGGATGGACTGGGAGAGGCTGGGATGGACTGGAAGAGGCTGGGATGGACTGGGAGAGCCATGGGAGCCATTGGGAGGGACAAGGGGCCCCGGGGATGGGCACAAGGAAGGCTGAGGGCTCTGGGGTGATTCCCAGGGAGGTTTGGAGGGACACGGCCGGGCCCCTCTCTGTGCCCCGCGAGCAGCGGCTCAGACAGAAAAGTTCAGGAGCAGGAGGAGGTGTTTCTCAAGATTGATTTTAATCCTCATTCTCCTGGTCTGATTTGCTCAATCCTAATCTCAGTTCATTTCCCCAGGTCGGGCTGTTGTGGCCCTGATGGTGATCCCTGAGTGACCTCTCCCTGCCCTTGTCCTGACCCACGAGGATTTGGATTTGTTTCAGTTCAGTGGAATTCGTGGTGATTTGGGGGGAGCTGGAGCAAAGCAGCTGGAAAGCACAGTGGGCTTGACAGGGACTGACCCAGGGCAGGAGTTGGGGCTGCCTCGAGTGAGCTCTCACAGTGTGAACCTTCATGGGGTCTTTCTAAGGAAATTTTGTTGAATTTTGACATTCTTTATTAAAAAGCAGAATCACAAGGGGAGCTCTGCTTTCAGCTTGAAATGAGGGGATGGAACGTGGGCATTGGGACTTCTGTAACCTCAAGATGTTCCTTGATCCTGGACACTTTAGCTTTGGCAATCTGAAGCCCTTCAGCAGCAATGTCTCTGCCACCCCCTGGTTTCTGGCTCAGACCCAGCTCGCAGCTTGGACAAGGTCTGGGCTTTGTCCTCTTGAGCTTCGGGAGCCTCCCGGGAAGCACCAGCCCTCCCCAGCCCACCCTTGGTAGCACTTTTTCTTTTCTCTCTGCTGATGATTTTATCCCCAAAACTGCCATGGGAACGTTGTATCCAAGCACATCCTCCAGCGCTGCACTTTCCTCCTGTGAATTCCCTGTGCAGGGAATGTCTCTGTGCTTTTCCCTGCTCTGTTCACTGACAAACAAACCTGAGCCCGTGGGACTGTCAGAGCTCCTTCATGCAATGAAATCAGGTTGTGTTTCTCATGGCATGTTCTGGAGGAGCTTTTCTTGGTGTGTCTTGTGCTGCTGGAAATGACACAAGAGCCAGGAGGGAACAGAAGCTGCTGCTGCCCGTTGGCTCAGGGCCAGGGAACCAAGTTGTGCTCCCGGGCAGTTGGGCCCTGCTGGAAGCAGAGCCGCGTTTCCCTTGAGCAGCTCAAGCTTGTGACAGCTCCAAACAGGAAACCTCCGCAGAAAACTCTTCCTCCAAACTCAGCTGCTTTCCCTCCTGCAGCTGTTTGGGAAAGAGCCTCAAAGCACAGACTCTGCTGGGAGCCATTGGTGCATTTCCTCCCTCCCGGCAGCAGCAGCTCCTGAGCCCTTCACGGGCTCCTGGCCCTTCCCAAACCCTTCAGCTCCCTTTGAACTCTCAGCAGTCACTAACATACGTATTTCTTTCATATTTAAATTGCATTTAAACTTCTCCTTTTCTCTCCTCTTCTATCTTTTTAATCTCCTCTTTATCTCCTTTAATCCCGTCAGCCCCAGTAGGATGGGGCTGGAGTCTTGGGGTGGGTGTGGGATGAACTGAGGATCCAGCAGAGAAGGGCCAGGCAGAGGGGAGAGGACTCAGCCAACCCTTCTCCTGCTCTCTCCTCCCCCAGGCTCCAGCTAAAGCAAGTCAGACTGGAAAGGATCCCACAAATGCTGTGTTCTCCTCCCTCTGAGCTTGGCTGGGGATCCTCAGCTTCAGCCTGGTGCAGTGATGGCTTAGATTCGCTAATTTGAGATTTTTGGCTAATGCACTAAATAATGTGGTGGGTTTAGCACTGGCTGAAATCTCCAGGGCACTTACTCATTTCTCACTGTGAGATATGGATTAGGAGAAGGGAAAACCAGGCTTAAAAGTTAGAAGGAATAAAGAAACTTTATTAACAGGACTACAAGAAATAAGAAACCTGAATAAAACCTCCAGAAACCTTTTCCCTTCCCACCCAACTTTTTCCTTTCTCAGCTGACAATGTAGAGATAAAACTTTGGATGTTAATGCAGTACCAACTATACGATAGTCTTTTCATCAGTATCTGCAGAGAGGAGAGTTTTCTCTTCTCATTCCATGGAGAGCTCTCCACAAGAAAAGTGTTTCCTCATGGCTTTTCATTTCTATGAATATCTGCCACCCAGGGCAAAACTCTGCCTCCATGCCTTCCTCCCATTTCCACACCACTCTGAGGTGTCTTCATGGGCCATGAACTCAAGGGGTATTATTTTAAGGTTGAGTTATTCAAGAGTTACTCTCTTCATCTGTCTCTGTGATCATCTCTGGGGACAGAAGTTTTTTTCTTCTCTCCCTGGGGACAAAGGATCTTCATCAGCTCTCATCTCTCTCTCTGTTCACGCATCTCATGGGATCACAGCTACTCCACCACCTGCTTGGCTTCATCAATGGATACCTTTGCTCAGATTTACACTTTGAATCCTTCATTCTCCCCAATACTCTTTCATTAATGAAAGGAGTTATTATTCAGAACGTTATTGTCCATCTCCATGGCCCTAGCAAAAGACTATTTCAGCTCATTAAAGCATCTCCTCATTCTCCTTCCACCTGAGGCTTGACTCTTCCTCGTACTGACCTTGATGTTTGATGTTGTCTTTTGCGTGTCGATCACTCCCACTTTGCGCTCTCTGGAGAGGGGATGAAGGCTGCAGGTCTCATCTGTGTAGTGAAAGGGTTAAATGTGGCCCAAGGTGTGGCAGGCATTCCTGGTGTGGGATTTCAGCTCAGCAGCCCCTGGAAGGCAGGGGACGGTTTCCAGCTTGGAGCCGTCTGTGCAGGCCATGGCGGGGATGGGCGAGATGTCAGCAGCCGTGGCCCCGCCCAGCTTAGGGCCGGGGTCCCCCTGGGGAGGGCTTCAGCCACCCCACTGGAATGGGACTGGGAGGGCTTCCTGGGAGGGGCCACAGCAGAGCCCGGCCTGGCCTGGGGCCGGGGGAAGTCCTGCAGTCTCCATCCCCCCAGCCCAGAGCCACTGGGCTCCAGCCCAGCCCCCCCAGGCCACACAGGCCGTGGGGAGCAGGGCCAGCCACACCACAGCTCCAATACCTTTCCAGGCTGCAAACAAAAAGAGACAACTTCCCCAGCTGGAGCTTTTAAAATGTGCTATTCACAAAGGTGATCTCACTTTTCAGTGCTGCAAAATGCTGTCAGTTCTCAGAACTGGCCGGCTCTTGGCCTGATCTCAAGCAGAGAGAAACTCCCAGCAGCCGCTCTCAGAGAAATCACTTCTGTGGGTGTTTTCTGCTTTTATCTCTAAAATGCCAAACCACCACAGCTGGCCTGCTGGGAAGGGGTTCGGTGCCCCCTCCCCACCCCTTGGAGGGCAGAAAGAAAGAGAGCTTCCCACGTTTCTTTCCTCTCTTAAATCTGTTATCATCAAAGTGTTTCCAGCTTTTCTAATTGCCTTAGCAATGGGCCTGTTCTCAGAGCCAGCCAGTGATTGGTTTTGCCAGGCATGGAGAAAGCTTTTAGCAGCTCCTTTTAGCAGAAATAGTATTCCCATGGCTGGCTTCTTCCCTCCTCACCAAAATTTAACCCATGCAAAACCAACAAAACTGGCCACTGGTGGTCCTGGGGCAGGGGAACCTGCAGGCTTGGAGAAAACTTGAAGAACTTGTGTGGAGCCATTCAAAAATGTAACGTGGCTTCATATCTAGACACACATCTAAAACCCAGCTATTTCTCTATTCTTTTTCTTTTCAGCTGAGAAAGGAAGTCACAGGTAATGGGGTCTCTATTCCACATCTCTTGGGTCCCTGCCTCGTAGCTCACAATTTGGATGAAAGTTACCCATTTGATCCCTCTGGCTTCCTCCTCCCACCATCTCCTACATCTTCCCCCATTCTTCTGTGACTTTCTTCTTCTCTTTCCTTATGACCATTGCAGCCTCATCTCTGTGGCTCACAAATGTGCCCGGGGGGCTCCAGGGGTGAGGCACAGGCCCACATGCTTCTTTGAGATGCCCCAGCAGTGCTGCAGCAGGCTGATGGCTGTGCAGTTCCTTTGGTACAGGAACAGGCATTCCTGGGTTTAGTCAGAAGCATCAGTGGCCAAAATCCCAATTTCCTTTGGTTTAGTCCCACCTCAGAGCTCAGTTGTGGGGCAGGATGTGGGTGCTTGGGGCACTGCAGCCCATGAACGATGCACGGTCCCCAGGGGTGGTATATCTGGAAACATTTATTACAAGTGTACATCACTTTTGTGCTGTTTTTCCTATTGGGTTAGAATAGTGTGAGCCTGGGTAGCCAATAGTATAAATGTTCAGATGGCTGCTAACGAATAACAGCCATGATCAATTCCCTATTAGCAACATCAGTTTATTTCCCTAGGACAAGCGCTTGTATAACAATTTCTTCTGCAAACTACTCTGCTTCTGCTACTTGTTTCATTTTAGAAACTCTGTTCCATCCATCCTGCCTTGACTGAGGAGCAATCTTTGTTCTCTTAGGACAAGTTCTCTTTGTTTTCTCTCTCCACAGGGCAGTCTTGGAGTTACTCTTGGATCTCTTGAACAACAGGGTTTGGCTCATTGTCAGGCTGTAAATAATGAGCGGTGGGACCACTGGTGCTGTGAAGTCGATTTATTGCTGAAATATATCAGAAAAGGTCTCAGTCTGAAGGCATGAGATTTTGGAGGGGTAACAAGTGGGCCATAGCTCAAAGGTAGTCACGAGTTTCTTTGTTACACAGCAATATATCACATTTTGGCCCAATGGACAGATGACATGGAGTTTATTACTACTTAATCACCTTTCACCTTTGCCAAGTTCTGCTGCACTGTGTCTGCTTTTCACCCAATAGACTGCTAGCTCACGTACACACATGTGCTTCTTAGGATAGTATTTAGATTCATAGCCTACTCTATAAAATCACACAATTACAGTTGAAAACTTTCCATCATCTCACTCAATACAGTTTCTTATTTACTTCTGGCATATTCTTACTTACAGCTATAGGAACATAAGCTTATGAATTCTTGACTCAACGTCTGTGAACCTTTAGCATTGCATGAACCCAAGCTCCTTCCAAGGCTGTAAATGAAACCCTTCAGTATCTGTGGAAGTTTCTGTCTTTCCATTTCCCACAGCCCACCAAAGGATTTGTGACCCTTTGTGACAGAGGAAAAGCTCCCAGGCAATTTTGTGTTTGCTGTAGGGAAGGTTGGGTTGCTCTGCATCAATTCCCAGAGCAGCGCAGAGCATTGGCTTTGTGATGTCAGGGCATGGATGCCACCTTGTCGTGGTGACATCCCAAGGTTGCCTTGGTGCACGGAAGGCCTCAGGGTCAGAGCAGCTCTTGGGCTTGCTCAGTGCAGGAGCATCCTCCTGCTTGAGGCGTTTGTCAGTGGGCAGCTGCACACTGACAGGAGCCTTGTTTGTTTTTGTTGTGGAGCAGAGTGTGCAAACTGGCACAGCAGTGCTACAGTGATGGAGCAGCTCGCTGTTGCCGTTTGCACCATTTATGGCATCGCCTATGCCGGCTATTACCTGACCAACCTGGCACGTAAGTAGAGGTTTTCCCTAGCTGGAACCTGAGCTGGCTTTTGTAGGTCTCCCTGCTCTTTCTTAGTGACCGGGTTGCTATTGAAACACAAAGACCATGAGGATGCCCCTGGTTTGGTCAAGCTCCTGTCAACACCTTCAGCAAAACACGGGGTGTCTGTAGCCAGGGGGCTGCGGGCAGCATTTGCAGGGCTTCTGTTCCCTCCACGGGAGAGCCTGTGGCAGCAGAGTCTGTCATTTCCTCACTTTGCTGGCTCAATCTCTTGGGGTGACTTTACTTTTAAGATAGCTCTGAGAGCTGGGGAAGTTGAAACTGCTGGAGGCTGATGGGAGTTTTTTCTCCTGACTAATTCCTGGCCATGGGTGAGAATTGGCAGCGGTTTTAACTATTGGGAAGTGAGATCAACCTATGAACACCACCTGAAGATGTGAGGCCGGGAATTTCTTGCTCTCTTTGGTTTCTGGCTTCTGACGAGGTCACAGGGCTCTGTCTCGGCCTCCTCCCCCCCTCCAGGCCGGACAAGGCTGCAGAGGGCGGGGTGGGGGGAGAAGCTGAGCCGGCCGGCCTGACTTGGTTTGCAGTTTCTGCCACTGAACTGAAACCTGACACCATCAACATCTGCAGCTTTAGCAAGATTTTAACTCTTTTACTGCCTGCATGAGACATGCAGATTAATCCTTTTTTTCCAGAGAGAGGGAGAGGGAGTGATCAACCATCAACCCATCAAAGAGAGTGAAGAAACAAATTAAATTGAGAGGGGGAAGAGAAATAAGGAGATGCTTTATTAAGCTGAAATATTTTTCTGTTAAGCTATGGAGATGGACAGTAGTGTTCTGAAAAAACCGCCTTTAATTCATGACAGAGTATATTGGGAGGAATGGAGAGTTTCCAAGTGTGGATTTTGAGCAAATAATGAAGTAGTTGTGACACTGTGAGATGCTGGAACAGAGCGGGAGAAGTAAGAGTTGAAGATTTGTGGCTTTTAAGAAGCAAAAAGAGAAAACTTCTGTTTCCAGAGAAGCTCACAGAGACAGATGAAGAGAACTTTTGCCTTTGAATAACTCATTCATAAAAATGACATCCCTAGACTCATGACCCATAACACACCTCAGAGTGATGGGAAATGGGAGGAGACAACTGATGGCAGATTTCTGGGCAGCTGGCATCAGAGAAATAGAAAGCTATGAAGAAAAATCATTTTCTTGTGAGAAACTCCATAGATAGCAGAAGAAGACTTCTGTTTCTCCACAAAGACTGATGAAAAGACTCTAGCAGGAATTGGGACTGTTGTAAACACCAAAGTTCCAAAGTTTTTTGTCTCTATGTTGTCATGTAAACAAGGGAATGGTTGGGTAGTGGGGGAGAAAAGGGTTGTTCTGGAAGTTTTATTCTGGTTTCTTATTCTTGTAGTTTTTGTCAATAAACTTTCTTTATTCCATTTAAGTTTTAAGCCTGTTTTGCTCTTGTTCTAATCCATATCTCACTGCAAGAAATAAGTAAGTTTTCTAGTGATTTTTTAGTTGCTGCTTTAAACCACACCAGTCAAGCAGGACACCTTTGAAAATGCAGACTGGGAGATCTTCTCAGATGCTGCTCTAAACAGGCCACGGTTCTCTCCAGTTTTCTCAAAGAATTTGGTTCCTTTTCCTTGCCCACTGCAGGTCATCTGAGCCGTGTGTTCAGAGGTGCCGATCCTGAGGTGAGTCAGAAAGGAACATTTGATGTTTCTGGAGTTTCAGAATTGTGCAGGGAACTGTGAGCTTGGCCTGTGGCAGTAGAGTGCAGAGGGCCAGCTGGGTGGGCTGAAAGAAGATCCATTTCCATGTTTACAACAGCAATAGCAAAGGCATTGTTGGCTATTTCCTAATTTTCCATTGCAGAGCTTTAAAAGAACTCAGAGCTCAGATTTGCAGAGAGAACGTTGCTTGCTGATAGTAGCCAGGGTGAACTCTCTAATTCAGAGCTATTTGCAGCCTGGCTGAATTAACCCATTTTGATTTAGTTGGAGAGACTTAGAATCCCATTGCTATCAAAGCTGATGATTTGTGCTTGGTAGAGCTGGTTGTAGAAATCGAGCTGAAGAGAAATAAGGTTTTAAATGATAGGGAGCTGTCTGTCCCTAACTCCACCATCTGTCCACAGAGCCCAGAAGCAAGAGCAGACTCTGCTGTGGCTCCCTCTGCTCCTGGAGAAGAGGCCAAAGAGGAGCAAAATGAGCAAAAGGAGCACGAGCCTCCAGCTGTGGTCACAGCCCAGCCTGACCATGCCCAGACAGTAAGTGCCAGTGCTGGGTGCTGCTGTCTTTAGTGCAAGGCAGAGCTGCAAGTTTCTGAGCAGCCAGCACTTGCTGTTGCTGGCTGAGGATGCTGAGTGCTGGAGTCCTGCCAGCACCCAGCCATTCCCCCATCCCGTGGCAGCTGGAAATTGGGCTTTGAGCCGTCGTGCTGAGGCCCCAAAGCGCTGCTGCCTGCGGGTGAGCAGCTGGCTGCTTGGCTCAGGGAAGCTCTGTCTCTTGGCTTCTGCCAAGCCATGGCCAAGGGCTCACACGGCATTTCTGGGGCTCACAGGGCTTGCTTTGTTTGCTGTCCCTTTATGGAAACCTCAGGATGACCTGGAGAAGTGTTCTGCAGTTTTCTGGAGTAATTCTTCACTGCTACAGAGTCTTTTAGGCCACCTGTCTTTTGGCTTTTGATAAGCTGCAAGGAGATGATTGTGTTGTCCATGAAGCTGTGGCCGGCCATTCTTGTCCTGTGTGGCCAAAGAAACAAACTGTGTAGTTCTGAACCCTTCTTCTGAGGCAAAATCCACAAGTGGCAAGTTTCTCTTGATACGTTTTGTGGTGAAGTCTGCAGCTTTGGAAACTGCATTGGAGCCTAGTGTGGGGGCAAAGCTGCAAGTCCTTGAGTGCTGTCTTGTGTTGCTAAGAACCCCTTTAGAGATGGTTGTTTTTTCTCCTTAGAGCTGTTTTCTTCCTCCTGCCTCTTCTGTCCTGACACTCCCTGTTTAACCTATAAATTTCTGCCTGTCCTAGTGGGACAATTCCATGTTTTAGGTGGTTTTTGGTGACTTTGGTCATACATGTATTACATGACCCATGGCTTCCTTCATTGGCATCCCTAGGGGTGTGTCAATTAATTTGTTGGTGGGGCCTTTTGAGGATCTCTGTCAGTGCCACTCAGAATTCTCAGCTGACAAAAGAGGGAGGAGAAACACCTTGGTCCTCTTCCATATCCTGAGGTGGCCATAGAGGCTCTCTGACCTGCAGCAGAGGATCCAATTGCACACATCCTTGTCTCCTGAATGAGCAGGATTTCTAACAAGAGTGTAGATGTCAGAGGGGCAGGAGTGGCAGTGCAGGCCTGAAAAGAACATGAACTCCAGCAGTGTCTCTCCCAAGGGGTGAGCTCACCCAGGAAGCCCCTGCAGAGCCAGGATGGAGCTGTGGGACAGGGCTGGCTGTCAGTCACTAGGGAGAGACAAGCAGGACACAGCAGAAGGGGAGGGAGGCCCTTGAGAAATGCCCCACATTTCCTGTCAGCTGCCCAAGAGTCTGTTGGAGATTCAGTGCCAGATGGGCCCTGATTGCACTGCCAGGGTCACTTTGGAATCTGTGCTTCCCCACGGGCAGAGAACAAGGCAGGAGAGCAGCAGCACAGAGCTTTGGGAACGTGGGAGCCCATCAGCCTTTGAGTCTTGGCCCACAAATGTTGGATGAGAAGCTGAAGCCCATCTTCTCTTGCTTTCTCTGCAGGTCCATCCAGAGAAAGAGCAGGAGCAGATTGTTTTATCAGGACGGCCGTGCCAGCCTGAGGGAGAGCTGTTCCCAGCCCAAGAGCAGGAAGAGCAGCTGGGGCAGCAGGTGGAAGAGCCACTGGAGAATGGCCAGGTAAGGCTGACTCAGCAGGGGACAGAGTGAAGGGCAGGAAGAGGGGCATAAAACGCAGCTCTTGGGACTGAGCAGGCCACGAGTGCCAGAGGCCCTGAAAGCAAAGAGCCTCTGCAGAGATCAGCAGCGGGACAGGAGGTTACAGTGGAAGCAGAGGAGGGTAGGGAAGCAGAAAGAAGTGACTGAATGAGTGTGATTTTGAGGCTGAAACTGAGGAAGAAGCTGAGCCTGATGGCAGCTCCCAGGCACTTGCTCTCCATTTGTGTGTACAGAACATCGAGGCAGAGCCCCAGGCAGAGCTGCCTGAAGCTCCGAGGGCCATCATGGCAGTGAAGAGGAGGCCTGAGGAAGACAGAAGCATCGAAGAGGAGATGAATCTCCCCTGGCAGAGAGGAAATCAACAGAACCAGGTGAGTGAAAGAGTGGCAGACACTCCACTCATGGAAATTCATCTCTGTCATTCTTCACAGGCCTCTAATGAGGAGCTTCTGGCAGAACTGCAGGAAGCTGAGGCTAGGATCAGGGCAAGGGAGAACAGGCTGGAGGAAGAAAGAAGAATAATCGAAGAGAAATTCCATCTCCTCGCTCAGCAGCAAGAGGCTCTAGAAAATCGAGTGAGTGAAAGAGCGATAGGCACAGCAGTCACTGCAGTCTGGTGCTTTCTGCCCTTCTTGCCTTTCCTCTGCAGAGCAGCAGGGGGCTGGGCTGATGCCTCTCAGTGCCATCCTGCTGTAGTGTCTATCCCAGCTGCTTGGAAGGACATTTCCTGCTGTGCTCAATCTCAGCTGCTGCCCTGGACAGTGGCACCAGTCATTTGCCCCTTTTGCCAGCACTCATCTCAAGGGATTCCTGCTGGCCTGCTCCTGCTCTCCTTGTTTCTTCAGGGCTTTTTGCAAGTGAACACAGTCCCCCAGACAGATTTGGAATACAAGCTGCAAGCTGTCTGTATCCCTTGGTGAATCTGCTGCTGTCCTGCTCTTTCCCTTTGCTCACAGTCAATGAGCCTTGGCACACAGGGACAAGCTGTGGTCTCTGACTGCTTTGTTCTCTTTGACTTGAGGTGGACGTGTTGATATCTCACCTGGCAGCCTGCGAAGGCTTCCAGCAAATGCCGGCTGATGAAGAGCCCCAAGGTCGGCGGCAGGCACAGGTACTGTCCCAAGCACAAGTGCTGCAGGCTGAGCACCTTCTGAAGATGGTGCAGGAAAAGAGGACTGAGGGGGAGGAGCTCCAACATTAGAACAAGGAGCTGCAAATGTGTCTGCAGCCCTTGGAGGGGGAAAGGGATCCTTGGGAGGAAGTGCAATGATCGTTGTTGCAGTCATCCTTCAGAAAATCCAGGAAAATGGAATATGAAACTGGCCATCAACTTGATTAAAACCAACCTTGGGTTTTGACCATTTGGTTCCAGAAGTGGGCATCCAAAAAATCCAGTTGATGAGCTTTGCATGTGGCTAACAGCAACTTCCTAAGGGCTTGCATTTGAAAAGGGAACTCGGGGTAATCTCTGCCAGCCAGCTTTCTGACACAAACTCCTTTCTTCTCTCAGATCTACACAGGCTCTTCCATTCAATCTGCTGCAGCAGCAGCAGCAGCAGCATCTAAAGGAGCCTTTGTTGCCCAAGCTGAGCAGTGGAGCCCGGGCAGTTTGTCCATTTCCAGCAGTGACACATCTGCTGCTCAGCTCCAGGAGAGCCAGGGAGACTTCGTGGAGCAACTGAGTACGTCTGGTGTATTTCTTGTCTGAGGGACAGTGTATTGTGTGCACGTGCCAGCAGAGCTGTAGCAAATGATCCTCCTCACTTTGGTGTCCCAGAGACATTTAGGACTCCCCACAGGAACTGCTGTGCTCTGAGGCAGCGAGAGAGCGCTCTGGCTGTTCCTGCTGCCTCTGAGGGCAGCTTGGACTGGCTCGGCTTTGCCTGGCATTCCCTTGCCACTAAAGGCAGCAGCAGGAATTGTTCTTGGATCAGCAGGAGGCTGTGGCCTAGCAAATGATCTATGCAAGTCCTGTGTGCTAGTGGCCAAACTGAACAGAATATTTGATTCCTAAATTCTCCTTAGACTCCAGACTTCCCACCAGTCGTCAGAACCAAAATACTTCAGAGATATTGATTGGATTTGGGGTTTTGTCTTTTTGTTGTGGTTCTGTTTTTAGTTTTCAGTTTCTATACTTTTTGGTTTCAGATTTGGGGTTTTTTGGTAGAGTTTGTTTTTTCTCCATCCTGAAAGAGCTGTTCTGCCCCATGTGTCTTACTGGTGTCATTTTTAGGACTGTTTTTATTGCCTCTACTACATCTACAAGGTTTTTATGAGAATGCTGTATTTTTGTCAGTGAGGACTCGTTTGAAAGAACATCAGGTGACAGCAGAAACAGAGAGCAAGAGATGTTTTCATTGGGCCCACAATGAAGAAACAGATACTTGTATAACAATCTGTAATTAATATCCTACTTTTATTTTTATAAAGATGTGTCCAAGAGACACATTCACGTGGTGTGATCAGATAAAACAGCACTGCAGGCATTTCTCAGGAGCGAGCCTGCAGCCCCTGTGCTGTGTATTCCTCAGATCCATGGCACTTTTTCATCCCTGATTCCCAGCCATTCCCATGACTCTTAGAATCCTACCTATTGGCCCAAGCCCTGCTCAGATCAGTCTCTGGGAAAACACATCAAGCCCTTTGTGATTCTGCAGCACAACCCATTTAATCTGCTTCTTGCCCATGACAGCTGCCAGTGCTGTGCTCTCAGAAAAGACCTGGTGGGGCTGAGGAAAGATCCCAGCTGATCTGGTGTCTACCTTCACCTGCTGGGACACAAAAGGGCCTTGATCTGCACCTGGCTGTGTCTGATCTCCAAGGCAATGCTGCTGTGTCCTGAACGGGGGCCACAGCTTGTCAGGGGCTCAGGCTGGCTGAGTCTTCTTGCCATTGCTTGTCAGTGCTCATGCTTGGCCTTTGCCAGCCTTGTGCTGTGCCCTGCTGTGCTCTCTGCGCTTCATTTCCTTCCAAGGACTGGACAAAATCAGTCTCTCTGCTGCCCATTTGTACTGCACAACTGCCTGTCTTGTTGCTGCTGTGCTTGCTGCCCAGCTGACCACAGAGGGTTCAGAGCCCCAGACAGCGGGGCTGCCTTTGGCATCTCCTGAAAGTTGGGATCTCTGCCTGAAAGTCAGCATCTTGCATTTTGTTTCCCTCAGGGAGAATGGTGAACAAGGAAAATCCCATCACAAAATACATTGAACTGGAAAGTCTTGGCAGCGGGTGAGTCCAACCACAGTCACTTCTACACAGCCATGGGCCAGGGGTTTCACTGGGGGAATATCCATCAAGTGGGAAGTCAGACAAGTTGTCCACATGTTTAGACAGCGGGCTTAGTCTGCCCCATCTCCAGTACTGGCCAGAATTTGTCAAGTGTGCTCAGAAGGCATTGTCAAAGACATCTCCATGCTGCCAAGGTCTTGCCTGCAGCAAGGAACAGAACCTGGTAAATCTGCTTGTCTCTCAAGTGTGGGACAGCTCAGGGTTCATTTCCTTCACATTTTTGGATGTCTCCAAATCATCTGGCCACACTAATGAAAGGAGAAGAATCTTGCTTGCCTGAAAGCACAACCTACCCCCAATGAGAGCTGTCAGATAACAGTTCTCAGGAACATTTCTCTCCAAGAGTTTGCTAAAGGAAGTACTCCGTGCTCAGGATTAGAATTGCACAGTTTAGAAGCTGATAGCCGAGATGAAGGAATAAGCTGCCTTTTGGAGCTGAGGCAGTAAATCCCAAGGCTTCAGGAACAGGCCCAGTGCCCAGGCACTTGAGGGGAAAATGCATCATCTGCCTTCTGGCAGACCCCTCCTGCAACCTGCAGCTTTTAGGCATTTACAGCAGAGCTCTCCTGTCTGGACTGGCTTTCAGTGCAAGATCTAAATGGCTTCTCCTTTCTTTGCTGCTGTTTTGTTTCTAGGGGTTTTGGAGAGGTTTCCAGAGCACTTGACATTGCAACAGGAGGAGAGGTAAATGTCAACAGCCCCTGCAGCCTCTGCTGCTCTCCAGGCCTTTCCCCACTGCTGACAGCTGTGGCTGGAGCTTTGAGGAGAGCTGTGCTGAAAAGGCACAAGAAGCACAGACTGGAGCCAGCCTGCAAATTGCACTTGGAACAGGCTTTGTGGACAAGGCAAATCGCCAGTGGCCACATGTCCTGTAACTGACCCCCAAGGGCACAGAGAAATGGGCTGTTGGAATATCACTTCCTAATTACTCCAGTGATGAGGTCTAATCACAAGGCACTTTGGCACAGCTTGGCTGTGCCATTCCAAAATCACTTGCTCCATGTGTGTTGTGGTCTCATGCTACCAATTTTCTCAAATTACTCCTTTTCAATGTCATTTGAGGTGGCCATCAAGAAAATAAATGTGCAAGGAGTGAGCAGGAAGATACTAACCATGAATGAAATCAGGATCATGGAGAGTAATAGGAGTCCCAGGATCGTGAATTACTTAGCCAGGTGAGTGGTCACGGTCCTATCCCTTGAATGTTTCTTTACATACTACAAGCAGGAGAGCTTAAAACCCCACTTTGGTCAGTGGCAGGAAATAGAGTTGTTAATGATTATTTCTCTACTTATCTCCAATGGATGGGAAGAGACTGCATTTTGTCTGCATGAATCCACCCTGGCAAATGCAGACTGAAAATTGTTCAAAAACCTGCATCAGCCCTATCTTAAGAATTCAATACCTTGTAAGTTCATTGCCTCCACAGTTCTTTGGGACTCAGTTTTTCAAGTTTCTTAAATGCTGATGAACCATCCAAGAGAGGATTGCCCTTGCATTGTTGCCCCTCTTTTCCATTGCTGTGCATGCCAGGAAGACTAGGTGCTTATTTCCAGAAATGCCATGCGTGACAGGTTTTTTATCTGGGCTCTTCCTAAACTGCCTTTCTCCTTGAGACAGCACAGACTGCAAACACTGCACAGCCTAGAGGCAATGTCTATGCCTTTACTTCTGCCCTTGTCTCCAAGGGACCCAGAAACAAGACTCAAGCAAAAAACCAACCTAGGCGTGCATGTTCACCTGCATGGCCTTGTTTCCTTTTTTCAGCTACCTTGTGCATGAGGAACTCTGGCTGGTGATGGAGTACATGGACGGAGGCACTCTGAGAGATCTCATCGATGAGATTCAAATGTCTGAAGGAGAGATTGCAGCTGTCAGTCGGGAGGTCAGGGATCCCATCTGTGCTTCCAAGGCCTTGAGCTGCATTGTCTGGGAAACAGGGGCTCAGAACGGGAGGGATTTCATGGGCCAGGCTTGGTTTCTGTGCTGCTGCTAGGCTATGGGCAAGCAAGAGCATCTCAAGGGAACTGTCTGCCAGTGCCCCTACACTCACTGGACTCACTTCCTGTCCTCTTATCCCCTGCTCTTGTATTCTATCTCTGTCTCTTGCATTGGCATTTGCAGTTCTCCACTGAGAAAGGTGCTGCTCTGCTACTGTGGGAGCAGCAGGCTCTTGCTCTCAATGGCGCTGTGTTCTGCCATTCCTCCCCATTCCCCTGCAAAGGGAACCTTCCACAGCTGTTTCCTTGCTTGTGCGATGAACTCACAGCACTACTTTTTGCCCCCCTGGTTCTCTTTTCTCTCTCAGTGCCTGCAAGGACTGGATTTTCTTCACTCCAACCACGTGATCCATCGAGATGTCAAGAGCAACAACATCCTTCTCAGAACCGATGGCTCTGTCAAGCTGGGTCAGTGTATTCTTGCTCAGCTTCAGCCTTCCAGGAATGGGGGGTGTGGGGCTGCTTTCAGTGACTGCCAGCTCCCCAAAAATGCTGCTGCTGGCAGTGCAGGGGTCCCCCCTGCTGTGGGCTGAAGGCACAGTTGCAGGGTGCACACAGCTATGACAAGGAACCACAAGCAGCCCAGAGTGCTATTGCTCTGTGTGTGTCTGTGTGTGTTCCTTCCAGAGGGAGGGAGCTGCAATCTAAACCTTCAGGGGAACAAAAGGCACTGCTGGAGGAAGTGTAAGAAATGGGGGGATGTTTGAAGTAGCCAATTGCCTTGGCTAAAGCCCCAAGGAAACAGAGCAGGGAGTATTGTCCAGGAAATTCAACTGCACATTCTCAAACTTCTACCGGGGAATTCTCTGCCTTGGTTTCCTAATTGACAGTATTAAAATTAAAAGAGTATTTTGCTTTCTCCTCAGCTGATTTTGGCCTTTCTGCTCAGCTCACCCCTGAGCAAAATCAGCGGTGCTCGGTGACCGGGACTCCTTGGTGGATGGCACCTGAAGTGGTGAAGCATCAACCATATGGCCCCAAAGTGGACGTGTGGTCTTTTGGAATTGTGGCAATTGAAATGGCCGAACAAAAAACTCCTTATGACAGTTTCACTGCTCGATCGGTAAGGAGCAAATACTCTCTGATCCCGCTGTCTTTCTCACCTGTCCCGTGTTCTCTGCTCACTGCACAAAATCCCATGGCCATCTGCTGGAAGTACTTCCACCAAGGCCCCTTCTACAAATGGCCCTGCAGCACATCAGCATCTGCTGGAGCTTTGGTTGCAGCACTGGGGGAACTCAAGCCTTACCTCGCCCAAACCATCTCCATTCTCAGGCAGCATTTTGCTTTGCCTTAGAAGTCATTCCAGCTCTTTTGGCTGTGTAGATGGCCCCAAGAATAGGAAACAAGCGTCTCAGAGCTGCTGTTATCTTTCCAGAAATGAAGCAAAGAAACTCAAAGCAAACCAAGTTTCTAAAACAGTGCTTTTGAGAGAAGAAGTGCAGCCCCATTCTTCTCACAGGGAAACTTGCCTGAAACCTGGAGATGAGGCTGTAAAGCCAGAGTCTCTTCTGCTTCTCGTGCAGTGCTGCTGAGACACTCAGTGACCACCTTCTTTCCTAACCCAAGCCACTTTCTCCATATCACCAAGCTGGAGCCTGGTGACAGGGAGAGCCTGCCAAAACCTCCTGTTTGTTTCCTGGCACTTTCTGGGATGGGCACAGCGTTAATGCATTGACTTGAGAATCCAACGAGCACAGGCTTACCACAGGGATGACACTTCTGATTTCACCATGAATATTTTCCTTTTGCCACCTAAGGGAACCTGAAATTTTCAGAGTGCTGAGAGACAGAGCTGCAGGTGGCTCCTGTGTGCCCAAACAGGCATTTTCAACCCAATACATTTGTGGAGGCATCTTAATGTGTCTGTGTTGAAAATGAGATTTCAAAGGTTTGTTTCCTTCCCTGAGGAACACCTGCTGCATTTCCTTTCTTTTCTTCCAATTACCATCATTTTCAAGAACAGGACAAAAAGCTGGATGAGTTTTGCTTTATGGCAGCTGTGCTTAAGGGACCAACAAGCACTGCAGAGATTCTTTTCATATAAGAATCCTTGGAATAGTACAGTTAGTTAGAATAGCATAATCCCTCTTCCAAAAAGGCTGCCAAGCTGCTGGGAATCCTCCGAGAAGGAAACACGTATTTGCTGATGTAGTTGCCACTAACTAGAGCAGGCAATGAAATCAGCTGCCAAGGCAAGATCTGCTGGATGTTGGCAAAGCTGTGGCTTTGGGGCTTGGGTTTTTTCATGATACAGGAAAGTCGTCATCCAAATGCTACAGGAAAGTCATGTCTGCCTCTCTGCCAGGGCAAAAACTGCCACTGCAGAGTGGAGCTGGAACAATGGGCTCTGGGAGAGCAGTTCCAGATGGGAAAGAAGCAGGTGGAGCCTTGTGTTTCTTTTTTCTCCAGGCTAAATTCCACATAGCCACAGAAGGGACCCCACAGCTGCGGCAGCCCGAGCAATTCTCGCCTTTGCTGCGTGACTTCCTGAGCTGCTGCCTGCAGAAAGGCGAGGCGCAGCGCTGGTCTGCCAAGGAGCTGCTGCAGGTAAAATGCCAAAAGGGCTGCAGGTGAAACAGTGTCCCAGGGATGGGCTCCTCCTCCACTGAAATCCAAGGCATCAGATGAGCCCCCATCCTCCTCACTTCCAACCTTGGTGCTGTTCAGCTGACAGTGGGGAGCAATCCTAGACTGGGCTGGGCTGGCAGGGAGTGCTGGGTTTTAGCGCTGGCTAAAATCACCAGGGCACTTACTCATTTCTTGCTGGGAGCTATGGATTAGGAGAAGGGCAAAACAGGCTTCAAACTTCAAAGGAATAACAAATTTTATTATCAGGCCCACAAGAATAAGAAAGGTCTCACCTGTGCAGTGAAAGGGTTCAATCTCACCCAGGTCATGGCAGTCACGGTGTTGGATTTCAGGCTGTGCTGGGCCCCTCTCTCTGCCCGGGAGCCGCTGGGAGGGGAGGCTCGGCCTGGAGCCGTCGCTGCACGCCGGGGAGAGGGTTTAGTGTGGGCAAGATGTCAGCAGCCGTGGCCTGGCCCAGCCTGGGGCCGGGGTCCCGCAGCCTCCATCCCCCGCCCGGGAGCCGCTGGGCTCTGGCCCGGCCTCCCCCAGGAGCACAGGCCATGGGCGAGCAGGGCCGGCCTCACCAGAGCTCCGTTACCTTCGGGCTCCGGAAGCAAAGAGGGCCAGTGCCCGGGCTGGTGGTTTTCAAAATGTGCATCATCACAGAGGCACATCTCATTTCTAAATGGTGCAAAATGTTGTCAGTTCTCAGAACTAGCCAGCCATTGGCCAGTCTCAGGCACAGGGGAAGCTCCCAGCAGCTTCTCTCAAAGAAATCACTTCCGTGCGGGGTTTCTTACTTCTTTCCCTAAATGTCAATTCATCTCAAACTAACACACAGGGACATGGAAAGGTCATCTAGTCTGTGTCCTGCAATGAGCAGGGACATCTTTCAAGAGATCAGGATACTCACAGCTCAGATATTTCCAGGGATGGGCCTCCTACCACTCTTGCCCCATGCTCCTGACCTACTCTGACTCAATCCCCTTTCCATTTAAAAAGTATTCCCCTGCCTTTGAAGCTCTTAGCTTGGAAAATCATGCTTTCTTGTTGTTTTCTTTTCCTTTCTGCAGCATCAATTTATAACATCGGCCATGCCTGGGTCCAGCCTGGCACCTCTCATCGTTGCAGTAAAGAAGTGGAAGGAGGAGGCAGGAATGCAACAATTAATTTAGAACTGCCTTCTCCATGCCCAGTTTAGAGTAGGATTATAGAGTAGGATTGTAGTGCAGGATGGTAGTGTAGGTTTGTAGTGTAGGATTGTAGAGTAGGATTTTAAATAAAATTTCTAAAATCTCAACTCCTTTGGAACATTTCTCTCCTTCTGACCCTGTGAGAAAGCTCAACATTTCCTCCTGAATTGTCAGTTTTTTCTTAGAGGTGGAAAGTGACATTGATGGCTTCTTTGGTACAGTTTGTAAGGGGGGAAGGCTCCTCTTCATTCATCCTCTCCAGACCACACTGCCTTTGGAATATGGCCAACTGGACAAGTTTTTCCGAGCTGTGGCATTTCTATTTGAGGCAGAAACAGCAATGGCATTTGCAGGAAAAACCAAAGGAGGAGCAGTGCAACGCAAACATCCCGTGCAGATGCAGGCTGTGCAGATGTGACTCGAGAGTATTTGGGTTCCTGCCACTTGGATTTGTATCCCTAAGAGAAATCTCTTTGGCTGGAGGAGAGTCTGGCTGAAGAGAGAAAGCAGAAAGAGCAGTGAGGGTGCTGTGCAAGGCCTCCTGTGGTGCAGAGCTGTCAGCGCCTGTGAGGTGAGAGCGGGCCCAGCCTTGGCCAGGCTGGAGCCCCAGCAGAGCCCTGGCAGAGCCCGGAGAAGCCTGAGCCTCGGCAGAGGCAGGCTGGAAGGAGGCCCTTGGAGCTGCAAGAGGCAGCAGCCTGGCCCTGGCTGCCTCTTGCTGGCACCAGGCAAATCCTCTACTCTCAGAGCCAAGCTGGCAGCTGGCTGCTCCTGAGGGGAAGTGGCGCCGTGCTGGGCACAGCACACACTGCTGCCATGGGCTGTCTGGAGTCTGCACAGGAGGAGAGAAAGGCAAAGAGCAGCCCAGGGCTGCTGCCCTGCCTGACCATTGCTGCTCTTCTGCCGCCTGCCCTGGAACTGCTGGCAATGGTCAGCAGTGTGTGCAGCACTCTGGGCACAGGGGGAGAGAGCCGGGCTGCTCCGCAGGCTCCAGCACAGGGCAGTGTCCTTCAGGCACAGCATTTCTGCCAGGGGAACCGAGGCCAGCGTGAGGCACTGACAGCAAGTCAGGGCACATCTGCACGAGCCACTGCCTCACACAGCTCTGGGACCAAGCGCCTGCAATCCTGGAGCTCTGCACTGAGCCACAGCAAAGGTGTGAAATGCAGAGGGCTTTGCAGAAATATTCAGGGGCACCAGGCCAGCCTGCTTGGTGCTCTCTGGGGCACAGCAAGCACTGTGCAATGCAGCTCGGAGCTGCTGGCAGAGAGGGACTATGGGCATGTGCCTGAGGCTTGTTCTTGCGTAGTGATTTGGGAGGGAGCAGAAGTGTCTCAGTAGGCAAGTGGTGTTTTCTTCATGAATTGCTGAATGAAAGACACAATGTGGCCTCACACAGCAAGAGAACTTGCAGAACTTACTGACCATAAGTTTGTGTTGAATTCCCAGAAAAGGAAAGTGTTGAAGTGTAACAAAAAGGCCTTTTGAATTCAGTTAGCTCCTGAGCCTTCATCAAAAACAACCACCAGGAGGCTGACAACTACATGCAGAGCCCTGCTGCATGGGCTTCCACAATCATGGAATTAGAAAATATGAAGCTTAGGAAAGTAGAATGTGCCCATTAAGTTTAAAAAGTTTAAAAGCTTGTCCTGTGCAAAGAATGGACAAGTGAGTTTGTGGTGGAGCTTCCCCCTCAATCCTGGTGTTGAATAAACGAATCCCTGCTCTGCAGGCCCTACACTATGGAGTACTGTTTTCTTGACTACTATTTGTGCATCATAATCACGCTATGCTTTTCACTGTCTTCTTAGAACCTTCCAGGTATCAAGTGAGTAAGACAGTGAGTTGTGTATTGATAGGGCCGAAGAAACATTTCCAAATGCCATCCTGGGAAAGGAAAGGACGTGAAACAGCGCTGGGGAAGAGCGTCCCTCGCACAGCCCTCAGAGCTGCCACCATGCACAAGATGGCGGCCGGGGCTGAGGCTGTGCCACCATGCACAAGATGGCGGCCGGGGCTGAGGCTGTGCCACCATGCACAAGATGGCGGCCGGGGCTGAGGCTGTGCCACCGTGCACAAGATGCCGGCCGGGTCTGAGGCTGTGCCACCGTGCACAAGATGGCGGCCGGGGCTGAGGCTGTGCCACCGTGCACAAGATGGCGGCCGGGGCTGAGGCTGTGCCACCGTGCACAAGATGGCGGCCGGGGCTGAGGCTGTGCCACCGTGCACAAGATGCCGGCCGGGGCTGAGGCTGTGCCTCTCAGAGCGCTCTGCAGCCTCTGCCAGCCCAGCCCCAGCCCCGGAGCAGCGCAGGGCGGGCAGAGCCCCCTTCCAGCCGTCTGCTTCAATGGGCATTGACAGACACCCGGGCCACGCACACAGGCTGACACCTTTGCTCTGTGCACACAAACACGTACCACACACTTGGGAACCTCGGCTGGCACCATTTTCAGGTGAAAATACAAAGAAACTCCAGGGTTTGAAGGTTTTCAAATAGAATATTTCATTTGCCAATAAAAAGATTAAAAGCAGAAAGGGCCATCCCAGCCTGTTTCTTCCATGCAGGAATAGTGTCACAGTGACTGTGAGCTGATGAAGACGGAGATGGGATTTAATCCAAAGCAGATTGTGCAGTGGGTGCTCACCTGTGATATGCATCCCTCACAGTACCTATTTATTTGGAACACTAGGAAGATTATGAGGCTGGGCAAGATATTAACCCTTTCAATACAGACATGAGACCTACAAACCTTGTTCATCTCTCCAGGGACAGAAAAGGACAGAGTAATAACACACAAAAAAAACAACAAAAAAACATCAAAGTCAGTAAAAAAAAGAAGTCAAACATTAGATAGAAAAGTAATGAAAAAATGGTTATTGAAACAAAAATATTCTTATAGTAAAGCCATAGAAATAAACAATGATATACAAAATAACTCCTTTAATTAATGAAAAAAGTATAAAAATATATTAAAACTGTAAATCTAAACAAAAGCATCCATTAAAGAAACCAAACACATGTTAAAGTAACTGTTATCCCATAAAAGTTTGAACAGAAAAACAAATAAAAACAATAAAATGCCCTTTGCCCCCAGGGAGAGAAGAAAACTTCTGTTTCCAACGATGATCACAAAAACAAATGAAGAGAACCTTTGCCTTCAAACAACTCATCCTTAAAATAAAACCCCATGAATTCATAATCCATTGACACACCTCTAGGAGGGCTGTAAAAATCAGGAAAATGTCACGACAGAAAAATTTCTTCCCAGGCGGCTGCTATTTGTAAAAATGAAAAAGCACAAAAAAATCCATTCCTTGTAAAAAAGCCTCCATGACAAAACAGGAAAAAACTTCTCTCCCTACAAAAACTAATACAAAACTATTGTGTAATTAATACTGTGTTAACATCCCAAGTTCTATCTCTACAGTGTCAGGAAAAAAAAAAGGAGAGGAAGGGCGTTCTGAAAGTTTTATTAGAGTTTCTCATTCTTGTAGTCCTGTTAATAAAGTTCCTTTATTCCTTCTAAGTTTTAAGCCTATTTTGCCCTTCTCCTAATCCATATCTCACAGTGAGAAATGAGTAAGTGCCCTGGAGATTTCAGCCAGCGCTAAACCCACCACATTATTTAGTGCATTAGCCAAAAAACTCAAATTAGCGAATCTCAGCCACTGCACCAGGCTGAAGCTGAGGATCCCCAGCCAAGCTCAGAGGGAGGAGAACACAGCATTTGTGGGATCCTTTCCAGTCTGACTTGCTTCAGCTGGAGCCTGGGGGAGGAGAGAGCAGGAGAAGGGTTGGCTGAGTCCTCTCCCCTCTGCCTTGCCCTTCTCTGCTGGATCCTCAGTTCATCCCACACCCACCCCAAGACTCCATCCCCATCCTACTGGGGCTGACGGGATTAAAGGAGATGAAGAAGAGATTAAAAAGATAGAAGAGGAGAGAAAAAGAGAAGTTTAAATGCAGCTTAAATATTAACGAAATACCTGTGTTAGTGCCTGCTGAGAGTTCCAAGGGAGCTGAAGGGTTTGGGAAGGGCCAGGAGCCCGTGAAGGGCTCAGGAGCTGCTGCTGCCGGGAGGGAGGAAATGCACCAATGGCTCCCAGCAGAGTCTGTGCTTTGAGGCTCTTTCCCAAACAGCTGCAGGAGGGAAAGCAGCTGAGTTTGGAGGAAGAGTTTTCTGCGGAGGTTTCCTGTTTGGAGCTGTCACAAGCTTGAGCTGCTCAAGGGAAACGCGGCTCTGCTTCCAGCAGGGCCCAACTGCCCGGGAGCACAACTTGGTTCCCTGGCCCTGAGCCAACGGGCAGCAGCAGCTTCTGTTCCCTCCTGGCTCTTGTGTCATTTCCAGCAGCACAAGACACACCAAGAAAAGCTCCTCCAGAACATGCCATGAGAAACACAACCTGATTTCATTGCATGAAGGAGCTCTGACAGTCCCACGGGCTCAGGTTTGTTTGTCAGTGAACAGAGCAGGGAAAAGCACAGCCACATTCCCTGCACAGGGAATTCACAGGAGGAAAGTGCAGCGCTGGAGGATGTGCTTGGATACAACGTTCCCACGGCGGTTTTACTGGAGAAATTATTGTGATTCTTTGAACGTTTAAAAAGGCCCCTTTTCAAAAAAAAAGGTGTTTAAGGTGAATATTAACAGAAGTTACCTTGCAATAATTAGCCTTAAAACCTAAGGTTAAAATATGGTATAATTTACAGCTACTAAGAAAACCTGCCAATTGATGTTATCTACAAAAGATATTTATGGTTTAAAAAAATTAATTAGTTAAGAGAACTTTACTGTACAAGACAAAGTTAAGTTAAAGTATATATTACCCATTTGCTTTTTTTTCCCACAATTTTAATAAGGTAATTTCAATGTGAGTCCTTTTGTTATATAAAACACATATAACTGCATATATACCAATTTGGATTTTAGATTTTAGTTTAAGAATTAGACTTAATGTTTCTGAAAAGTGCTACAAAAGCTGAATGGCAATTTGCCAAATTCTGTGTTGTTGTGGTTTTTCTCTAGAAAAACTGCACTTTAAAATCCTAACCAATTTGAACATATACTAGGCAAATTCCTGTTATGCATGAGTATTTTTAGTACCATTTGCAGTTATTCTCAAAGCTAGATGACATAGAATTGTGATGTACTTGTTACATTTTTATAATCTTTATAGTGAATCCATGTTACTGTGATATTGTGTTTAAAAGGTATATATCAAACTTTTAGTTGCCTCTTTGTAGTAACACAATAAGTTATGTTTTTATTTAATATAGATTAAGTGTTAATAGAATTAAGAAAAGTCAAGTTTTATTATGTTTAGGCTTGAATGTTTTTAAGTTAAGTTTTATAACTTAGATATTCTTTTAAGGTTAAGTTTGTTACTTCCTTTTGTCATAAATCATTATTGTTAGGTTTAAATATTGTTTAATTTAAATTGTTTATGTTTTATTGGAGACACTTGTCTAAACTGCAAAGTATAGTTATTTTCCTAGAGAGATGAAGATAGCCACAACTGAAACAGCTGTGATAGAACACTGATGAACACCTGCTTGTGGATAGAAGTGAATGCAGTCTGTGACACCCTTGACTTCATCAGGAGTTCTTTTGGTTGTTGCAATCTCTGCAGTTTTTGTTTTTTATAGCTTTCTTATTTTTCAGTGTTTCCAGAATTTTAAGAAGATGTACCATTGCTGAGGATCAGCTGCCATGGGAGAGGCTTCAGATTAAACCAACTGCTGCATGGTTTAATTGGTCTGGTACCTGAGGCTTCTGATCATTTGCTTTGTACAAATGCATTTTAACAGTTTGCTGTGCTGTAAGCATCTCCTAGCTGCTGCTATTGAGAACCTTGTTTTAGAAATGAGTTAAGAGGCATCTTTCCAGTTTAAAGCCAGGCCCTGGCCAAGCCTTAACTTTACCTGGACAGAATGTTTGCCAACAGATCCAGATGTTTTCTGTACCAAATCAGTATTTGAGTCACTTTTTGACTCAGCAATTTGACCCTATTAATATGACAGCTGGATCAATTTTGAAGTGGGCTTGGAGAATCATTTCCGGAGGTGGTTATCCAATCCTTCACTGATGATTTTTTGTTTCTGTTTGTTTGCTAACTATGGGATGCTGGTGCAGTGTTTTAGTAATTAATAGTAGTTTTATATTACATATCTTATTAATAATGTTTATGATTTAATTGATTTTTTAACTGCTATAGGTTCTTAATCCTTGTATATATGGGTTTGTGTTGATGTTGATGTTTATAACAGAAATACATCTCATTTTTATTTTTTTTTAAGAAAACGGGGAAAATTGATATCCTAAAAGCATTTTGATTAGTGTAATTCATTAACTTCAAGGGGAGAAGTGTCTGTGTTTTGTTGGCAGGTTCAAAAAGGTCACCTGTCCATCTGACCAGACTGTGCCTCTGAACACACGAGATCCAGTGAACAGAGAAGTCACCACACAGCCTTGGTACTCCAGACGTGGATCAGAAGTGGAGCTGTCAGGACACAGTTGTGTCTGAGCACTACACAGACAGTTTACCAACAGAAATTTTATGTTGTTATTATGATGTTGTGTCTCTACCAATTTTTCAGTTTTCTTTTGTTTTAAGATTTAGAAGGATGTGAAGAACAACCTGAACATCAAAGCCCTCAGTCACCGATCAGCTGCCAGCTGACATCAAGGGATCAGTGAATGTTCCAAGACTGAATCGTGTTAAATCATAGTCTGTTTGTGAAGGAAATTCTGTAGAAGATCTAAGAAAAGTGTAGAGACTCCATCTAACTGTATATAAAGCAAATTGTAGTTGTGTGTTTACCCTTTCAGCAAATTGCTTCCACACTTACACTACATATATACCAGAGCATGTGTGTTAAAAGTAGTTAGATAATAGTTTAAGAGTTTAGCCTGTGTAGTAATTGTTATGTTAGTATAAAGTATAAGCATTTCCCCCTTCAAGAGGTAGTGTAAGCATCTTTGAAAGTCCATTTAACGTTAAAGTTTAGCTGTGAGTTTGCAAGTATGGTGTCATTTACATGGAACAAACTGCTTATGGTAATTGTGTTGTGTATAGTCCTGACCAACTGTCTGCTAACTAACATCCAAAAGTGACAGAACATATGGGTCACTCTGGCACACTGAACTGGCCAAAGGTCAATGTGTCTGAGCCTAGCCACACCTGGAGATCCTTTCACACCTGTCTCATAGGAGTCCCTGAATGGGATCCTCAAGCAGCATTTAAAGGTTTAATTAGTAATGAGACTCGACTGAATGGATTGGCAATGTTGCAAGAGTGCAATTGCACTGTTGGCTTCACATTAAGACAACATGAAGCCTGCTGGCAAGCAAAAATTACCAAAGTTCTCAATGTTACCATAGGGCCCCCCAGAAGAATTAGATTTGTTAGGTTCCACCAATACCTCAGGTGGATGGATAATGTTTGAACCCCCGACAAAACGTCATTCTAACAAAGTAATGCAGCACTGGGCTGCAGACAACCCTGTAGCTGATCTCTTTACTACACAGAGTAAAGCCTTTATTAGTGGTGCAATCTCACAGGACAATTACCAAAGTGATTACCTAGTTCCATATTGCTAATCTGTGGAGATAGAGCATGGAATGAGATTCCTGCTAATCCACATAGAAAACCCTGTTATCTTGGGAAACTTACTTTGTTACCATCCAAGCTTACATCAATTGCTGAATGTAGTTGATAAAATAAAAACATCAGTCAGTTAAAGTGAAGCCTGAATGAATTAAAGCTTAGCAACTCTAAAAAGGCTCGCTTGTTAGACTAAGAAAGAATTGAATTTAACATCCACAATGTTAAGTGAGCTTTCAGCCGATGTGAGTAGTGTACATCATGCAGTATTACAAAATCGAGCCACAATTGACTTTTTGCTCTTAGCACAAGTACATGGTTGTGAGGAGTTTGAAGGCATGTGCTGTCTGAATCTTACTGATCATTCAGTTTCCATCCATGGGCAACTGCAACAGCTACAGGATGGGTTACATGCCCTGAAAGAAGATAGTGACCCCACTGGAAGTTGGTTCTCCAGCTGGGGCATCACTGGATGGTTGAGGTCTCTTGTGCTAGAAGGGGGACGGACTTTACTTATAATGTTATGGGGATGACAGTCTAAGTTGTGTGTTATCTTGTCTTCATAAGAGTATAGAATGAGTCACATCCAAAGCCTGTTTTGTGCAAAAAGAGAAAGTGGGAATTGTTGCTATATTTAATATATTAGTAAAGGCCTGTCTGCACAAACCAGTCTTTGAAATAAGTCGTGATATTAAAGGCTAAAGTCCTTGAAACCCTCCTGCAGAAGAGAGAGTAAAGCAAAACAAAATCCTTGTGTACAGGAGAAAAAATGTAAACCTGTGTGTGTTAGCCAATAGTAACTTGCTCTGCCCGCGGGCCCTGTAGAACCCTATAAAAGGTGTGCTAAAGATAGAAATAAACGGCGTTCACGTTTACTTCTGTGAAGAGCGGTGGGTTGCTGGCGGTCCTCCAATAAAGTTCTACAAATGAAACATAACAAATGTCATTGGGGTGCAGAGGCATTGGTGAAATTGATGAAACAAAAATTAATCTCGGTACAGATGCTAACAATGGCAAAATCAGTAATGTCAAAATGTGAAATCTGCTTAAAAAACAACTCAGTGGCTAGACACAGGCATAGCTAGGGAAGATTAGGATAGGAACAGAATCAGGATGACACTTGGCAAGAAGCCTCTAGTAGAGTGAAATTTGGGTGGACCCTAGAGTCTTTGCTCGGTCCTATAGCAAACTATCAGAAGAGAGAAATGTTGTACAAACTTACAGGTCCGGTAGATAAATTAGCTAGAGTGACCTGAGAAAGATTTAAAGAACTAAACGTACAATTACAATTTACTACTCCTGAAAGAGCATGGAGTGTGTGAGTTTTTTAAAGGGACGGATTGATCATTGCTGCATCCACACCGCAAATGTAACTGCACGTGTAGAATATGACATCAATCAATTGCAACAAATAGAGCACGGAGCACAGGAAGAGCAAAAGGATTTGTCTACAAGTTGGTTAGGCAAAATCTTCAAAGGGTTAGGGTGGAATGTGAGTTCATGGATTAAATCTATCATTGAGAGTGTGATCATCTTACTAACTGTATTCTTAGCAATTTGGTTAGTTGACAGCATCTTCAAGGGAGAAATACAGAAGAAAACGTCCTGGAACCAGAAAATAATAAAGGCACTGATGTGAGATCCACCCCCACCATCTTCTGGTTCTCCAGTTCGTGACAACATCCAGGACAACGCTTACATCACTCAAGGATTCGAAGAACATCAAGTATAAACTCAGAAACAAAGGACTGTATCAAGTGAAAACATTTGCACTTCTAGTGAAGTGAAAATGCTTTCAAAAGGGGGAATGATAGTAAAAGGCTTTGAAATCATAGAAAATTCGGGGACTTAGAAAGAAAGTTAGGTTTGGCAAGCCTGGGAAAAGTAGGCCATGGAAAATGTTAGGCCTTGTGCTTGCTAAAGATCAGGTGAAACTGCACCTGTGTAGTCAGTAGATGATAAATGATACAATTGTTAGATGTGATTAGATATAATTATTGTTTAAAGAACATGAGGAACAATGTTAGGGGGCTGGGGGGGATCACGAGAAATCCATGCTTGGGTAACATCAATGTATACAATAGAACAATGTAAGTTTAACAATTAATATGTAAGTTATATAACGATAGAGTACAAAAACATGTTCAACTCAAAACCAAGTCGGGTCAGATTTGGGTATGTGTACCCATAAATCCCAAATCTCTACAATAAAGCACCTTCATATAATCATTCCGTGATTGTCTGTGTTCTTGAACGATAACAATTTCATCAGATTTTACTGGAATTTTGTGGGATTTTCTGTAAAATTTTGTGGGATATTGAGGAGATTTAGGGAATTTTGTGGGAATTTTTCTGGAATTCTGTGGATTTTTCTGGAATTTTGTGCAACTTGGTGGTGATTTTGTGGGATGTTTCAGGAATTTGGTGACATTTTTAAGAATTTTGTGGAATTTTTGTGGAATTTGGTCAGGTTTTGAGAAGTTTTAAAGAATTTTGTGTGAGTTTTCTGCCATTTTATGGGATTTTTCTGGAATGTTGTGGGATATTGATAAGAATTGAAAAATGTTGAAGGATATTTCTGGAATTGTGTGGAAATTGGAGGAGATTTTATGGGATGTTTCTGGAATTTGGTGACAAGTTTAAGAATTTTGTGGAATTTTTGTGGGATATTTCTGGAATTTTGAGGATACTTGAAGAATTTTGTGGAATTTTTCTTAGATTGTGTGGAAATTTGTGGAGATTTTGTGGGATGTTTCTGGAATTTGGTAGGGTTTTGAGAAGGTGTAGGGAATTTTGTGGGAGTTTTCTGCCATTTTATGGATTTTCCTTTAATTTTGTGGGATATTGAGGAGATTTTGTGGGATGTTTCAGGAATTTGTTGACATTTTTAAGAATTTTGTGGAATTTTTGTGGAATTTTGTAAGATTCTGAGGAGACTTGAAGAATTTTGTGGGATCTTCTCAGATTGTGTGGAAATTTGTGGAGATTTTGTAGGATGTTTCAGGAATTTGGTAGAGTTTTGAGAAGTTTTAGGGAATTTGGTGGGAGTTTTCTGCTTTTTTGTGGGATTGTTCCTTAAATTTTGTGGGCTGTTTCTGGAATTACGTGGGGGTTTTGTGGAATTTTGAGAGATATTGAGGAGACAAGAAGAATTTTGAGTCAATTATCTTAGATTCTGTGGAACTTGGTAAAGATTTTGTGGGATATTTCAAATATTTGATATGGTTTTGAGAAGATTTAAGGATTTTTTTGTGACTTTTCTGCAATTTTGTGGGATTTGGCTGCAATTTTGTGGGATTTTTTCTGAATGTTGTGGGATTTTTCTGGAATGTTGTGGGATATTGATGAGACTTGAAGAATTTTGAAGGATATTTCTGGAATTGTGTGGAAATTGGAGGAGATTTTGTGGGATGTTTCTGGAATTTGGTGACAAGTTTAAGAATTTTGTGGAATTTTTGTGGAATTTTGTGGAATTATGAGGAGACTTGAAGAATTTTGTGGGATTTTCCTTAGATTGTGTGGAAATTTGTGGAGATTTTGTGAGATGTTTCTGGAATTTGGTAAGGTTTTGAGAAGTTTTAGGGAATTTTGTGGGAGTTTTCTGCCATTTTATGGGATTTTTGCATCTATTTTGTGGGATGCTTCTGGAATTACGTGTGGGTTTTGTAGAATTTTGAGGGATATTGAGGAGACATGAAGAATTTTGAAGGATATTTCTGGAATTTTGAGGAAATTGGAGGAAATTTTTTGGGATGTTTCTGGAATTTGGTAACATTTTTAAGAATTTTGTAGAATTTTGGTGGAATTTTTGTAGAATTTTGAGGGATTCTGAGGAGACTTGAAGAATTTTGTGGGATTTTTCTTAGATTGTGTGGAAATTTGGGGAGATTTTGTGGGATGTTTCAGGAATTTGGTAGAGTTTTGAGAAGTTTTAGGGAATTTGGTGGGAGTTTTCTGCCATTTTGTGGGATTGTTCCTTAAATTTTGTGGGCGGTTTCTGGAATTACGTGTGGGTTTTGTGGAATTTTGAGGGATATTGAGGAAGCAGGAAGAATATTGAGTTAGATTCTGTGGAACTTGGTAAAGATTTTGTGGGATATTTCAAATATTTGATATGGTTTTGAGAAGATTTAAGGATTTTTTTGTGACTTTTCTGCAATTTTGTGGGATTTGGCTGCAATTTTGTGGGATGTTTTCTGAATGTTGTGGGATTTTTCTGGAATGTTGTGGGATATTGATGAGACTTGAAGAATTTTGAAGGATATTTCTGGAATTGTGTGGAAATTGGAGGAGATTTTGTGGGATGTTTCTGGAATTTGGTGACAAGTTTAAGAATTCTGTGGAATTTTTGTGGAATTTTGTGGAATTATGAGGAGACTTGAAGAATTTTGTGGGATTTTTCTTAGATTGTGTGGAAATTTGTGGAGATTTTGTGAGATGTTTCTGGAATTTGGTAAGGTTTTGAGAAGTTTTAGGGAATTTGGTGGGAGTTTTCTGCCATTTTATGGGATTTTTGCATCTATTTTGTGGGATGCTTCTGGAATTACGTGTGGGTTTTGTAGAATTTTGAGGGATATTGAGGAGACATGAAGAATTTTGAAGGATATTTCTGGAATTTTGAGGAAATTGGAGGAAATTTTTTGGGATGTTTCTGGAATTTGGTAACATTTTTAAGAATTTTGTAGAATTTTGGTGGAATTTTTGTAGAATTTTGAGGGATTCTGAGGAGACTTGAAGAATTTTGTGGGATTTTTCTTAGATTGTGTGAAAATTTGTGGAGATTATGTGGGATGTTTCAGGAATTTGGTAGAGTTTTGAGAAGTTTTAGGGAATTTGGTTGGAGTTTTCTGCCATTTTGTGGGATTGTTCCTTAAATTTTGTGGGCTGTTTCTGGAATTACGTGTGGGTTTTGTGGAATTTTGAGAGATATTGAGGAGACAAGAAGAATTTTGAGTCAATTATCTTAGATTCTGTGGAACTTGGTAAAGATTTTGTGGGATATTTCAAATATTTGATATGGTTTTGAGAAGATTTAAGGATATTTTTGTGACTTTTCTGAAATTTTGTGGGATTTTTTCAGAATGTTGTGGGATTTTTCTGGAATGTTGTGGGATATTGACGTGACTTGAAGAATTTTGAAGGATATTTCTGGAATTGTGTGGAAATTGGAGGAGGTTTTGTGGGATGTTTCTGGAATTTGGTGACAAGTTTAAGAATTCTGTGGAATTTTTGTGGAATTTTGTGGAATTATGAGGAGACTTGAAGAATTTTGTGGGATTTTTCTTAGATTGTGTGGAAATTTGTGGAGATTTTGTGGGATGTTTCAGGAATTTGGTAGGGTTTTGAGAAGTTTTAGGGAATTTGGTGGGAGTTTGCTGCAATTTTGTGGGGATTTTTTAAATTTTTTTGGATATTGAGAAGATTTTGTGGGATGTTTCTGGAATTTGGTCAGGTTTTGAGAAGTTTTAAAGAATTTTGTGTGAGTTTTCTGCCATTTTATGGGATTTTTCTGGAATGTTGTGGGATATTGATAAGAATTGAAAAATGTTGAAGGATATTTCTGGAATTGTGTGGAAATTGGAGGTGATTTTTTGGGATGTTTCTGGAATTTCGTGACATTTTTAAAAGTTTTGTGGAATTTTTGTGGAAATTTTTGGAATTCTGAGGAGACTTGAAGAGTTTTGTGGAATTTTTCTTAGATTGTGTGGAAATTTGTGGAGATTTTGTGGGCTGTTTCAGGAATTTGGTAGAGTTTTGAGAAGTTTTAGGGAATTTGGTGGGAGTTTTCTGCCATTTTGTGGGATTGTTCCTTAAATTTTGTGGGCTGTTTCTGGAATTACATGGGGGTTTTGTGGAATGTTGTGGGATATGGATGAGACGTGAAGAATTTTGAAGGATATTTCTGGAATTTTGTGGGAATTGGAGGTGATTTTTTGGGATGTTTCTGGAATTTGGTGACAATTTTAAGAATTTTGTGGAATTTTTTTGGAATTTTGTGAGATTCTGAGGAGTCTTGAAGAATTTTGTGGAATTTTCTTAGATTGTGTGGAAATTTGTGGAGATCTTGTGGGATGTTTCTGGAATCTGGTCGGGTTTTGAGAAGGTGTAGGGAATTTGGTGGGAGTTTTCTGCCATTTTATGGGATTGTTCCTTAAATTTTGTGGGATATTGAGGAGATTTTGTGGGATGTTTCTGGAATTTGTTGACACTTTTAAGAATTTTGTGGACTTTTTGTGGAATTTTGTGGGATTCTGAGGAGACGAAGAATTTTGTGGAATTTTCTTAGATTGTGTGGAAATTTGTGGAGATTTTGTGGGATGTTTCTAGAATCTGGTAGGGTTTTGTGAAGATGTAGGGAATTTGGTGGGAGTTTTCTGCTATTTTGTGGGATTTTTCTGGAGTGTTGTGGGATATTGATGAGAATTGAAGAATTTTGAAGGACATTTCTGGAATTGTGTAGAAATTTGTGGAGATTTTGTGGGATGTTTCTGGAATTTGGTCGAGTTTAGAGACTATTTAGGGAATTTGGTGAGAGTTTTCTGCCATTTAATGGGGTTTTCTTTTAATTTTGTGGGATATTGAGGAGATTTTGTGGGATGTTTCAGGAATTTGGTGACAAGTTTAAGAATTTTGTGGAATTTTTGTGGAATTTTGTAAGATTCTGAGGAGACTTGAAGAATTTTGTGGGATCTTCTCAGATTGTGTGGAAATTTGTGGAGATTTTGTGGGATGTTTCAGGAATTTGGTGACAGGTTTAAGAATTCTGTGGAATTTTTGTGGAATTTTATGGAATTATGAGGAGACATGAAGAATTTTTTTTGATTTTTCGTAGATTGTGTGGAAATTTGTGGAGATTTTGTGGGATGTTTCTGGAATTTGTTCGTGTATAGAGACGATTTAGGGAATTTTGTGGAAGTTTATTGCCATTTTGTGGGATTGTTCCTTAAATTTTGTGGGATATTTCTGGAATTACATGGGGATTTTGTGGAATTTTGAAGGATATTGAGGAGACTTGAAGAATTTTGAAGGATATTTCTGGAATTGTGTGGAAATTGGAGGAGATTTTGTGGGATGTTTCTGGAATTTGGTGACAAGTTTAAGAATTTTGTGGAATTTTTGTGGAATTTTGTGGGGTATTGAGGAGAGTTGAAGAATTTTGTGGGATTTTTCTTAGATTGTGTGGAAATTTGTGGAGATTTCGTGAGATGTTTCTGAAATTTGGTAAGGTTTTGAGAAGTTTTAGGGAATTTGGTGGGAGTTTTCTGCCATTTTATGGGATTTTTGCATCTATTTTGTGAGATGTTTCTGGAATTACGTGTGGATTTTGTGGACTTTTGAGGGATATTGAGGAGACATGAAGAATTTTGAAGGATATTTCTGGAATTTTGAGGAAATCGGAGGAAATTTTTTGGGATGTTTTAGGGAATTTGGTAACATTTTTTAGAATTTTGAAGAATTTTGGTGGAATTTTTGTAGAATTTTGAGGGATTCTGAGGAGACCTGAAGAATTTTGTGGGATTTTTCTTAGATTTGTGGAAATTCGTGGAGATTTTGTGGGATGTTTCAGGAATTTGGTAGAGTTTTGAGAAGTTTTAGGGAATTTGGTGGGAGTTTTCTGCCATTTTGTGGTATGTTCCTTAAATTTTGTGGGCTGTTTCTGGAATTACGTGTGGGTTTTGTGGAATTTTGAGGGATATTGAGGAGGCAGGAAGAATATTGAGTCAATTATCTTAGATTCTGTGGAACTTGGTAAAGATTTTGTGGGATATTTCAAATATTTGATATGGTTTTGAGAAGATTTAAGGATTTCTTTGTGACTTTTCTGCAATTTTGTGGGATTTGGCTGCAATTTTGTGGGATTTTTTCTGAATGTTGTGGGATTTTTCTGGAATGTTGTGGGATATTGATGAGAGTTGAAGAATTTTGAAGGATATTTCTGGAATTGTGCGGAAATTGGAGGAGGTTTTGTGGGATGTTTCTGGAATTTGGTGACAAGTTTAAGAATTTTGTGAAATTTTTGTGGAATTTTGTGGGGTATTGAGGAGAGTTGAAGAATTTTGTGGGATTTTTCTTAGATTGTGTGGAAATTTGTGGAGATTTTGTGGGATGTTTCTTGAATTTGTTTGTGTATAGAGACGATTTAGGGAATTTGGTGGAAGTTTATTGGCATTTTGTTGGATTGTTCCTTAAATTTTGTGGGATATTTCTGGAATTACATGGGGGTTTTATGGAATTTTGAGAGATATTGATGAGACTTGAAGACTTTTGAAGGATATTTCTGGAATTTTGTGGGAATTGGAGGTGATTTTTTGGGATGTCTCTGGAATTTGGTGACATTTTTAAGAATTTTGTGGAATTTTTGTGGAATATTGTGGGATTCTGAGGAGACATGAAGAATTTTGTGGAATTTTCTTAGATTGTGTGGAAATTTGTGGAGTTTTCTTGAGATGTTTCTGTAATCTGGTAGGGTTTTGAGAAGGTGTAGGGAATTTGGTGGGAGTTTTCTGCCATTTTCTGGAATTTTTCTTTTAATTTTGTGGGATATTGAGGAGATTTTGTGGGATGTTTCAGGAATTTGGTGACATTTTCAAGAATTTTCTGGAATTTTTGTGGAATTTTGTAAGATTCTGAGGAGACTTGAAGAATTTTTTGGGATCTTCTCAGATTGTGTGGAAATTTGTGGAGATTATGTGGGATGTTTCAGGAATTTGGTAGGGTTTTGAGAAGTTTTAAGGAATTTGGTGGGAGTTTTCTGCCATTTTATGGGATTTTTCTGGAATGTTGTGGGATATTGATGAGAGTTGAAGAATTTTGAAGGATATTTCTGGAATTGTGCGGAAATTGGAGGAGGTTTTCTGGGATGTTTCTGGAATTTGGTGACATTTTTAAGAATTTTGTGGAATTTTTGTGGAATTTTGTGGGGTATTGAGGAGACTTGAAGAATTTTGTGGGATCTTCTCAGATTGTGTCGAAATTTGTGGAGATTTCGTGAGATGTTTCTGGAATTTGGTAAGGTTTTGAGAAGTTTTAGGGAATTTGGTTGGAGTTTTCTGCCATTTTGTGGAATTTTTGCATCTATTTTGTGGGCTGTTTCTGGAATTACGTGTGGGTTTTGTGGAATTTTGAGGGATATTGAGGAGACATGAAGAATTTTGAAGGATATTTCTGGAATTTTGAGGAAATTGGAGCAAATTTTTTGGGATGTTTCTGGAATTTGGTAACATTTTTTAGAATTTTGAAGAATTTTGGTGGAATTTTTGTAGAATTTTGAGGGATTCTGAGGAGACCTGAAGAATTTTGTGGGATTTTTCTTGGATTTGTGGAAATCTGGGGAGATTTTGTGGGATGTTTCAGGAATTTGGTGACATTTTTGAGAATTTTCTGGAATTTTTGTGGAATTTTGTAAGATTCTGAGGAGACTTGAAGAATTCTGTGGGATCTTCTCAGATTGTGTGAAAATTTGTGGAGATTATGTGGGATGTTTCAGGAATTTGGTAGGGTTTTGAGAAGTTTTAGGGAATTTGGTGGGAGTTTTCTGCCATTTTATGGGATTTTTCTGGAGTGTTGTGGGATATTGATGAGAATTGAAGAATTTTGAAGGACATTTCTGGAATTGTGTGGAAATTGGTGGAGATTTTATGGGATGTTTCTGGAATTTGGTGACATTTTTAAGAATTTTGTGGAATTTTTGTAGAATTTTGTGGGGTATTGAGGAGACTTGAAGAATTTTGTGGGATCTTCTCAGATTGTGTCGAAATTTGTGGAGATTTCGTGAGATGTTTCTGGAATTTGGTAAGGTTTTGAGAAGTTTTAGGGAATTTGGTGGGAGTTTTCTGCCATTTTGTGGAATTTTTGCATCTATTTTGTGGGCTGTTTCTGGAATTACGTGTGGGTTTTGTGGAATTTTGAGGGATATTGAGGAGACATGAAGAATTTTGAAGGATATTTCTGGAATTTTGAGGAAATTGGAGGAAATTTTTTGGGATGTTTCTGGAATTTGGTAACATTTTTTAGAATTTTGAAGAATTTTGGTGGAATTTTTGTAGAATTTTGAGGGATTCTGAGGAGACCTGAAGAATTTTGTGGGATTTTTCTTGGATTTGTGGAAATCTGGGGAGATTTTGTGGGATGTTTCAGGAATTTGGTGACATTTTTGAGAATTTTCTGGAATTTTTGTGGAATTTTGTAAGATTCTGAGGAGACTTGAAGAATTCTGTGGGATCTTCTCAGATTGTGTGAAAATTTGTGGAGATTATGTGGGATGTTTCAGGAATTTGGTAGGGTTTTGAGAAGTTTTAGGGAATTTGGTGGGAGTTTTCTGCCATTTTGTGGTATGTTCCTTAAATTTTGTGGGCTGTTTCTGGAATTACGTGTGGGTTTTGTGGAATTTTGAGAGATATTGAGGAGACAAGAAGAATTTTGAGTCAATTATCTTAGATTCTGTGGAACTTGGTAAAGATTTTGTGGGATATTTCAAATATTTGATATGGTTTTGAGAAGATTTAAGGATATTTTTGTGACTTTTCTGAAATTTTGTGGGATTTTTTCAGAATGTTGTGGGATTTTTCTGGAATGTTGTGGGATATTGACGTGACTTGAAGAATTTTGAAGGATATTTCTGGAATTGTGTGGAAATTGGAGGAGGTTTTGTGGGATGTTTCTGGAATTTGGTGACAAGTTTAAGAATTCTGTGGAATTTTTGTGGAATTTTGTGGAATTATGAGGAGACTTGAAGAATTTTGTGGGATTTTTCTTAGATTGTGTGGAAATTTGTGGAGATTTTGTGGGATGTTTCAGGAATTTGGTAGGGTTTTGAGAAGTTTTAGGGAATTTGGTGGGAGTTTGCTGCAATTTTGTGGGGATTTTTTAAATTTTTTTGGATATTGAGAAGATTTTGTGGGATGTTTCTGGAATTTGGTCAGGTTTTGAGAAGTTTTAAAGAATTTTGTGTGAGTTTTCTGCCATTTTATGGGATTTTTCTGGAATGTTGTGGGATATTGATAAGAATTGAAAAATGTTGAAGGATATTTCTGGAATTGTGTGGAAATTGGAGGTGATTTTTTGGGATGTTTCTGGAATTTCGTGACATTTTTAAAAGTTTTGTGGAATTTTTGTGGAAATTTTTGGAATTCTGAGGAGACTTGAAGAGTTTTGTGGAATTTTTCTTAGATTGTGTGGAAATTTGTGGAGATTTTGTGGGCTGTTTCAGGAATTTGGTAGAGTTTTGAGAAGTTTTAGGGAATTTGGTGGGAGTTTTCTGCCATTTTGTGGGATTGTTCCTTAAATTTTGTGGGCTGTTTCTGGAATTACATGGGGGTTTTGTGGAATGTTGTGGGATATGGATGAGACGTGAAGAATTTTGAAGGATATTTCTGGAATTTTGTGGGAATTGGAGGTGATTTTTTGGGATGTTTCTGGAATTTGGTGACAATTTTAAGAATTTTGTGGAATTTTTTTGGAATTTTGTGAGATTCTGAGGAGTCTTGAAGAATTTTGTGGAATTTTCTTAGATTGTGTGGAAATTTGTGGAGATCTTGTGGGATGTTTCTGGAATCTGGTCGGGTTTTGAGAAGGTGTAGGGAATTTGGTGGGAGTTTTCTGCCATTTTATGGGATTGTTCCTTAAATTTTGTGGGATATTGAGGAGATTTTGTGGGATGTTTCTGGAATTTGTTGACACTTTTAAGAATTTTGTGGAATTTTTGTGGAATTTTGTGGGATTCTGAGGAGACGAAGAATTTTGTGGAATTTTCTTAGATTGTGTGGAAATTTGTGGAGATTTTGTGGGATGTTTCTAGAATCTGGTAGGGTTTTGTGAAGATGTAGGGAATTTGGTGGGAGTTTTCTGCTATTTTGTGGGATTTTTCTGGAGTGTTGTGGGATATTGATGAGAATTGAAGAATTTTGAAGGACATTTCTGGAATTGTGTAGAAATTGGTGGAGATTTTATGGGATGTTTCTGGAATTTGGTAACATTTTTAAGAATTTTGTGAAATTTTTATGGAATTTTGTGGGGTATTGAGGACACTTGAAGAATTTTGTGGAATTTTCTTAGATTGTGTGGAAATTTGTGGAGATTTTGTGGGATGTTTCTGGAATTTGGTCGAGTTTAGAGACTATTTAGGGAATTTGGTGAGAGTTTTCTGCCATTTAATGGGGTTTTCTTTTAATTTTGTGGGATATTGAGGAGATTTTGTGGGATGTTTCAGGAATTTGGTGACAAGTTTAAGAATTTTGTGGAATTTTTGTGGAATTTTGTAAGATTCTGAGGAGACTTGAAGAATTTTGTGGGATCTTCTCAGATTGTGTGGAAATTTGTGGAGATTTTGTGGGATGTTTCAGGAATTTGGTGACAGGTTTAAGAATTCTGTGGAATTTTTGTGGAATTTTATGGAATTATGAGGAGACATGAAGAATTTTTTTTGATTTTTCGTAGATTGTGTGGAAATTTGTGGAGATTTTGTGGGATGTTTCTGGAATTTGTTCGTGTATAGAGACGATTTAGGGAATTTTGTGGAAGTTTATTGCCATTTTGTGGGATTGTTCCTTAAATTTTGTGGGATATTTCTGGAATTACATGGGGATTTTGTGGAATTTTGAAGGATATTGAGGAGACTTGAAGAATTTTGAAGGATATTTCTGGAATTGTGTGGAAATTGGAGGAGATTTTGTGGGATGTTTCTGGAATTTGGTGACAAGTTTAAGAATTTTGTGGAATTTTTGTGGAATTTTGTGGGGTATTGAGGAGAGTTGAAGAATTTTGTGGGATTTTTCTTAGATTGTGTGGAAATTTGTGGAGATTTCGTGAGATGTTTCTGAAATTTGGTAAGGTTTTGAGAAGTTTTAGGGAATTTGGTGGGAGTTTTCTGCCATTTTATGGGATTTTTGCATCTATTTTGTGAGATGTTTCTGGAATTACGTGTGGATTTTGTGGACTTTTGAGGGATATTGAGGAGACATGAAGAATTTTGAAGGATATTTCTGGAATTTTGAGGAAATCGGAGGAAATTTTTTGGGATGTTTTAGGGAATTTGGTAACATTTTTTAGAATTTTGAAGAATTTTGGTGGAATTTTTGTAGAATTTTGAGGGATTCTGAGGAGACCTGAAGAATTTTGTGGGATTTTTCTTAGATTTGTGGAAATTCGTGGAGATTTTGTGGGATGTTTCAGGAATTTGGTAGAGTTTTGAGAAGTTTTAGGGAATTTGGTGGGAGTTTTCTGCCATTTTGTGGGATTGTTCCTTAAATTTTGTGGGCTGTTTCTGGAATTACGTGTGGGTTTTGTGGAATTTTGAGGGATATTGAGGAGGCAGGAAGAATTTTGAGTCAATTATCTTAGATTCTGTGGAACTTGGTAAAGATTTTGTGGGATATTTCAAATATTTGATATGGTTTTGAGAAGATTTAAGGATTTCTTTGTGACTTTTCTGCAATTTTGTGGGATTTGGCTGCAATTTTGTGGGATTTTTTCTGAATGTTGTGGGATTTTTCTGGAATGTTGTGGGATATTGATGAGAGTTGAAGAATTTTGAAGGATATTTCTGGAATTGTGCGGAAATTGGAGGAGGTTTTCTGGGATGTTTCTGGAATTTGGTGACAAGTTTAAGAATTTTGTGGAATTTTTGTGGAATTTTGTGGGGTATTGAGGAGAGTTGAAGAATTTTGTGGGATTTTTCTTAGATTGTGTGGAAATTTGTGGAGATTTTGTGGGATGTTTCTTGAATTTGTTTGTGTATAGAGACGATTTAGGGAATTTGGTGGAAGTTTATTGGCATTTTGTTGGATTGTTCCTTAAATTTTGTGGGATATTTCTGGAATTACATGGGGGTTTTATGGAATTTTGAGAGATATTGATGAGACTTGAAGACTTTTGAAGGATATTTCTGGAATTTTGTGGGAATTGGAGGTGATTTTTTGGGATGTCTCTGGAATTTGGTGACATTTTTAAGAATTTTGTGGAATTTTTGTGGAATATTGTGGGATTCTGAGGAGACTTGAAGAATTTTGTGGAATTTTCTTAGATTGTGTGGAAATTTGTGGAGTTTTCTTGAGATGTTTCTGTAATCTGGTAGGGTTTTGAGAAGGTGTAGGGAATTTGGTGGGAGTTTTCTGCCATTTTCTGGAATTTTTCTTTTAATTTTGTGGGATATTGAGGAGATTTTGTGGGATGTTTCAGGAATTTGGTGACATTTTCAAGAATTTTCTGGAATTTTTGTGGAATTTTGTAAGATTCTGAGGAGACTTGAAGAATTTTTTGGGATCTTCTCAGATTGTGTGGAAATTTGTGGAGATTATGTGGGATGTTTCAGGAATTTGGTAGGGTTTTGAGAAGTTTTAGGGAATTTGGTGGGAGTTTTCTGCCATTTTATGGGATTTTTCTGGAATGTTGTGGGATATTGATGAGAGTTGAAGAATTTTGAAGGATATTTCTGGAATTGTGCGGAAATTGGAGGAGGTTTTCTGGGATGTTTCTGGAATTTGGTGACATTTTTAAGAATTTTGTGGAATTTTTGTGGAATTTTGTGGGGTATTGAGGAGACTTGAAGAATTTTGTGGGATCTTCTCAGATTGTGTCGAAATTTGTGGAGATTTCGTGAGATGTTTCTGGAATTTGGTAAGGTTTTGAGAAGTTTTAGGGAATTTGGTGGGAGTTTTCTGCCATTTTGTGGAATTTTTGCATCTATTTTGTGGGCTGTTTCTGGAATTACGTGTGGGTTTTGTGGAATTTTGAGGGATATTGAGGAGACATGAAGAATTTTGAAGGATATTTCTGGAATTTTGAGGAAATTGGAGGAAATTTTTTGGGATGTTTCTGGAATTTGGTAACATTTTTTAGAATTTTGAAGAATTTTGGTGGAATTTTTGTAGAATTTTGAGGGATTCTGAGGAGACCTGAAGAATTTTGTGGGATTTTTCTTGGATTTGTGGAAATCTGGGGAGATTTTGTGGGATGTTTCAGGAATTTGGTGACATTTTTGAGAATTTTCTGGAATTTTTGTGGAATTTTGTAAGATTCTGAGGAGACTTGAAGAATTCTGTGGGATCTTCTCAGATTGTGTGAAAATTTGTGGAGATTATGTGGGATGTTTCAGGAATTTGGTAGGGTTTTGAGAAGTTTTAGGGAATTTGGTGGGAGTTTTCTGCCATTTTGTGGTATGTTCCTTAAATTTTGTGGGCTGTTTCTGGAATTACGTGTGGGTTTTGTGGAATTTTGAGAGATATTGAGGAGACAAGAAGAATTTTGAGTCAATTATCTTAGATTCTGTGGAACTTGGTAAAGATTTTGTGGGATATTTCAAATATTTGATATGGTTTTGAGAAGATTTAAGGATATTTTTGTGACTTTTCTGAAATTTTGTGGGATTTTTTCAGAATGTTGTGGGATTTTTCTGGAATGTTGTGGGATATTGACGTGACTTGAAGAATTTTGAAGGATATTTCTGGAATTGTGTGGAAATTGGAGGAGGTTTTGTGGGATGTTTCTGGAATTTGGTGACAAGTTTAAGAATTCTGTGGAATTTTTGTGGAATTTTGTGGAATTATGAGGAGACTTGAAGAATTTTGTGGGATTTTTCTTAGATTGTGTGGAAATTTGTGGAGATTTTGTGGGATGTTTCAGGAATTTGGTAGGGTTTTGAGAAGTTTTAGGGAATTTGGTGGGAGTTTGCTGCAATTTTGTGGGGATTTTTTAAATTTTTTTGGATATTGAGAAGATTTTGTGGGATGTTTCTGGAATTTGGTCAGGTTTTGAGAAGTTTTAAAGAATTTTGTGTGAGTTTTCTGCCATTTTATGGGATTTTTCTGGAATGTTGTGGGATATTGATAAGAATTGAAAAATGTTGAAGGATATTTCTGGAATTGTGTGGAAATTGGAGGTGATTTTTTGGGATGTTTCTGGAATTTCGTGACATTTTTAAAAGTTTTGTGGAATTTTTGTGGAAATTTTTGGAATTCTGAGGAGACTTGAAGAGTTTTGTGGAATTTTTCTTAGATTGTGTGGAAATTTGTGGAGATTTTGTGGGCTGTTTCAGGAATTTGGTAGAGTTTTGAGAAGTTTTAGGGAATTTGGTGGGAGTTTTCTGCCATTTTGTGGGATTGTTCCTTAAATTTTGTGGGCTGTTTCTGGAATTACATGGGGGTTTTGTGGAATGTTGTGGGATATGGATGAGACGTGAAGAATTTTGAAGGATATTTCTGGAATTTTGTGGGAATTGGAGGTGATTTTTTGGGATGTTTCTGGAATTTGGTGACAATTTTAAGAATTTTGTGGAATTTTTTTGGAATTTTGTGAGATTCTGAGGAGTCTTGAAGAATTTTGTGGAATTTTCTTAGATTGTGTGGAAATTTGTGGAGATCTTGTGGGATGTTTCTGGAATCTGGTCGGGTTTTGAGACGGTGTAGGGAATTTGGTGGGAGTTTTCTGCCATTTTATGGGATTGTTCCTTAAATTTTGTGGGATATTGAGGAGATTTTGTGGGATGTTTCTGGAATTTGTTGACACTTTTAAGAATTTTGTGGAATTTTTGTGGAATTTTGTGGGATTCTGAGGAGACGAAGAATTTTGTGGAATTTTCTTAGATTGTGTGGAAATTTGTGGAGATTTTGTGGGATGTTTCTAGAATCTGGTAGGGTTTTGTGAAGATGTAGGGAATTTGGTGGGAGTTTTCTGCTATTTTGTGGGATTTTTCTGGAGTGTTGTGGGATATTGATGAGAATTGAAGAATTTTGAAGGACATTTCTGGAATTGTGTAGAAATTGGTGGAGATTTTATGGGATGTTTCTGGAATTTGGTAACATTTTTAAGAATTTTGTGAAATTTTTATGGAATTTTGTGGGGTATTGAGGACACTTGAAGAATTTTGTGGAATTTTCTTAGATTGTGTGGAAATTTGTGGAGATTTTGTGGGATGTTTCTGGAATTTGGTCGAGTTTAGAGACTATTTAGGGAATTTGGTGAGAGTTTTCTGCCATTTAATGGGGTTTTCTTTTAATTTTGTGGGATATTGAGGAGATTTTGTGGGATGTTTCAGGAATTTGGTGACAAGTTTAAGAATTTTGTGGAATTTTTGTGGAATTTTGTAAGATTCTGAGGAGACTTGAAGAATTTTGTGGGATCTTCTCAGATTGTGTGGAAATTTGTGGAGATTTTGTGGGATGTTTCAGGAATTTGGTGACAGGTTTAAGAATTCTGTGGAATTTTTGTGGAATTTTATGGAATTATGAGGAGACATGAAGAATTTTTTTTGATTTTTCGTAGATTGTGTGGAAATTTGTGGAGATTTTGTGGGATGTTTCTGGAATTTGTTCGTGTATAGAGACGATTTAGGGAATTTTGTGGAAGTTTATTGCCATTTTGTGGGATTGTTCCTTAAATTTTGTGGGATATTTCTGGAATTACATGGGGATTTTGTGGAATTTTGAAGGATATTGAGGAGACTTGAAGAATTTTGAAGGATATTTCTGGAATTGTGTGGAAATTGGAGGAGATTTTGTGGGATGTTTCTGGAATTTGGTGACAAGTTTAAGAATTTTGTGGAATTTTTGTGGAATTTTGTGGGGTATTGAGGAGAGTTGAAGAATTTTGTGGGATTTTTCTTAGATTGTGTGGAAATTTGTGGAGATTTCGTGAGATGTTTCTGAAATTTGTTTTTGTATAGAGACGATTTAGGGAATTTGGTGGAAGTTTATTGCCATTTTCTTGGATTGTTCCTTAAATTTTGTGGGATATTTCTGGAATTACATGGGGGTTTTATGGAATTTTGAGAGATATTGATGAGACTTGAAGAATTTTGAAGGATATTTCTGGAATTTTGTGGGAATTGGAGGTGATTTTTTGGGATGTCTCTGGAATTTGGTGACATTTTTGAGAATTTTCTGGAATTTTTGTGGAATTTCGTGAGATTCTGAGGAGACTTGAAGAATTTTGTGGGATCTTCTCAGATTGTGTGAAAATTTGTGGAGATTATGTGGGATGTTTCAGGAATTTGGTAGAGTTTTGAGAAGTTTTAGGGAATTTGGTGGGAGTTTTCTGCCATTTTGTGGGATTGTTCCTTAAATTTTGTGGGCTGTTTCTGGAATTACGTGTGGGTTTTGTGGAATTTTGAGGGATATTGAGGAGACAAGAAGAATTTTGAGTCAATTATCTTAGATTCTGTGGAACTTGGTAAAGATTTTGTGGGATATTTCAAATATTTGATATGGTTTTGAGAAGATTTAAGGATTTTTTTGTGACTTTTCTGCAATTTTGTGGGATTTGGCTGCAATTTTGTGGGATTTTTTCTGAATGTTGTGGGATTTTTCTGGAATGTTGTGGGATATTGATGAGACTTGAAGAATTTTGAAGGATATTTCTGGAATTGTGTGGAAATTGGAGGAGGTTTTGTGGGATGTTTCTGGAATTTGGTGACAAGTTTAAGAATTTTGTGGAATTTTTGTGGAATTTTGTGGGGTATTGAGGAGAGTTGAAGAATTTTGTGGGATTTTTCTTATATTGTGTGGAAATTTGTGGAGATTTTGTGGGATGTTTCTGGAATTTGTTTGTGTATAGAGACGATTTAGGGAATTTTGTGGAATTTATTGCCATTTTGTTGGATTGTTCCTTAAATTTGATGGGATATTTCTGGAATTACATGGGGGTTTTATGGAATTTTGAGAGATATTGATGAGACTTGAAGAATTTTGAAGCATATTTCTCGAATTTTGTGGGAATTGGAGGTGATTTTTTGGGATGTCTCTGGAATTTGGTGGCATTTTTGAGAATTTTCTGGAATTTTTTTGGAATTTTATGGGATTCTGAGGAGACTTGAAGAATTTTGTGGAATTTTCTTAGATTGTGTGGAAATTTGTGGAGATTTCGTGAGATGTTTCTGGAATCTGGTAGGGTTTTGAGAAGGTGTAGGGAATTTGGTGGGAGTTTTCTGCCATTTTATGGAATTTTTCTTTTAATTTTGTGGGATATTGAGGAGATTTTGTGGGCTGTTTCTGGAATTACGTGGGGGTTTTGTGGAATTTTGAGAGATATTGAGGAGACAAGAAGAATTTTGAGTCAATTATCTTAGATTCTGTGGAACTTGGTAAAGATTTTGTGGGATATTTCAAATATTTGATATGGTTTTGAGAAGATTTAAGGATTTTTTTGTGACTTTTCTACAATTTTGTGGGATTTGGCTGCAATTTTGTGGGATTTTTTCTGAATGTTGTGGGATTTTTCTGGAATGTTGTGGGATATTGATGAGACTTGAAGAATTTTGAAGGATATTTCTGGAATTGTGTGGAAATTGGGAGAGATTTTGTGGGATGTTTCTGGAATTTGGTAGAGTTTTGAGAAGTTTTAGGGAATTTTGTGGGAGTTTTCTGCCATTTTGTGGCAGTTTTCTGCAATTTTGTGGGATTTTTTCGGAATGTTGTGGGATATTGATGAGACGTTAAGAATTTGGAAGGATATTTCTGAAATTGTGTGGATATTGGAGGAGATTTGTTGCCGCCTGTTAGTTTACTTTCATTAAGTATGTTTGTTTACCTTCTTTGAGTTTAGAGTTGGTTTGTCCCAGTTACTCCCCCACTATCCCGATATAGTTGTTCCCAGTTGCCTGTCATTGTGAACCTCTCCCCTCTTTCCAGATTGTTCCCCATCCATCACTTTGGTCCTACCCCCAAGCCCTATCAATCTATGTACACCACACCTTTTGTTCTGGTTCCTTCCCTGCTCATCATCCCTTACTCGATGCCCTATTTGTTGTATGGCTATCCTCCCTCCCCCAAGTCCCTACCATTGGATTTGAGTATTGTAACCCCTTCCCACAACACCTCCCCTGCTGCAATATTATTGGTTGTTGTATGAGCCGCCCACGGGCTTTAAAACCTGGCGCACAGAGGTGCCCAGGGTCTTGGCTCGGACTTTCTCCTCGAGATCCCAGCCCTGTCCCTCATCGCCTTCTCCCTGCGCCTGCTGGAATAAACTTGTTCCTGGGAAATTGGAGGACTCCGAGCACTCTCCCTCCCTTTACTGCACCTCGTGTCGCCCTGCATACTATAGAGCCCGAGCCCAAAGGAGCTCTAGAGGTTCCAGGTCGAGCCACACAGTGCTCACCTGGTTCCCCACTCCTGCCGCTGACGCTTGGCACAAGCTAGCCGGGGCGTGAAGGGCCGAGCGGGCAGCGACAGCTGGCGCCCAACGTGGGGCCTCTCGCGAGGCGTAGAGACCCCCGGAGAGGTTGGTGGACCTATTTCACAAAGACCGTGAGCGGCAGCTGCTCTGGTAGTAGCAGACTCGTTTTTGCCGAGTTGCGCTCCCAGAGGTCGAGGCGGAAGCCGTCAGACGTGCAGACGGTCGCCTCGGGAGGTGTGGACGTCGCCTGCAACATCTGTCCGGACTTGGGTGAGTGGTCCCTGTGTGTGGGAAAAGTGGGCGCCCAGTGTGTGAAAACTCCTTCGGGGGGAGTGTGTGTGTAGCCCGGTCCGGACCCGTATTTTTATTTTAGTTGATTTGTTGTTTGGTTGCAGAGGGCGGTGGGATTGCTGTGCCAGGGTTGACAAGATGGGAGCACATCTTTCGGCACAGCAAAAGAGAGTTTTTTACCAAGTTGTGGGTACCCTTGAGGGGGGGAATAAGAAGTTTTCTCGTGGGAGGGTAAAGAAGTTTGTGAGATGGCTGTTCCTGCATTTCCCAAATGTAACCCCAGACAAAGCAAATTCTGTAGAATTCTGGAATGCGGTTGGGTCCAAATTAACGGAAATAGTTAATGGAGGTGATAATTCAGTGGAAAAATTTGTAACATTATTTATTTTACTTCGGTCTGCTGTAATAGAGGAAAAGAAAATGCAGAAGCAGCCACCACAAAATTCCCCAGTTTCCCCAGTTTCCCTATCCCCATGTTCCTCTCCCCCTGATCCCGAGTTGAGGGAGACCTGCAGAGCGACCTGCAGGGAAAGTTGTCCTGTTCAGGGATCCCCCAAGGGTAACAGGATCCCTGGCTCCCCACGTCTCTCCCAGAACCCTTGCCCTGGCAGCCCTGGCCAAGCTGCCAGAGTGTCTTCCCATTCCTCAGTTTCCCCAGTTATCAGCCCTCAGTTAAACGTTTCCCAGGTTACAAGTCCCCAGTTTTTACTCTCAGACCCCCGTGCCTCAGTTTCCCCCAGTCTCCAAGGCTCCTCCATGTACCCTGCTTCCTCTTCTAACCCCCGTGCCTCAGTTTCCCCCAGTTTCCAATGCTCCCCTATATTCCCTGACCCCTCTCCTAACCCTCAAAATGGCCTCCAAAGGGCACAAGATGGCAGAGACCGCATGGTCGGACCCCCCCCTTGTGCTCCTTCTTCCAAGACCCCCTTTCTTCCCTCAATGACCAACCCCTTCCTCCCTAGCCCCTCCCTTCCATCCTACCCTGACTCCTCCCGCTTCCCCTTGGGTGGTTCCTCCTCCTCGGGGGCGTGTCTCCAAAGTGTGACCTCCCAAAACCCCACTCCTTCCGGCCGCTGCTCCTCCCTTCAGCCCTCCTCCTCAGTCGGTCCTCCAGCCCCGCCTCTTCCGGCTTCTGGTTCCCACGCCCCTCCTTCCGGTTCCCACGCCCCTCCTCCGGGTTCCCACGTCCCTCCTCCCAGCTCCCACACTGTCCCATCCGGTTCCCACGCTTCGGGGACAGGAAGTGACAGGCCTGAAGACCAGAACCCGGAACAGGTAGTGATTCCCTTTGCCACACCGGTCAGTTTTAGAGGAAAGGGAGGGAGGTACCGAGAATGGGAACCCTTCTCCTTCCAGACAAAGAGGGAGCTGTGCAAAGCCCAGAAAGAGTTCGGTAGGAGAAGTGAATACTTTAAGGGTTTATTAAAAGCCACCTTCTCCGCGAACGAGATGGTCCCCCACGACTTAAAAGAGTTGTTTGCCTGCCTCCTTTCCCCAGCTGATTATAGGCTGTGGAAACAGAGGTGGAAGAAGTCATTAGAGGCCATCCTTCCTGAGCTGTTGCGCAGCGAGGAGTCCGCGGTTGACGCGGACGAAAACCCCCTGTCGATAGATCACTTGTGCGGTGAAGGAAATTGGGGGAAGCCAGAAGAACAGGCAAGGGTTTTACCATGGCCTGTCTTAGCTAAGATCACGGAGGCCGCAGAGAAGGTATTTAACATCCTGCCAGGGGGGGAACCCCTGACCAACTTCTCAAATATTAAACAGTTCCCCGATGAGCCATTTACCGTGTTTATTAACCGTTTACAGGAGCAAATAGAAAGACAAGTTGATAAACCTGAGCTACAAGAGCAGCTTGTCTTAGAAATGGCTAAGGCAAACTGTAATGACATCTGCAAACAGGTTATATTTAGTTTGCCCATGTATCCACCGCCAACCTTGGACGTCCTCATTGATGCATGTGAGAAGAAAGTTCCGTTAGTGGGGGCGTCCAGGGTACAACCACCACCACAGGCGGCCAGGAGAACACCAACAGCGGCAGTGACCCAACACCCGTCGGGCCAGTTCATCCTTCCACCAGCAAGAACTACTCAGTGTTACCGATGTGGACAACTGGGTCACAAGGCGAGGGACTGTCCCACCGCCCACCCACGCCAGGGGCTCGTGGGAAATGGATCTGGGGGGAGAGTACTGGAGGGAACAACTAATAAAAAACAAAAAAACTGAGAGCGCGGCGCGAACCTGCCCCGCGTGATGCAAAAAATGGGGCAGGTATCGCGGAGGTGGGGGGAAAGAAACATCGGACATGCCAAATTTACCGGACGCGACACCTTATCACCGTCAAAGACATCCTCTTCCGGTCCCAGCACTGGACGGTGGTAGCTGTGGACCCACTGGAGGAGAACCAGCCAGGGAATGGACACGACTGTAAGTTTATCGCCATCGGGGACACAAGACACACACCCCCAGAGATTGAGATCTCCCCGATCACCTTCCCGGGTGGTCCGGAAGATCTCATCCTCTTAGCGCACTGCATTCACCCACCATATTTTCTCCCAAAAGGGCAAATCATAGCTCAGTACATTCCTGTCCCAGAGGGAGTCCCAGTAGACGACCACGCACCAGGCGTCTACTGGGCAGAGGTGGTGGGTGAAAATAAACCCATCATCGACTGCAGCATCAAGCAGGGTGCGGAATCTGTCAACTTGAGGGGTCTGCTTGATACAGGGGCAGATGTGACAATCATCCCCCAAAGGAGATGGCCGTCACATTGGGAGTTGCAACCCGTGGCGGGGAAGGTTCAGGGTATAGGGGGTACTCAATTGGCGCAGGTATCTAAGAGCGTAGTACAAATTAAGGGACCGGATGGGCAATTGGCAAATTTACGCCCATTTGTTGCGGATTTTCAGGTTCCCTTGTGGGGGAGGGACCTTATGTCACAATGGGGGGTAAAGATTGAAATCCCGAAAACCCCTCGGGATTTTTAATAGCGGCCACTGTAGAGCGCCCCTTCCAGAAGCTCGATTGGACCACTGATGAAGCAATCTGGATTGATCAGTGGCCGCTTCGAAAAGACAAATTAAGGGCGCTCAACGAGCTCGTGGAGGAGCAGTTGTATAAGGGTAACATAGTAGAAACTACCAGCCCTTGGAATTCCCCGGTGTTTGTTATCCGAAAGCCGGGGAAAGACAAGTGGCGACTCCTCCACGACCTTCGTGCCATCAACAAAATCATTGTTGACATGGGGCCCCTTCAACCAGGGATGCCTACCCCGACTATGCTCCCCCAAAATTGGAATCTGGCCATAATCGACATCAAGGACTGTTTCTTTCAAATTCCCCTACATCCTGACGACGCCCCACGGTTTGCCTTCTCGGTGCCAACCCTCAACCGAGAAGCCCCAATGAGGAGGTTCCACTGGCGGGTTTTGCCACAAGGCATGAAGAATTCACCCACCATCTGCCAGTGGTACGTCTCCTCGTTGCTGTCTCCTGTGCGCAAAGAGATGGGGGAGGTCATCATCCATCACTACATGGATGATGTCCTAGTGTGCGCCCCCCATGACGATCTACTTACCCGATCACTTGACCGAGTGGTTAAGGTTTTAACATCTGCAGGCTTTCAACTCCAGGAGGATAAAGTTCAACGGATGCCACCCTGGAAGTATCTGGGTCTGCGGATTGCTGAGAGGACTGTTGTGCCTCAAAAATTGGCAATAAACAGCAATCCGAAAACCTTAGCGGACCTTCACTCGCTGTGTGGGACCTTAAACTGGGTCAGGCCTTGGCTGGGCCTTTCCACGGAAGACCTAGCCCCCCTCTTCACCTTTTGAAGGGGGAGAAAGAGCTGAGTTCTCCCAGGACTCTGGCCCCAGAGGCGAGGAAAGCCCTAGAGAAAGTGGAGGATGCGCTTGTCGAAAGGCAAGCACATCGGTACGAACCGACCCTGCCTTTTGAATTCATCATACTCGGGAGAATGCCACACCTCAGTGGGCTGATTTTTCAGTGGGACCAGGGCTCTAAGGATCCCCTCTTAATCATAGAGTGGGTTTTCTTGAGCCATCAAAGGTCCAAAAGTATCACCCGGCCACAGGAGCTGATGGCTCAGCTCATCGGGAGAGCTCGAGCTCGGCTTCGGGAGATGGCTGGATGTGATTTTGCATGCGTTCGAGTACCAGTCAGCTTGTCTCGGGACAAAGCGTCTCCAGATAGGCTCACAAAAGAAATGTTTAATCAACTACTTCGGGAGAATGAGACACTCCACATTGCTTTAGATAGTTTTGAAGGCCAAGTTTCGGTCCATGCCCCTGCCCACAAATTTTTCAATTCTAAATTTGAACCGATTCCAAAAGAAATGCGGAGCAGAAAGCCCCTCAAAGCTTTGACTGTGTTCACAGACGCATCCGGGGCATCTCACAAGTCTGTAGTGACTTGGCGAGATCCCGAAACTCAGCAGTGGGAAGCAGATATTCAATATGTGGAAGGGTCTCCACAAGTTGCTGAGTTGGATGCAGTCGTCAGAGCCTTTGAGAAGTTTCCTGAACCTTTCAATTTAATCACTGATTCGGCCTATGTTGCAGGGGTAGTTGCCAGAGCAGAGCACGCTGCTCTGAAGGAGGTCTCAAACCCGAAATTGTTTGAGTTGCTTTCTAAGCTAATACATGCTGTTTCCCACAGAAAGCAACCATTTTTTGTAATGCATGTAAGGTCACATATGGATCTCCCTGGCCCGGTAGCCGAGGGAAACCAGGTAGCTGATTCCCTCGCTGCCCCTGTTTCCATGGCTCAGCTCCCAGATCTGTTCCAACAAGCTAAGCTGAGCCATCAGATGTTCCATCAAAATGTGCCTGGTCTGGTCCGCCAATTCCACCTGCGGCGAGATCAGGCCAGAGCCATTGTGGCCACATGCCCGCACTGCCAATCCACCGCAATGCCCTCCTTGGGATCGGGAGTCAACCCTCGAGGTCTGGAGAGCTGCGAAGTGTGGCAGATGGACGTAACACACGTCTCTGAGTTTGGCAGGTTTCGGTTCGTACACCTTTCCATCAATACCTTCTCAGGTGCTGTCTTTGCTTCTGCCCACACAGGAGAGAAAGCCGAGCATGTCTGTAAGCACCTAATGCAGGCTTTCTCTGTACTGGGGGTCCCCAAAGAAATAAAAACAGACAATGGCCCAGCATACACCTCCAGGAAACTGGAGGAATTCCTGCAGGAGTGGGGAGTGGAACATAAGAGAGGCATCCCACACTCCCCCACCGGCCAAGCGATCGTTGAGTGAGCCCATCAGTCGCTCAAGCGTGTCCTTTCTCATCAAAGGGAGACTGTGAAGGGCTGCACGCCACAAGAGCGGTTGTTCAAAGCCCTTTACACGCTAAACTTTCTCAATTGTTCCGAACAGGACCCTAACCCTCCAGTGGCCCGGCATTTCAAGACCAACAAGAACTACCAGTTGCAGCAGCGCCCTCCAGTGCTGGTCCGGGACCCTGAGACCCAGAAGATCTTGGGTCCTTTCGATCTGGTGACCTGGGGGCGGGGGTACGCTTGCATATCCTCACCCCAGGGACCAAGGTGGATCCCACAAAGATGGGTGAAACCTTATGTCCCCAGACATCCAAGCAGGCCACCAGATAGGGTCGAGGATGTCAATGACGTCGTGTCCGGATGAGCCATCCCCCATCCCGAGGAGGAGGAGGAAACAACCCAAGCCCCTTTTTGTTATGTCAACCTACCTTTCTTTTCAGTTAAAGTTATGTTTTTCGTATGTTTTGTTTTCAGAAAGAGCCATCGGAAAGATGACCACCCCGATCGTTGCACCAACCACTGCACTCCTGATGATGCTGGTGACCCAGATCAACATGTGGATCGTGCCCCAACCCAAACAAAATGTTTGGGTCATGTTGGCAAAGTCCCTCCAACGGGATGAGCTATGCCTATCCACAGGAGCAGCAGGAAATCCGATGACCACTTGCCTGGTGGGGATCCCGTTAAAGCCTAATGAATACCCGGATTCCCTGTTGAGTTTGTTGAGCGAAGCTAATAAAGGGAGGCCAGCTCAGCGAGTGGCCCGCTCTGCACTCACCTACAAGATTAAGAGGCCTGTCCAGAACCCTCTCCTACTATGGAGAGACTGGCTGGTCTTCTTGGAAAGGGCAACCGCTGAGCCCCAAGAATTTGATTTGTTAAACTCCTCCCCCGCACCCTATTGTATCCATTTCTGTTACTACCCCTCAGATCCTACTCCTTATTCTAATTTAATGCAGGACAACAAACAGTTTCAAGCATCCTCCTGGTGCAAGAACATCGCCCATGTTAAGATGCCCTCAACCCTCAGTTCCTACCCTCTTAAGTTGCCTAAGGGCATATTTTTAGTTTGTGGGGACCGAGCGTGGGCTGGCATCCCCTCTCGCCTTCTCGGAGGGCCGTGCACTTTAGGCCGGTTGTCTTTGTTTGCGCCCAATACATCTCAAATTGAAAATTGGGAACGAAAGAATAATTCGGTCATTAAGAAGCGCAGTCTCGAAGATCTTGACCCTGATTGCGACTCTGAAATTTTTCATTGGAATAAACCAAAACGGGTTGCTGTGTCAGTATTTCTGCCATGGTTGGCTGCGGCACAAGCCCTCGGAGAATTAGGCCAATTAGAGTGTTGGGTGGTCAAGCAAGCCAATTTAACGTCAACCGCGCTGAGCGACCTCCTCGAAGACGAGGAGATAACCAGGCGAGCAACGCTACAAAATCGCGCTGCTATTGATTTCCTACTGCTCCTCCATAATCATGATTGTAAAGAATTTGAGGGACTTTGCTGCATGAATCTGACCACCAGGAGCACAGACATCAAGAAAACCATCACAGAAATGAAGGGCATGATCCACCAAATACGCCAAGAGACTAATGACTGGGTCAGCAGTCTTTTTTCGGGATGGGGGGTCTCCGGATGGCTCTCGTCCATTTTAAAGACTGTTTTATGGATTGTTTTCGTCGTTTTCATCGTTTTAATAGCGTTTGCAGTTTTAAGAAGATGTTTAGTTCAATCAGTTTTACATCTTGTATCCCCCTCCCCTCAAGTCAATTTTGTTAGTGCTCCTTCTCCTCCCTCTTCACCTCCTCCTTCTCCCGTACCCCAAGACTGGTTTGTTGAACCCTCTGCACCTCCTGCCGATGCAACCTCCTCTTTCTAAAAAAGAAAGGGGGAGATGTTGCCACCTGTTAGTTTACCTTCATTAAGTATGTTTGTTCACCTTCGTTGAGTTTAGAGTTGGTTTGCCCCAGTTACTCCCCACTATCCCGATATAGTTGTTCCCAGTTGCCTGTCATTGTAAACCTCTCCCCTCTTTCCAGATTGTTCCCCATCCATCACTTTGGTCCTACCCCCAAGCCCTATCAGTCTATGTACACCACACCTTTTGTTCTGGTTCCTTCCCTGTTCATCACCCCTTACTTGATGCCCTATTGGTTGTATAGCTATCCTCCCTCCCCCAAGTCCCTACCATTGGATTTGAGTATTGTAACCCCTTCCCACAACACCTCCCCTGCTGCCATATTATTGGTTGTTGTATGAGCCACCCACGGGCTTTAAAACCTGGTGCACAGAGGTGCCCAGGGTCTCGGCTCGGACTTTCTCCTCGAGATCCCAGCCCTGTCCCTCATCGCCTTCTCCCTGCGCCTGCTGGAATAAACTTGTTCCTGGGAAATTGGAGGACTCCGAGCACTCTCTCTCCCTTTACTGCACCTCGTGTCGCCCTGCACACTATAGAGCCCGAGCCCAAAGGAGCTCTAGAGGTTCCAGGTCGAGCCACACAGTGCTCACCTGGTTCCCCACTCCTGCCGCTGACGCTTGGCACGAGCTAGCCGGGGCGTGAAGGGCCGAGCGGGCAGCGACACAGCAATCCTGAGATATTCAGAATTCATGCTTTTACGTCTGAGCCTGATTCCCAGCAGGCTGGGGCTGGGTGGAGCAGGGTATGCTGAGGGGACCATGACTCCAGTGCTGTTTGGGAATTCCTGTTCAACCCTGCCAGCCTGGCCTGAAGCTGCACAGCCCAGTCCTCACATGCTGAAATGAATCAAAATTGTTTAGTCTGCTTGAGTAACCAGCATTCCTGGGGTCAAATAAAAATTCTCTGTGAAGCAGATGGAGCAGTTGAGCCCTAATTGCCCAGCTTGCTTCAGGTTTCCACAGCTCACTTTTTTGTGCAACATCAGCTTTTGAAAAGTCAGAAAGAGAAAAGAAATAAAAAGATAATAACTAGATTAATAAAAAATCAGCACACTGAAATAACACAATTTTATTCCTGAAAAGTTTATTAAGGATCTGCTGGAGCTTCAGCTGTTTTTCTAGTTAGTCCTACAGAGGATGTGTCCAGTCCCTAACTACGTTAATCTCCTGAAAGAGTGACACAGGGTTTTTCCTGTTTTTAGCACCTGGAAGACTTTGAGGTTTATAAATATATGGGGGAGTAATTGCAAGGCACTGTACTGTATTTATATTGGTCTTTTAATAAGTCATAAAATTACAGATGGACCATGATAGGAAAATAACTTGCTGCAGGAAAAATTCCTCAGGATACCTGGTTATTCCCAGTATCTACTGCTGTCATTTAGCAGGGGAAGAGGGACAACAAGCCATGTCTGAATAACAACATGCTAATGTTCTCTCTTCCTGAGTCTGCTCTGAAAAGCTCTGTGATTGATAAAGATGAAGGAATTTGAAGAGTTATTTTGGTTATTTCAGAGAAAGTTTAAAATGGAGAAAGGATTGGGGTGACTAGGAGGCTGTCATTAGCTATCACTTTCAGTGCTGTGTATTGTAGCAAAAATGATAAATGTGCCCTTTTGGTGTTCTGCTGGTGTTTAGATTTTCTGAGTCCCTCAGCTGTGAGTTGGGTTTCCTTCATGCTGGTGGAACTGTCCTGCCTGTTGCTTGCTGGGTGCACTGGAACAAAGAGCTGAGCAGTTTATGAGAATTACCACAAACGAGTTTGTGGTGTTTCATTGGGCTCAGAGTGAAAGAGAGGAAATTCATGTTTAATGTAGAAAATCTTCCCTGTGAGGGTGGTGAGGTCCTGGCACAGGTTGCCCAGAGAAGCATAGTAAATAAAGTTTCAGAATCCTTCATTTCTGCCCCATTCTTTTTCCGTAAGTTCCGGTTTGGTTTTCAGAGTGCCACCTTCTCAGCTGGTTGCCATTTGTGTCCTCCTTTCTCTCCTGCCTTCCTTTGTCTGCTCTTTTTCCCTCCCAGTGTCCCTCTTTTCCTGTGGCAGTTCCCAGCCAAAGACCTTCTCCTGATTTTTGTTTTTCCCCAATCCAGGAGGTAAAGCAGCCCTGGATGAAGTTATGGAGGCTGGCAGTGGAATGTCATTGTAAGATCTTGCTCCACTTGGGTCTCTGCCCTTTGAGAACTTTGCCTTGAAGGGCAGGAACATCTTTTCCTTGCTGGAAGCTGGAATGCCAGCCCATTGCAGTGTGTGCCATGGACCCCAGAGGGCAATTCCCGAGGCTGCCAGGGTGCTGCTCCTGCTGTGCCTCCCAAGGGAGCTGGGCAGGGTCCAGCAGCTGGGTGGGCTCCCAGAGCAGACAGCAAAGGTTGCTTTGCTGCACATTCTCCAGCTGGAAGCGGAGGGGAGAAGGGAAGGGAGTCCTGACAGAATCCTGGAGCGTTCATGACTGGAAGGGACCCTGCCCATGGTTCCAGCCAGGGTTAGGATGCCATGAAGGAGAGGTGCCTCTGCCCCAGTGAAGGTGCAAATGAGACCATAGGAGGACAACAAGCAGATTTTATTGAACGTGGGTTTTATTGAGAAAGAAATGGGTGCCAGGGACATAGAAATAGGGAGGAGGTCTCAGAGGCAGAGAGTGCTCAGAAGACGATCAGGTGGAAGTAGGTGCTTTTTAAAGTCCTTCCCTGCATTCTGGGATCCCAGATGTGTATTTTAATTTGATGATCTTCTTCTTCTTCTTCTTACTATTTACTATTTCTTCATCTAAATCGTCTTCTTCTTTCCCTTCTTCTTCTTCTTCTTCTTTCCCTTCTTAATTGCTACTACTATTTTTTCTTCTTCGTCTTACTCTTATTCTTCTTATTCCTAATTTTTATTCCTATTTACTACTACTATTTCTTCTTCATCCTATTCTTCTTATTCTAATTAATCTTATTCACTTGTTATGCTTACTGTAATTCCTATTCTTCTTATATTAATGACTATCTTCATCTTCTTATTCCTATTCATCTTCTTATTCCTATTCCTATTCTTATTCTTATTCCTAACTACTACTATTTCCTAAACTCAACGTTGATTTTTTTGGAAGAATGGTACGAGCCAAAGTTCTGCAGTCACGTCAGTGGAGCAGCACCTCTGGTCTGTGCCCATTCTTCATGGATATAATCCCAAAGGAGTGGCGTGGGATCCTTTCATGAGAGGAAATGTCCCGTGATGCCACGAGGGGAAGTTCAGACTCAATATCAGAAGCAGTTTTTCTCTGACAGAGGCGTGAGGCATTAGAAGAAGTTGCCCGGGGAGGTGGTGGAGTGGCTGTCTCTGGAGTGTCGAAGAGTTGTGGCCCTTGGGGATGTGGTTTTGCGGTGATGGCGGTGCTGCCAGGAGGCCAGTGGCACTGGGTGACTGTCGGGGTCTCTTCCCACCTTGATGACTCTGGGATTCAGTGCTGAGCGCCCTGGCACCAATGTGCCCCATGGCTGCTGTTTGGGGTTGGCCACAGCGGTGACTCTGGGTGTTGGGGAGATGCCCCTGGCACAGTCCACAGTAGCCATGCCAGCTGAGGCTGCAGGGCCATGTCCAGGGCAAGGTGTGGCTCCCTGGGGCCCTGGGCCAGCTGCCATCTGTAAGCCTGGCACCGGCGCTACTCCTGTGGCTGTGGTGCCCAGCAGGGCCAGCGGAACAGCGCCCGCAGCGCCCGCCATGCCCACCTGAGGAAGCCGGGCCGTTTGCTGGAGGGAGACGGCTGCTGCCTGAGGGCCTCGGGGACCTCGAGGCTGTGCAGGGCAGGCCCCAGGCTCTGAGGCCCTGCCTCAGGCCCCTGCTGGGCCATGGAGGCTTGGCCGTGCAGGGAGGAAAGTGAGGCACGGAGTGACTCCGGTGCCTGGACCTCAAGCCAGGCCTCCCGAGGGACAGGCACTGGCAGCCCGTCTGCCGCAAGAGCTGCCAGGCTTTGGGCCCTGCTTTCTGCTTCACACAGCTCGAGGACGCTGACTTTGTCCAAGCTGTCCTCCTCCTGTGGCAGGGGGGTGATCCCAAAGCTGAGGATGCTCACATATTCATAGCTGTCCTGTGTGCTGCTGTTGTCTTCCTCGGTGGAATCGTCTGGGCTGCTGGAGTCCCCGTCCAGGAAGTCTCCATGGCCCAGTTCGCTGCACTCTTCCGAGTCGTACCAGTCCTGGGAGCTGCTGACCTCTTCCTGGGACAGCTCTGGCTCTGCTTGGCACTCCTGGGAAGACTCACTCTGGGTGTATTGTTCCCAGTCTTCATCATACTCAGCTGGGGTCCCCTCCTCACTCCCTTCCTCTGCTAGGAGTGACCTCCCCTCAGCGACAGCCTGCTGCTCACTGGGGCTCTGGGCTCCCGGCAGGCTGGGGGAGCAGCAGGTGCTGTGAGGGGCAGGGCCTGAGCTCTGTACCCCTGCTGATGGCATCTCCTCACTGGGGGCAGGAGAATGTGTCTGGTTCTCCTGGCTGTTCGCACTTCCTTCCCCTTGCTGGGACAGCTTTAGGTCACTCACCTCCTTTTCCCCTTGAGGCAGCTCCTTGACTGTCACCCTTTGTTGCCACTGGTAGAGGTGTTGCTGTGCCACATCTCCCCAGGGCACTCTCACAGCCACCTTCCCCTGGTGCAACTCTTGGTGACTCCCTGCTCGGTAGAGGCGAGGCTCTTGGGCCCGAAGGTCTCCCCACTGGGAAGGCTCGTCATCCACGTCAGGGTTCTTCTCTTCCGTGATGACCAAGGGCCCCTCCTTCTCCTCAGTGCCTGACTGTGGCCAGGCTGAGCCACCCACTGCCCCCACCAAGTGCCCGCTGAGGGCCTGGTCTTGTCCCCAGCTGGGCAGGGGGCTGGGTGGCTGGGAGCATTTGGGTTTTGCCTTCTTCTCCTCCATCTCTGAGATCCTGAAGCGCGAATGGATCTCGGGAGCTGCTTCCTTCTGCAAGAGTGGCTCTCACGGGACTGGGCACCTCAGGGTTCTGCGCCGCTTACACACCCTGAGTCGTGGTGGGGCTCTCTGATGTCACAGGGGTCTCTTAGCACCGCTGAGTCACAACGGGCCACACCCAGTACCCCTGCAGGGTGCAGCTGAGCCCACTGGAATCTTCATGGCTGGTGCTTCCCGGGAGGCTCCTGAAGCTCAACAGTGTGAAAGAGTGGCTAGCTAACAAAGGTCGTGTTCCCATGCAGCAATTAGCTGAGAAAGAATTAAACAACAGTGGAGTGTAGTTGGTATGAGATGTTGCAATGTCAGAAAGACCTTACTGATAACTGTGAACTGAGAACAGGACACTGTGATCAGAAGAATGTGGATTCAGCACATATGAATGACCACAAGAAGGTGGAACTAGGTGGAGTTCTCCTTAAATGAAATATCCAATAATGAGCTTGCTTTTGCACTATGTATGAGCCTAATTATTGATGTTATATAGGGAGTTTGGAGTTGCCAATAAAGGAGACTTGCTGATCATTCATATTGAGTGCTGCTTGTCTCCCGCCGAACTCATCAAATGGCGCCTGAACAAATGGGACCCTTGGGACCTTTGGGACCTTTGGGACATTAAAAAGCGAAGGCCACGGGAGTCGGCGACAGGGGACGGGTCCTCCGCAGCAAGGACGGCGAAAAGCAACGGTGCCACGCCCCAGGCGACCTCAGAGGAGAGTCCTGGCCGTAACGTGCTGCCAAACCTTGTAGGGCTGCAACAGCGCTGACGGTAAGATGGAAAGGCAAGCAGCACATGATTTATTTACCTGCTTTTTAGAAAAGCCACAGCTTAAGGGTTTTGATTTGTGCAAGGAGCTTCCTGGACTTCTTGCTTACGGGTATGCTCACGCCTTTGCCTCCCACTGCTGGGCAAACACTCCTATCTGTGCTGCCCATGGAAAGAGGGAGGGAGAGTCAGAGAGAAGGAAATAATAAGAAAGAAATTCCAGAGGAAACGCTGAAACAACGAACAGAATCTGTTCAGTTACGGCAGGATGTGATATATCCTGAACTATTTGCTTCACTTTTGGAGTCACTCTTAACATTACAATCTTATTTAAGTTCCAACTTTGCTACCCTGGAGGAAAAGAATCCAAATATAGATTGGTTTCCACCCGAACCAGGGGGACATGGGGAGCACTGAGGTGTGCGCAGAGAGCGGGGGCACCCCCGGGGCAGAAGCAGTGCAGAAAAAGTTCCAAGGCCACACTGAACAATTACAGAAACAGCTGAGCAGGAACAGGTGGCTCAGACAGCTTCAGAAAGAGATAAAATTGCCAAAAAATCACAAACTATATGGTATCTAGTTCGAAATTCATCACTGTAATTAGAAGTTGATAAGCTGCAATGGTCACCATTGTTAGCACCTGACCGTGAGAGACTTTTTGTGTAACATCGCCTGCTTTTGTAAAAATTGTGCCCCTTTTTTCCTCTATCAGTGAACAAGAGAGATTGAGAGAAGTAACTGTATGTGTTAAAGTTAACTTTGTGAGGTGTTTTTTTGTTTTTTTTTTTCCTGCGAGAGTATGTGGAGAATGTGAAGAAAGATAACAGCAGCAGAGAGCAGCAGCAGGGCGGGCAGTCCACCCCCCCGCTCCCTCTCTAAGAAAAAGCACCGGGATAGTACCCAGTTTGTTAAAAAGTCACGGTTCATTGGTTTTTTAAAATGTTTTTATATACCCTTTTAGAGTTGATTTTGTGTTTTAAGTAATTATGAGTTCATGCAGTTGCAGTTTTTGGAGTTTTACTGGAGAAATTATTGTGATTCTTTGAAAGTTAAAAAAAAAAAAAGGTGTTTAAGGTGAATATTAACAGAAGTTACCGTGCAATAACTGGTTTTAGAACCTAAGGTTAAAATATGGTATGATTTACAGCTACTAGGAAAACACTCCAATTAACGTTATCTGCAGAAGAGATTTGTGGTTTAAAAAATAATTAGTTAAGAGAACTTTACTGTACAAGACAAAGTTAAGTTAAAGTATATATTACCCATTTGCTTGTTTTTTCCACAATTTTAATAAGGTAATTTCAATGTGAGTCCTTTTGTTATATAAAACACATATAACTGCATATATACCAATTTGGATTTTAGATTTTAGTTTAAGAATTAGACTTAATATTTCTGAAAAGTGCTACAAAAGCTGAATGGCAACTTGCCAAATCCTGTGTTGTGGTTTTTCTCTAGAAAATCTGCACTTTAAAATCCTAACTAATTTGAATATATACTAGACAAATTCCTGTTTTGAATGAGTATTTTTAGTACCATTTGCAGTTATTGTGAGTTATTCTCAAAGCTAGATGACATAGAATTGTGATGGATTTGTTATGTTTTTATAATCTTTATAGTGAATCCATGTTATTGTTATATTGTGTTTAGAAGGTACATATCAAATTTTTAGTTGCCTCTTTATAGTAACAGAATAAGATTAAGGTATGTTTTTATTTAATATAGATTAAGTGTTAATAGAATTAAGAAAAGTCAAGTTTTATTATGTTTAGGCTTGAATGTTTTTAAGTTAAGTTTTATAACTTAGATATTTTTTAAGGTTAAGTTTTGTTATTTCCTTTTGTCATAAATCATTATTGTTAGGTTTAAATATTGTTTAATTTAAATTGTTTATGTTTTATTGGAGACACTTGTCTAAACTGCAAAGTATAGTTATTTTCCTAGAGAGATGAAGACAGCCACAACTGAAACAGCTGTGACAGAACACTGATGAACACCTGCTTGTGGATAGAAGGGAATGCAGTCGGTGACACCCTTGACTTCATCGGGAGTTCTATTGGTTGTTACAATCTCTGCAGTTTTTGTTTGCCATAGTTTTCTTATTTTTCAGTGTTTCCAGAATTTTAAGAAGATGTACCATTGCTGAGGCACAGCTGCCATGGGAGAGGCTTCAGATTAAACCAGCTGCTGCATGGTTTAATTGGTCTGGTACCTGAGGCTTCTGATCATTTGCTTTGTACAAATGCATTTTAACAGTTTGCTGTGCTGTGAGCATCTCCTAGCTGCTGCTACTGAGAACCTTGTTTTAGAAATGAGTTAAGAGGCATCTTTCCAGTTTAAAGCCAGGCCCTGGCCAAGCCTTAACTTTACCTGGACAGATCTGTTTGCCAATAGATCCAGATGTTTTCTGTCCCAAATCAGTATTTGAGTCACTTTTTGACTCAGCAATTTGACCCTATTAATATGACAGCTGGATCAATTTTGAAGTGAGCTTGGAGAATCATTTCCGGAGGTGGTGATCCAATCCTTCACTGATGATTTTTTGTTTCTGTTTGTTTGCTAACTATGGGATGCTGGTGCAGTGTTTTAGTAATTAATAGTAGTTTTATATTACATATGTTATTAATAATGTTTATGATTTATTGATTTTTAACTGCTATAGGTTCTTACTGATTGTATATGGTTTTGTGTTAATGTTGATGTTTATAACAGAAGTACATCTCATTTTTATTTTTTTTAAAAAAAAACGGGGGAAATTGATGCCCTAAAAGCATTTGATTAGTGTAATTCATTAACTTCAAGGGGAGAAGTGTCTGTGTTTTGTTGGCAGGTTCAAAAAGGTCACCTCTCCATCTGACCAGACTGTGTGCCCCTGAACACACGAGATCAGTGAACAGAGAAGTCACCACACAGCCTTGGTACTCCAGACATGGATCAGAAGTGGAGCTGTCAGGACACAGTTGTGTCTGAACACTACACAGACAGTTGCCAACAGAGATTTTATGTTGTTATTATGATGTTGTGTCTCTACCAATTTTTCAGTTATCTTTTGTTTTATGATTTAGAAGGACGTGAAGAACAACCTGAACATCAAAGCCTTCAGTCACCGATCAGCTGCCAGCTGACATCACGGGAGCAGTGAACGTTCCAAGACTGAACTGTGTTAAATTATAGTCTGTTTGTGAAGGAAATTCTGTAGAAGATCTAAGAAAAGTGTAGAGACTCCATCTAGTTGTATATAAAGCAAATTGTAGTTGTGTGTTTACCCTTTCAGCAAATTGCTTTCACGCTTAGACTACACATATACCAGAGCACGTGTGTTAAAAGTAGTTAGATAGTTTAAGATAAAGAGTTTAGCCTGTATAGCAATTGTTATATTAGTATAAATTAGTATAAAGTATAAGCATTTCCCCCTTCAAGAGCTAGTGTAAGCATCTTTGAAAGTTCATTTAACGTTAAAGTTTAGCTGTGAATTTGCTAGTATGGTGTCATTTACATGGAAAAAACTGCTTATGGTAATTGTGTTGTGTATAGTCCTGACCAACTGTCTGCTAACTAACATCCAAAAGTGACAGAACATATGGGTCACTCTGGCACACTGAACTGGCCAAAGGTCAATGTGTTTGAGCCTAGCCACACCTGGAGATCCCTTCACACCTGTCTCATAGGAGTCCCTGAATGGGATCCTCCAGCATTTCAAGGTTTAATAAGTAATGAGACTCGACTGAATCAATTTGCAATGTTGCAAGAGTGCAGTTGCACTGTTGGCTTCACATTAAGACAACTTGAAGCCTGCAGGCAAGCAAAAATTATCAAAGTTCTCAATGTTACCATGCAGCCCTCAGAAGAATTAGATTTGTTAGGTTCCACCCATACCTCAGGTGGATGGATAATGTTTGAACCCCCGACAAAACGTCATTCTAACAAAGTAATGCAGCACTGGGCTGCAGACAACCCTATAGCTGATCTCGTTACTACCATTGAAAGTAAAGCCTTTATTAGTGGTGCAATCTCACAGGACAATTACCAAAGCGATTACTTAGTTCCATATTCCTAATTTGTGGAGATAGAGCATGGAATTAGATTCCTGCTAATCCACATAGAAAACCCTGTTATCTTGGGAAACTTACTTTGTTTCCATCCAAGCTTACACCAATTGCTGAATGTAGTTGATAAAATAAAAAACATCAGTCAAAGTGAAGCCTGAATGAATTAAAGCTTAGCAACTCTAAAAAGGCTCGCTTGTTAGACTAAGAAGGATTGAACTTAACATCCACAATGTTAAGTGAACTTTCAGCTGATGTGAGTAGTGTACGTCATGCAGTATTATAAAATCGAGCTGCAATTGACTCTTTGCTCTTAGCACAAGGACATGGTTGTGGGGAGTTTGAAGGCATGTGCTGCTTGAATCTTACTGATCATTCAGTTTCCATCCATGGGCAACTGCAACAGCTACAGGATGGGTTACATGCCCTGAAAGAAGATAGTGACCCCACTGGAAGTTGGTTCTCCAGCTGGGGCATCACTGGATGGTTGAGGTCTCTTGTGCTAGAAGGGGGACGGACTTTACTTATAATGTTAATTGGGATGAAAGTCTAAGTTGTGTGTTATCTTGGCTTCATGAAACTATAGAATGAGTCACATCCAAAGCCTGGTTTGTGCAAAAAGAGAAAGGGGGAATTGTTACTATATTTTATATATTAGTAAAGGCCTGTCTGCACAAACCAGTCTTTGAAATAAGTCATGATATTAAAGGCTAAAGTCCTTGAAACCTTTCTGCAGAAGAGTAAAGCAAAACAATATCTTTGTGTGTAGGAGAAAAAATGTAAACCTGTGTGTGTTAGCCAATAGTAACTTGCTCTGCCCGCAGGCCCTGTAGAACCCTATAAAAGGTGTGCTAAAGATAGAAATAAACGGCGTTCACGTTTACTTCTGTGAAGAGCGGTGAATCGCTGGCAGTCCTCCAATAAAGTTCTACAAATGAAACATAGCAAATGTCATTGGGGTGCAGAGGCATTGGTGAAATTGATGAAACAAAAATTAATCTCAGTACAGATGCTAACAATGACAAAATCAGTAATGTCAAAATGTGAAATCTGCTTAAAAAACAACTCAGTGACTAGACACAGGCATAGCTAGGGAAGATTAGGATAGGAACAGAATCAGGATGACACTTGGCAAGAAGCCTCTAGTAGAGTGGAATCTGGGTGGGCCCTAGAGTCTTTGCTCGGTCCTATAGCAAACTATCAGAATAAAGAAATGTTGTACAAACTTACAGGTCCGGTAGATAAATTAGCAAGAGTGACCTGAGAAAGATTTAAAGAACTAAACGTACAATTACAATTTACTACTCCTGATAGAGCATGGAGTGTGTGAGTTTTTTTAAAGGGACGGATTGATCATTGCTGCATCCACACCCCAAATGTGACTGCAGGTGTAGAATATGACATCAATCAATTGCAACAAATAGAGCACGGAGCACAGGAAGAGCAAAAGGATTTGTCTACAAGTTGGTTAGGCAAAATCTTCAAAGGGTTAGGGTGGAATGTGAGTTCATGGATTAAATCTATCATTGAGAGTGCGATCATCTTACTAACTGTATTCTTAGCAATTTGGTTAGTTTACAGCATCTTCAAGGGAGAAATACAGAAGAAAATGTCCTGGAACCAGAAAATAATAAAGGCACTGATGTGAGATCCTCACCCCCACCATCTTCTGGTTCTCCAGTTCGTGACAACATCCAGGACAATGCTTACATCAATCAAGGATTCGAAGAACATCAAGTATAAACTCAGAAACAAAGGACTGTATCAAGTGAAAACATTTGCACTTCTAGTGAAGTAAAAATGCTTTCAAAGTGGGGAATAATAGTAAAAGGTCTTAAAATCTTAGAAAATTCAGGGACTTAGAAATAAAGTTAGGTTTGGCAAGCCTGGGAAAAGTAGGCTATGGGAAATGTTAGGCCTTGTCCTTGCTAAAGATCAGGTGAAACTGCACCTGTGTTAGCAGTATATAATAAATGATACAATTGTTAGATGTGATTAGATATTATTATTGTTTAAAGAAGATGAGGAACAATGTTAGGGGTCTGAGGGGGATCATGAGAAATCCATGCTTGGGTAACATCAATGTATACAATAGAACGCTGTAAGTTTAATAATTAATATATAAGTTTTATAATGATAGAGTAGAAAAACATGTTCAACTCAAAACCAAGTCGGGTCAGATTTGGGTATGTGTACCCCTGACACCCAGATCTCTTAATAAAGCACCTGCATATAATCATTCATGATTGTCTGTGCTCCTGAACGCTAACAATTTCATCAGATTTTACTGGAATTTTGTGAGAAATTTGTGGAATTTTGTGGGATATTTTGTAAAATTTTGTGAGATATTGAGGAGATACAGTGAATTTTGTGGGAAATTTTCTGGAATTTTGAGGATTTTTCTAGAATTTTTTGGGATTCTGAGAAGACTTGAAGAGTTTTTTGGTATTTTTCTGGAATTTTGTGGAACACTGTGGAGATTTTGTGGATGCTTCTGGAATTTTGTGGGATTTTTCTTGAATTTTGTGGGGCTTTTCAAGAATTTTGTGATTTTTTTTTCTGGAATTCTGTGTAAATAGGAGGAGATTCTGTGGGATGTTTCTGGAAATTGGTAGGGTTTTGATAAGATTGAGGGTTTTTTTTAATTTTTCTGCAATTTTATGGGATTTTTCTGGAATTTTGTAAAAATTGTGGAGATATTTTGGGATGTTTCTGGAAATGTGTAGGGTTTTGAGAAGTTTTAGGAAATTTTGTGGGTGTTTTCTGCCATTTTGTGAGATTTTAAGGAGACTTGAAGGATTTTGTGGGAGGTTTATAGAATTATTGGGATTTTTATGGAATGTTGTGGGGTTTTTGTGGAATTTTGTGGGATTTTGAGGAGACTTGAGGAATTTTGAGGGATTTTTCTTAGGCTTTGAGGAAATTGGAGCAGATTTTTTGGGATGTTTCTGGAATTTGGTAGAGTTTTGAGACGTTTCAGGGATTTTTGTGGGATTTTTCTGGAATTTCATGGGATTTTTCAGAGCTTTTGTGGGATTTTGATAAAATTTAAATATTTTTGTGGGATTTTTTTGGAATTTTGTGGGATTTGTTTTGAATGTTGTGAAATTTTGTGGGATTTTGAGGAGACTTGAACAATTTTGTGGGATTTTTCTTAGATTGTGTGGAAATTTGTGGAGATTTTGTGGGATGTTTCAAAAATTTGGTAGGGTTATGAGAAGATTTAAGAATTTTTTGGGATTTTGCTGCAATTTTGTAGGATTTTTCTGGAATTTTGTGGTATATTGAGGAAACTTGATGAATTTTGAGGGATATTTCTAATATTTTCTGGAAATTTGTGCAGATTTTGTGAGATGTTTCTGGAATTTGATGAAGGGAGAAAATTTAGGTAATTTTGTGGTATTTTTTTCAAATGTTGTCAAACTTCTCTTAAATTTTGAGGAATTTTCTCAAATTTTGAGGGATTTTTGTAGAATTTTGTGGAAATTGTGGAGATTTTGTGGGATGTTTCTGGAATTCGGTAAAGTTTTGAGAAGATTTAGTGAATTTTGTGGTATTTTTTTCTTTAATGTTGTGGGATTTTTTTAAAAATTTTGTGGGATTTTGAAGAGATTTTTGTGGAAGTTTCTTGAATTTTGTGAGATTTTCTTTGAATTTTGAAAGATTTCGAAGACTCATGTTTTGTGGATCTTTGTAGGATTTTGAGGAGACTTGAAGGATTTTGATGGCCTTTTTCTTAGATTGTGTGGAAATTAGTGGAGATTTTGTGGGGTGTTTCTGGAATTTGGTTGGGTTTTCGGAAGTTTCAGGGAATTTTGTGGGATTTTTTTGGAATGTTGTAGTAATTTTCTGGAATTGTGTGGGATTTTGAGGAGACTTGAAGAATTGTGAGGGATTCTTCTTAGATTGTGTGGAAATTTGTGGAGATTTTTTGGGATATTTCTGGAATTTGTTGGGCTTATGAGAAGATTTTTGGAATTTTGAGGGGTTTTTTTCTGGAATTTTGTGAGGTGTTCGTGGAATTTGGTGGGATTTTTTTTGAATGTTGTGGAATTGTCAGGAATTTTGTAGGATTTTAAGAAGACCTGAGATATTTTGTGGGTTGTTTCTAGAATTGTTAGGATTTTTTGGAATGTTGTGGGGTTTTTGTGGAATTTTGTAGGATATTGAGGAGCCCTGAAGAATTGTGTGGGATTTTTCTCAGGCTTTGTGGAAATTTGTGAAGATTATGTGGGATATTTCTGGAATTTGGTAGGGTTTTGAGAAGATTTAGGGAATTTTGTGGGTGTTTTCAGGCATTTTTCTGGATTTTTCTGGAAGGTGGCGGGATGTTTCTGGAATTTTGTGATGATTTTTTGTAATTTGGGTGCTTTTGGAGAGACTTGAAGAATTTTGAGTACATTTTTCTTAGATTGTGAGGAAATTAGTGGAGATTTTGTGGGGATATTTCAAGAATTTGGAAGGGTTTTCTGAAGTTTTAGGGAATTTTGTGGGATTTTTTTGGAATGTTGTGGTAATTTTCAGGAATTTTGTGTGATTTTAAGCAGCCTTGATGAATTGTGTGGGATTTTTCTTAGATTGCATGGAAATTTCTGGAGATTTTTGTGGGATATTTCTGGAATATGGTAGGCTTATGAGAAGATTTAGGGAATTTTGTAGATTTTTTTCAGGAATTTTGTGAGGTGTTTCTGGAATTTTGTGGGATTTTGAGGAGACTTGAAAAATTTTGAAAGGTTTTTCGTAGATTGCGTGGAAATTTGGGGAGATTTTGTGGGATGTTTCTGGAATTTGTTGGGCTTAGGAGAAGATTTTGGGAATTTTGCGGCTTTTTGTCTGGAATTTTGTGAGGTATTTCTGGATTTCGGTGCGATTTCTTTGGAATGTTGTGGAATTGTCTGGAATTTTGTGGGATTTTGAGGAGACTTGAAGGATTTTGTGGGATGTTTCTAGAATTTTTAGGAATTTTTTGGAATGTTGTGTGGTTTCTGTGGAATTTTGTGGGATATGGAGGAGCCTTCAAGAATTGTGTGGGATTTTTCTTAGATTGTGTGGAAATTTGTGGGGATTTTGTGGGATGTTTCTGGAATTTGTTGAGCTTATGAGAAGATTTAGGGAATTTTGTGGGATTTCTTTGGAATGTTGTGGTAATTTTCTGGAATTTTCTGGGATTTTGAGGAGACTTGAAGAATTGTGAGGGATTCTTCTTAGATTGTGTGGAAATTTGTGGTGATTTTTTGGGATATTTCTGGAATTTGTTGGGCTTATGAGAAGATTTTTGGAATTTTGAGGGTTTTTTTCAGGAATTTTGTGAGGTGTTCCTGGAATTTGGTGGGATTTTTTTTGAATGTTGTGGAATTGTCAGGAATTTTGTGGGATTTTGAGGAGACTTGAAGGATTTTGTGGGATGTTTCTTATATTGTGTGGAAATTAGTGGAGATTTTGTGGGATATTTCTGGAATTTGGTAGGGTTTTGAGAAGATTTAGGGAACTTTTGTGGCTGTTTTCTGTCATTTTTTGGGATTTTTCTGGAATTTTGAGGGATGTTTCTAGAATTTTTTGATGTTTTTGTGCAATTTGGGTGATTTTGAGGAGACTTGTAGAATTTTGATGGCCTTTTTCTTAGATTTTGTGGAAATTGGTGGAGATTTTGTGGGGTGTTTCTGGAATTTGGTTGGGTTTTCGGAAGTTTCAGGGAATTTTGTGGCATTTATTGGGAATGTTGTGGTAATTTTCTGGAATTTTGTGGGATTTTGAGGAGCCCTGAAGAATTGTGTGGGATTTTTCTTAGATTGTGTGGAAATTAGTGGAGATTTTGTGGGATGTTTCTGGAATTTGTTGAGCTTATGAGAAAATTTTGGGAATTTTGTGGGTTTTTTTCAGGAATTTTTGAGATGTCTCTGGAATTTGGTGGGATTTCTTTGGAATGTTGTGGAATTGTCTGAAATATTGTGGGATTTTGAGGAGACTTGAAGGATTTTGAGGGGTTTTTCTTATATTGTGTGGAAATTAGTGGAGATTTTGTGGGATGTTTCTGGAATTTGTCGAGCTTATGAGAAGATTTTGGGAATTTTGTGGGGTTTTTTATGAAATTTTGTTCAATGTTTCTGGAATTTTGTGGGATTTTGAGGAGCCTTGAAGAATTGTGTGGGATTTTTCTTAGGTTTGGTGGAAATTTTTAAAGACCATGAGGGTTGTTTCTATAATTTGGTTAGGTTTTGAAAAGATTTAGGGAATTTTGTGGGATTTTTTTGTAATTTGGTGGGCTTATGAGAAGATTTTGGGAATTTCGTGGATTTTTTTCTGGAATTTTGTGGAATGTTTATGGAATTTGGTGGGATTTTGGGGAGACTTGAAGGATTTTGTGGGATGTTTCTTATATTGTGTGGAAATTAGTGGAGATTTTGTGGGATATTTCTGGAATTTGGTAGGGTTTTGAGAAGATTTAGGGAACTTTTGTGGCTGTTTTCTGCCATTTTTTGGGATTTTTCTGGAATTTTGAGGGATGTTTCTAGAATTTTTTGATGTTTTTGTGCAATTTGGGTGATTTTGAGGAGACTTGTAGAATTTTGATGGCCTTTTTCTTAGATTTTGTGGAAATTGGTGGAGATTTTGTGGGGTGTTTCTGGAATTTGGTTGGGTTTTCGGAAGTTTCAGGGAATTTTGTGGCATTTATTGGGAATGTTGTGGTAATTTTCTGGAATTGTGTGGGATTTTGAGGAGACTTGAAGAATTGTGTGGGATTTTTCTTAGATTGCGTGGAAACTGGTGGAGATTATGTGGGATATTTTTGGAATTTTGTAGGTTTATGAGATGATTTTGGGAATTTTGTGGATTTTTTTCTTGAATTCTTGAGATGTTTCTGGAATTTGGTGGGATTTCTTTGGAATGTTGTGGAATTGTCTGAAATATTGTGGGATTTTGAGGAGACTTGAAGGATTTTGAGGGATATTTCTAGAATTTTTAGGATTATTTTGGAATGTTGTGTGGTTTCTGTGGAATTTTGTGGGATATGGAGGAGACTTGAAGAGTTTTGAGGGATTTTTCTTAGGTTTAGTGGAAAGTTTTAAAGATTATGTGGGATGTTTCTGGAATTTGGTAGGGTTTTGAGAAGATTTAGAGAATTTTGTGGGATTTTTTTTGTAAAGTTGTAATTTTCTGAAATTTTTTTGGATTTTAAGGAGACTTGGAGAATTGTGTGGGATTTTTCTTAGATTGTGTGGAAATTAGTGGAGATTTTGTGGGATATTTCTGCAATTTGGTAGGCTTATTAGAAGATTTTGGGAATTTTGTGGGGTTTTTTCAGGAATTTTGTGAGATGTTTCTGGAATTTGTTGGGATTTCTTTGGAATGTTGTGGAATCGTCTGGAATTTTATGGGATTTTGAGGAGACTTGAAGGATTTAGTGGGAGTTTTGTTATATTGTGTGCAAACTTGTGGAGATTTTGTGGGATGTTTTTGGAATTTGGTGGGCTTATGAGAAGATTTTGGGAATTTTGTGGATTTTTTTTCTGTAATTTTTGAGGTGTTTCTGGAATTTGATTGGATTTCTTTGGAATGTTGTGGAATTGTCTGGAATTTTGTGGGATTTTGAGGAGACTTGAAGGATTTCGTGGGGTGTTTCTAGAATTTTTATGATTATTTTGGAATGTTGTGTGGTTTCTGTGGAATTTTGTGGGATTTTGAGGAGACCTGAAGAATTTTGAGGGGTTTTTCTTAGGTTTAGTGGAAATTAGTGGAGATTTTGTGTGATATTTCTGGAATTTGGTAGGGTTTTGAGAAGATTCGGGAACTTTTGTGGGTGTTTTCTGCCATTTTTTGGGATTTTTCTGGAATTTTGCGGTGTGTTTCTAGAATTTTGTGATGTTTTTGTGTAATTTGGGTGATTTTGAGGAGACTTGAAGAATTTTGATGGCCTTTTTCTTAGATTTTGTGGAAATTAGTGGAGATTTTGTGGGGTGGTTCTGGAATTTGGTTGGGTTTTTAGAAGTTTCAGGGAATTTTGTGGCATTTATTGGGAATGTTGTGGTAATTTTCTGGAATTGTGTGGGATTTTGAGGAGACTTGGAGAATTGTGTGGGATTTTTCTTAGATTGCATGGAAACTTGTGGAGATTTTGTGGGATATTTCTGGAACTTGGCAGGCTTATGAGAAGATTTTGGGAATTTTGTGGATTTCTTTCTTGAATTCTTGAGATGTTTCTGGAATTTGGTGGGATTTCTTTGGAATGTTGTGGAATTGTCTGAAATATTGTGGGATTTTGAGGAGACTTGAAGGATTTTGTGGGATGTTTCTAGAATTTTTAGGATTATTTTGGAATGTTGTGTGGTTTCTGTGGAATTTTGTAGGCTTATGAGGAGATCTGGGGAATATTGTGGGGTTTTTTCAGGAATTTTGTGAGATGTTTCTGGAATTTGTTGGGATTTCTTTGGAATGTTGAGGAATTGCCTGGAATTTTGTGGGATTCTGAGGAGACTTGAAGGATTTTGTGGGATGTTTCTGGAATTTTGTGGGATATTTTTTGAATGTTGTGTGGTTTCTGTGGAATTTTGTGGGATATGGAGGAGAATTGAAGAACTTTGAGGGATTTTTCTTAGGTTTTTTGGAAATTTGTAAAGATTGTGTGGGATGTATCTGGAAGTTGGTGGGCTTATGAGAAGATTTTGGGGACTTTGTGGGGGTTTTCTTTGTAAGTTTGTGAGGCGTTTCTGGAATTTGGTGGGATTGTTTTGGAATGTTGTGGTAATTTTCTGGAATTTTGTGGGATTTTGAGGAGCCTTGAAGAATTGTGTGGGATTTTACTTTGATTGTGCGGAAATTTGTGGAGATTTTTGTGGGATATTTCTGGAATTTGGTAAGCTTATGAGAAGATTAAGGGAATTTTGTGGATATTTTACTGGAATTTTGTGAGGTTTTTCTGGAATTTTGTGGGATTTTGAGGAGTCTTGAAGTGTTTTGAGGGGTTTTTCTTAGATTGTGCGGAAATTTTTGGAGATAATGTGGGATATTTCTGGAATTTGGTAGGGTTTTGAGAAGATTTAGGAATTTTTGTGGGTGTTTTCTGCCATTTTTTGGGATTTTTCTGGAATTTTGCGGTGTGTTTCTAAAATTTTGTGATGTTTTTGTGTAATTTGGGTGATTGTCCTGGTTTAGGGTAAATTTGGGAGAAAACCTCCAGTGGGCTCCCCCCGGGAAGCAAACCCACGTGGCCCCTTTCTCCCACCCCCCATCCAGTTCGGGAAGAGATTTCTCTGAGAGGAGTGGAAAAAACCTGTTTATTTCCCAGGCACAGCACTACCCAGCACAAAAATGAACGATATCAAATTACAAAACCTCTCGCCCTTCAGCAGAGATGAGGAACTTCAGAGGGTCTCTTTCCTGGGGGTGTTGGCTCTGTTATCAGTCCCTCTGGCGCTGGAAAATGCCGCTGCCCAGGCTGGGCTCCCGGTAGTCCAGGGGTGCTCCCGGTGCTCCCCCGAGTCCCCAGTCCAGAGCAGCTTCGATTCGTTTCAGGAAAAGGGAAAGAAAACAGTCCAGGAAGACCTCTCTGCTCCGGCTAGCTGGAAAGCCAAGGCGATCTGTGTCTTGTTGTCTGTCTGTGCTGTAGTCAAAACTCCCGATGCGGGGGGAGCAAGTGCAGTCTGATAACAGACTTGGTGCTTCTTTTCCACTCACTTTTACTCTCAGATGGAATTTTAAGAATACAAAACCTGTGTCTGGGTTAGGTGGACGAATGGGGATACAATTTAACATCATAATCAACCCAGGACACACGCCCACTGTGCTTTCCAGCTGCTTTGCTCCAGCTCCCCCCAGATCACCACGAATTCCACTGAACTGAAACAAATCCAAATCCTCGTGGGTCGGGACAAGGGCAGGGAGAGGTCACTCAGGGATCACCATCAGGGGCACAACAGCCCGACATGGGGAAATGAACTGAACTTAGGACTGAGCAAATCAGACCAGGAGAATGAGGATTAAAATCAATCTTGAGAAACACCTCCTCCCGCTCCTGAACTTTTCTGTCCGGGCCGCTGCTCGCGGGGCACAGAGAGGGGCCCGGCCGTGTCCCTCCAGACCTCGCTGGGAATCAGCCCAGAGCCCTCAGCCTTCCTTGTGCCCATCCCCGGGGCCCCTTGTGGGCTCCCAATGGCTCCCGTGGCTCTCCCAGTCCATCCCAGCCTCTCCCAGTCCATCCCAGTCACTCCCAGTGACCCCGCCTGTCCATCTCGCCCCTCCGTGTATCTCTCGCCCCTCAGCCAATCAGAGCGCCCCTCTCTGATGACTCATCAGTTGCCGGGCAGATCCACAGAGCCGAGAGCCCCGCGCTGGACTCGGCCGCCCAGCGCCGTGCGCTTCATTCCCAGTCCCTCCCAGTGCCACCACAGTCCCGCCCAGTGCCACCACAGTCCCTCCCAGTGCCACCACAGTCCCGCCCAGTGCCACCACAGTCCCTCCCAGTGCCACCACAGTCCCGCCCAGTGCCACCACAGTCCCTCCCAGTGCCACCACAGTCCCGCCCAGTGCCACCACAGTCCCTCCCAGTGCCACCACAGTCCCGCCCAGTGCCACCACAGTCCCGCCCAGTGCCACCGCAGTCCCTCCCAGTGCCACCACAGTCCCGCCCACTCCTTTTTAGCCATTCCCAGTCTATTCCTAATTCATTCTCACTTCACTCCCAGACCTCCACACTCTCTTCCAGTGTCCCAGTATCCACTCTCATCTCTTTCAGTGACATCCCAGTCCCTGCCAGTCCATTCCCAGTCCCTCCCATTTCCACACCACTCCTCTCCACTCTCTCCCAGTGCCCATCCCAGCGTGTCCATCTCGCTGGTGCCCTCCAGCTCCCAGCCCGGCCCCGGCCGCCTGCTCTGCTCCCTGATGGATTTCTCCCCTGCCCACATCCAGCTGAGCTGCTCCCAGGGCCAGCAGCAGCTCTCGGGCCACGTGCTGGCCACTGCCGTGCTCCCCAGCGGGGACTGGAGCCAGCAGCTCCTGGTGCTGCTGGAAACTCCCCCGGCAATGCGGGCTCAGCTCCAGCTGCCAGGTGCAGCACGGCAGCCTGGAGCACCCCCTGAGCCGGCACTGGGGCACGGCCCGGCCCCCACAGCGCCGGGGGCAGCGGGGGAGGCACTGGGGGGGCCCAGAGGGGGATTGGGGTGTGCTGAGAGGAACTGGGAGGGAGTTTGAGACAGACTGGTTTAAACTGGAGAAGGGATTGAGGTGCTTAGGATGGCTGGGAAGGGGATTAAAGGATGTTGGGGAGGGTGGGATGGGGTTCTGGGGGTGCTGGTGGACACTGGGAGGGAGTTTGGGGGTGCTGGGTGTCACTGGGAGGGATTTGAGTGAGCCTGGAGGAGCTGGAAGGAGATTGGGGATTGGAAAGCAGGGATTGGGATGAGGTTGGTTGTGCTGGAAGAGACTGGGAGGAGTCTTGATGAGTCCTGGTGGGGCTGGGAAGGGACTGGGAGAGGGTCTGGGGGTCCAGGGGCAGTGGGGGGAAATTGGGAGGGGGCTGTGGGATCCTGAGAGGAACAGGAGGGGCTCTGCTGGGTCCTGGGGAGGCTGGGAAGAGACTGGCAGTGATTTACCAAAACAGCAATATTGATCCAGTATCAACATCAATCTGTTAATGGACAAAAAACCTCTCCAACAGTTTAAAGTTACAAAGTGGATGTTTAATCACAGCACTGGGCGAGGGCGGGAGTCACCCCTTAATATGCACTGCAAGCTGACAAAAGATTCCAGTGTCTATTTATTTACAAAAGTCTTGAATATCCAAAATACTAATACATATTAATACCAATACATATGCATAATGCTAACACTTCCCATTCCCCACTTTGGATTAAAATGCACTGTAATCAGTTTAAAATGTCATTACAACTGCGTGGTTGGCTCCCCAATTTGAGGAGGGGGTCGTTTTGGTGAGGAGGGGTCATCAGGAGATGAAGGAAAACCGCTCTTCCTCACTCTCGCCTTTCTACCTTTACAATGGTTGACATTACAAATGACATTTGGTACAACTCCAATTTCCTCCCTTGTGACTTTGAAATGGGTTTCCAGATGTAAGGTCTGTGATCTTCCTGAACCCGTTTATCACTTTCTCTTTTCTCATTATAAGCACAGCTAAACAAACATACAGTGACAAGTAATTTTTTACCTAAGTCTGAGATTCATTATCTCAAATCCTGCTTCTCACTTCATCATTAACTCTAACTAGCTCCAGCAAGGCCTATCTCTAGCTGAGATCTCCAAATTTTCTAAAATACCTAATTTTTTAAAATTAGTTAGTCCAAAGGAGGTTCCAGAGCGTCCTGGGCAGGCTGGGGGAGACTGAGAGGGTCCTTGGAGGTACCTGTGGGGTCTGTGAGAGGTTTTGGGGGTCCTGCCCTCTGCAGTTGCCCCAGGGACGCCATGAAATGCCACCTGCAGTAAGATGCTTACGGAGATTGGAGTCTCCATGTTGGGTTTCGTCTTCCTGGTTCTGGGGCTCAGCATCTACCTGAGCAAGAATGTGAGACGGGGTCCCTAAGTTTGGATATCCCCTCCCCCAGAGCATGTGTGTTCCCTCAGGGCCCCCAAGCCCGGTGTCACCCCCTTTTCTCTGCCAACAGTGCTCCTGAGGCAGCGACAAAAGGTTCTCTAGGATTGAAAGTCAACAAATCCAGTCTCCTCAAGGAATTCCTATTGTTGGTCTGTGTCCTGATGGATTTTCATTCCCCTGCTTTCATCCAGGCGCCCACAGGGAGCCAGGAAGATGTGGAGCCTCCCAGCCACGTGTCTTCCCAACACAGATCACCAGGACCACGGATCACCAGGGCTCTGCCCAACGGGGGTCACTGGGGATCATCCAACGCCCATCCTCCCATGGGGGATGGAGCTGGAGCAGCGCACGAAGCTCTTCCCGCACCCGGGGCACTCGCAGGGCTTCCCTTACTGGTGCCTCCGTTGGTGTTGGGTCAAGTGAGAGCTCTGTGAGAAGCTCTTCCCACACTGGGGACACTCGTAGGGCCTCTCCCCACTGTGGATGCGCCGGTGGAGAGTGAGGGTGGAGTTGCGGTTGAAGCCCTTCCCGCAGTCGGGGCAGCGGAAGGGCCTCTCGTCTGTGTGAATCCGCTCATGTCTGATGACACTGGAGCTGCGCTGAAACCTCTTCCCACACTGGGGACACTCATAGGGCCTCTCCCCAGTGTGGATGAGCTGGTGTTTTCTCAGGTCAGAGCTCCACCCAAAGCTTTTCCCACATTTCAAGCAGGTGTAGGGCCGTTCCCCAGTGTGGATCACCTGGGGTGCCCTCAGGTTGGACCTCTTGCTGAAGCACTTCCCACATTTTCCACACTCATAGGGCTTTTCCCCAGTGTGGATCCTCTGGTGTTCCCTCAGGTAGGAGATGTAGCTGAAGCTCATCCCACATTCCCCACACTCGTAGGGCTTTTCCCCAGTGTGAATCACCTGGTCCTGGATCAGCTCGCACCTGTACCTGAAACCCTTCCCACATTCCAAGCAGTTGCAGGGCTTCTCCCCACCATGAGGCTTCTCCCCCAGCTCTGAGCTCTGGCTGGATCTCTGGCCATGTTCCTGGTATAGGGGGGGATCTTTCCTCCTCGCAGCTCCCTGGGCTGGGTTTGCAGACCCTTCTCATGCGGCTTCTCCAGGGCTTTTCCACCTCCTCCATCCAGCCACGGCTTAGGAATGAAAAATCCTGGTTTGGGGGAAAAAACAAGAGGAGAGCACTTTGGGCTGGGGGTACCTCCTTGCCCAAGGTGCTCTCAGGAAGTCACTGGGCATCTTGTGTCTGAAAGAACCTCCAGGACACCAAGATTCAGCACCAACATCCTCCAAACATCAAAAGAGATCAAAAACTTCCAAAACACCAAAAAGCTGATATCCTCCCAAAATAGAAAGATTCAGCCCCCACAAAAAAACAAAGCACCAACATTCAGCCCAATAAAGCTCAGAAACACCAAGATTCAGCCCCGTGAAAATCGTGCATCTCCCTGCCCGGGCACTCGCTGCATGGGGGGTGAGGGGGGCAATGAGGCCGGGCCGGAGCAGGGGGTGCCTGAGAGAGGCCCCGAGCCCGGCAGAAGCCCCTGCACAGCCATGCAAGTGGCTCCTGGCCGGACTCGGGGATCCCCCTGGCCATCCCCGCTGGAGCAGCCTGGTCCTGAGGGACTCTGGCCCCTGCGAGGGACCCCAGGCTGCAGCAGGACAAGGATTCCTGGCCCTCAGGGGGAGGCAGTGACATGACCTGACTGTGACCCCCATCCCTGTGCCTCTGGGCGGGGAGGGGGACGGAGAGGGGCACAAAGTTAAGCCCGGGAAGGAGGGAGAGCTGGGGGGAAGATGGATTTCCATAGGAATTACTTTGCTTCTCGTTTTCTTGTTCTGACATGTTGGATAATAAATTCAATTAATTTCCCCAAGTCAGGTGTGCTGTGCCCGTGACGAAGGATTGAACTGTCCCTACCCCCATCCCGACCCCCGAGCCTTTCCTTGAGTGTTCTGCTCCCCGCCCGGGCCAGGAAGGAAAGTCACGGAGTTTTTGCCTCTTTCTGGCATCCCCTGCTCCATCCCGGACTCACCCCCAGCTCCCTCAGCTCCCGGGCACCCCGAGCTCCCGGCGCTTCAGCGCAGCGGCGCTTCCTTGGCCTCCTGCCCGGGCCGGGCCCAGCGCCGGGGCCGCTCCTCAGCCCAGGGGGCCGAGAAATGGCGGAGCTCAACCTAAGGCAGGCGAGGCCGTGCCGTGTGCAGAGCCCGCCGCTGGCTGCGATTGGCTGCTTCTGCCGTCACTCGTGGCTCTGGCGCGCGCTGATTGGGCAGAGCGGGGACAAGCCCGGCCCCGCCGGCGCCCCCAGGGCGGCCGTGGGGCAGGAGAGCCGCCATTGCCGGAGCGTCTGTGCGGGCCCGGCAGCGGCGGCAGCAGCGGCCGGAGCCCGGTGAGGCGGCGGCGGAGCTCGGAGGCGGCCCCGGCCATCGCAGGTGGGAGCCGCGCTCGGTTCTGCGGGGGCTCGGGGCTCGCTGCGGGCCCGGGAGGGGGCGGCAGGGGGCTGTGGCGGGTGGCTTGTGCCGTGGGCGGCCCGTGTTGGCCCTGGGCTGAGGGCGCTGCGGGAGCGGCTGCCCGCGGTCTCCTTGCCGCTGGGGCCTCGGCAGGAGGCGGTGGCGGAGCAGCGCTGGCTCGTCCCGCTTCGTGTCGGGAGGCCGGAGGTGGCTGCGCTGGGCCCGGGGCCGGGCGGGAAAATTCCCGGCGCCAGAGGTTTGTGTGGCCCAAGGAGCCAGAGGAGTGGTGTGCAAGTGACTTTATTGCTGCCCAAAGGGAGAGGCCATGGGGCATTTGCCGTGCGCTCTCTCCAGTTCTTGGAGGACGCGGCCTCGTTTTTGTCCTGATTTTCCCGGCCGCATGTCCCTGTCCCTTTGCCCAACACTGGCCGAGGTGCTTGGAAGGTTCAGCCTTCCCGATCCGCCTGCTGCATGTCCTTTTTGTATAACATCCGATATTCGTGGCTCTGTGAAGTGTTTGTTCTTCTGGAAGTTCAGGAATGTATTGGGACTTGGTCTGAGCAGCAGTCCTTGTCAATTAGTAACATTTTCTGAAACTGGTTGATTTCTCCCATTGCTTCCTTATGTGTAAGTCCCTAGCCCCATCTCCAAGCAGATTCACTCATTGCCTCTGTTTTTTCTTCCTGGGTGTTCTTTGTTTTTGGGATTGCTCTCAATGCCCTCATTCTCTGTCCTTTTGTAGCCGTTTGTGGCTCAGGAGGCCTGGCTGCCACCTGCATCCCCTTGCTCAGCTGCTGAATGAGCTGCACTCAGCAAGGTGTGGTGCATGGTAAAAAGTTGAGAGTTGCTGTAGCACATGAGAGGAGAAACAGCATTTGTTTAACCCATGGTCTGTGAGAGAACCACAAACTGTGTCCCATTCCCATCCTTTCCACGTTTGGACCAGTACAAGAGCTGTTTTTTTATTTCCTTTTTTATCTGTTCCTCCACTTTTCCTTTGTGATCTATTTGCCAAGAGCAGTTTGAGTCATTTACCTTTCCACAAACTCTGCCTCGATTTTCTGCTAAAAGGTAATCTGATCCCATCCCATGGTGAAATGTTGTGTTCCTCATCTGAGTGGATTGGTCGGGAAGAAGGTTGGGAGCTGTCTGATTGAGTATGTCAGGAAAATTAATCCACAAACCCCAGAGGTTTATGTCCAAAAAGGATACAGGGGAGTCCTTTGACTTTATTTGAATAAAGGGAGAGGCCATGGGGCATTCCCCTGGGGTCTCTCAAATTTTTGGAAGACACAACCTTGTTTTCATCCCAATTTCACGTCTCTGTGTCCCTCTCTTTCCCCAGTGCCTGAGGTATTGGAGAGGTACAGACTTCCCGGAATGCCTGATAACTAAGATTCCCCTCTAATGTGTAACCCTCCCTCTTAATTTTTAACTCTTATGGAATTTATGGTTTTCTTGCATTATTTCTTTCATCTTTCAATATTTAATCTCATTTATCAGCAATCCTACAGTCTGTAAAGACAAATAGATATTTTCCATTCATCCATCAGTGGAAACTTTCTCATTGTTTCTTCTATCTCTCGGTGCTGGTTTCATGTATCAGCAGACCCACAGCTTGTTTATAAAGACAAATCTGTCATTCCTCTCAGGTATTTCACTGACAGTTTGTAATCTAATTATGGCATTGAAATGATGAATGGGTTCTCTGGCTCCTGATATGAATTCCTTGGGGTTCCCAGGGGCTGGTCCATGGTGCTGCAGTGAGAAATGTGAGTGAAAATAGGAGAAGAAGGTGACAGGAGAAAAGGGCAGGAAAGATGATGGAAAAATTCTAAGAAACATGAGTGCAAAAGGGTGAGAAACATGAGGGGAGAGAAGGGAGAGAATGTGAGGGGAAGAGCATGAGAAACTTAACTATTAAAAACAGTAAAACAGTCAGGAAATGTGAGGGAAACATTGTGGAAACCTGAGGGGAAAAAAATAAAAGAGAAACCTGAGGGTGGAAAAAGGCAGAAGATATGAGTGAAAAAAGGGCACAAAATATGAGAGGAAAAGTGTAAGGAACATGAAGAGAAAAGAATGATAAATGTGAAGAAAAAGGAGTGAGAAACATGAGAGGAAAGAAGTGAGAACGATGAGGAGAAAAGTGAGAAACATAAGGAGAAATTTTGAGAAGGAAAACTGGGATAAGGAGAGAACCAAGAGGGGAGAAAAAGGTGGGAAATGTGAGAGGAAAAGTGTGAGGAACATGAGGTGAAAAGGCTGGGAATCATGAGTAAAAATGATCAGGAGAAGTGTGACAGTCTTGGTTGGGAAGGGGTGGAAATGTGAGGGAGAAAGGACAGGAAATGTGAATGGAGAAAAGGGCAGGAGAAAAGGCACCATTGACAAAAGAGCTGTAATAATTCCAAACCCATTCCCCCATACATTTGTCCATTTATTGGACAAGCCCAGGGCTGCTCTGTGTGTCCGTCTCTACCTCTGCCTTAATTCCCCTTTGGAAGCGGTGGAACTGGCCGGATCTGTGTCGCTAGAGGACACAAAGTGGAGCACGAGGGTTTGAATCACAAAACAGCCAGAGGTTTATTTCATGAGGCAAAAGCCCTTAAAGCCCTTATTTTGGGGTTTTTCAACCCTTTTTATAAGGTGTTCCAATACAGGTTAGCCTGATTGGTAGAAGAAACAACAGCTCCCTCATCCCATTGGTGGGACAAGAGAGAAACACTCTCAGAACATCTGTATGATTATTTTGAGAAACTAAAACCTTGTTTTCACTACAGTCCTTGAGAGAGAAGAAAGTTCTCAAAAGACTTTCCCTTGGGAACAGATCAGCCCCTGAGAGCTTGAAACTGTCTCAGGTTCAGAAAATCATGTCCACAGATCTGCCCACCAGCAGCAGCTGCTCCAAGCTGGGAACGTGACTGGCAGTGCTGATTTCCAGAGGCTTCTGTCCCCCAGGTGAAGCCAAGGCAGGGCAGGGTTGAAAAGCGCTGCTGGTGCTGCTGCTGCTGCTGCTGGTGCTCTGTGCCAGAGAGCCCCGGCTGGGCAGGGCACGGCGCCCACGCACTGCGGGCTCTTCCTCCTGCTGGGCACACCTGGGAACAAGTCATGATGACTTGTGGGAAAAACAAGAGCTTTGTGGGGGCTGCACTGCTCCTCACACACTCAGGCCACCTACAGCACAGAGCTTTGGCCCCCAAAAGGTAAACCAGAGGGAAACAGCTGGAAAAGGTTTCATTTCAACCTTTCTTACCTGCTCAACAGAAATGGCCAAAATGAAAGTCACCAAGCAGGGTGTGATCCCCACATCCAGCTTAGAAACAGTTAGAAAGAAGGCAATACTGTATTTGCACTGGTTGTGTGGGAAATCCCTTCCCTAACTTGTGCACACCCAGCAATCTCACCTACTCGTTTGTATCCATGGAACTAAGACATACTCAATACTTTGCTGAAGCTCACAGGCTAAACATTCCCCTAAATTATTTGACATATTTAAATCTCATCTCAGAATTTATCAACATGAGAGTAGGGCTGTCCTGAGGGTCTCTGGTCTCATTGTCATAGGTTCAGGAGGAGACCCATGCACAAAAGAACCCAAGACTCAGATGGGGTTGCAAAGCAAATTTATTCTATTAGTTGCAGTAGCAAATACTGCATACCAACCACAGCATTCCCAAAAACCCGCTGAGCGGGAGAAGGAGCTGAAGCATCGTCCTCAGCGGGAGGGCAGGTAGGCAGTGCCCTTTCAGGACATTCCCTGCATCAAAACAGTGTGCACCTCGTCCTTCTCACCTCTCCACCCCAGACGCAGGCCTTATATCTCCTGCTCAGGAGTGGCATTTTCCCAGTTCCAGCATCAGCTCCCACATGGCCAGCATGAGATGAGGCCACAATGGCTCAGAATAGCGACTCCAAGCCAACAAGGCCTCCATTATGCATTGTTCCTCTTTCAAAAGTTAACTGCCCACCGACTGACCAATACATTGCTTCTCTTGCAAGGGTCAAGTTCCCACCCCTTAAACGATACAGTTTTCTTCATTGTCTTGTCAACCTGCTCAAACATGGATCAAATGTGGCAGGGCCTCAAACACGACTGCAGTCCCTGACACAATCTTTTGGAAACACCCGTTCCTCATCTTCTCCTCTGGATGTCAAGAGACTCCTAAAACCACTTTCTTCCTGTGAATGCATTCCAGCTACCTTCTTACCAGGACCACTCTCTTTATTCTCAAGGCTAAGATAGCCACTTGGAGACATGAATCACTGCAGTGGGGGAATACAGGGTTCAGCACTGTTTGTTAAAGCTAATGGAATTCACGAGCCCTATTTGTTACAGTTCAACACCTCTGCTTCCTTTTCTGGGAATTCAACACAAACTTAGTAAGTTCTGCAAGTGCTCTTGCTGCGTAAAGCCACATTGTGTTTTTCATTCAGCAATTCATGAAGAAAACACAAATTGCCTACTGAGACCCTTCTGCTCCCTCCCAAATCACTACTCAAGAACAAGCCTCAGGCACATGCCCATAGCCCCTCTCTGCCAGCAGCTCCGAGCTGCATTGCACAGTGCTTGCTGTGCCCCAGAGAGCACCAAGCAGGCTGGCCTGGTGCCCCTGAATATTTCTGCAAAACCCTCTGCATTAAACACCTTTGCTGTGGCTCAGTGCAGAGCTCCAGGATTGCAGGCGCTTGGTCCCAGAGCTGTGTGAGGCACTGGCTCGTGCAGATGTGCCCTGACTTGCTGTCAGTGCCTCACACTGGCCTGGGTTCCCCTGGCAGAAATGCCGTGCCTGAAGGACACTGCCCTGTGCTGGAGCCTGCGGAGCAGCCCGGCTCCCTCCCCCTGTGCCCAGAGTGCTGCACACACTGCTGACCATTGCCAGCAGTTCCAGGGCAGGCGGCAGAAGAGCAGCAATGGTCAGGCAGGGCAGCAGCCCTGGGCTGCTCTTTGCCTTTCTCTCCTCCTGTGCAGACTCCAGACAGCCCATGGCACCAGTGTGTGCTGTGCCCAGCACGGCGCCGCTTCCCCTCAGAAGCAGCCAGCTGCCAGCTTGGCTCTGAGAGTGGAGGATTTGCCTGGGGCCAGCAAGAGGCAGCCAGGGCCAGGCTGCTGCCTCTTGCAGCTCCAAGGGCCTCCTTCCAGCCTGCCTCTGCCGAGGCTCAGGCTCCTCCGGGCTCTGCCAGGGCTCTGCTGGGGCTCCAGCCTGGCCAAGGCCGGGCCCGCTCTCACCTCACAGGCGCTGACAGCTCTGCACCACAGGAGACCTTGCACAGCACCCTCACTGCTCTTTCTGCTTTCTCTCTTCAGCCAGACTCTCCTCCAGCCAAAGAGATTTCTCTTAGGGATACAAATCCAAGTGGCAGGAACCCAAATGTTCTCGAGTCACATCTGCACAGCCTGCATCTGCACGGGATGTTTGCGTTGCACTGCTCCTCCTTTGGTTTTTCCTGCAAATTCCATTGCTGTTTCTGCCTCAAATAGAAATGCCACAGCTGGGCAAAACTTGTCCAGTTGGCCATATTCCAAAGGCAGTGTGGTCTGGAGAGGATGAATGAAGAGGAGCCTTCCCCCCTTACAAACTGTACCAAAGAAGCCATCAATGTCACTTTCCACCTCTAAGAAAAAACTGACAATTTAGGAGGAAATGTTGAGCTTTCTCACAGGGTCAGAAGGAGAGAAATGTTCCAAAGGAGTTGAGATTTTAGAAATTTTATTTAAAATCCTACTCTACAATCCTACACTACAAACCTACACTACCATCCTGCACTACAATCCTACTCTATAATCCTATTCTACAATCCTACTCTGCAGTCCTACTCTATAATCCTACTCTAAGTTTTTCATGGAGAAGACAGTTTATAAATTGATTGTTGCATTCCTGCCTCCTCCTTCCACTTCTTTACTGCAAGGATGAGAGGTGCCAGGCTGGACCCAGGCATGGCCGATGTTATAAATTGATGCTGCAGAAAGGAAAATAAAACAACAAGAAAGCATGATTTTCCAAGCTAAGAGCTTCAAAGGCAGGGGAATACTTTTTAAATGAAAAGGGGATTGAGTCAGAGTAGGTCAGGGGCATGGGGCAAGAGTGGCACAGGTTGTCCCAAGAGCTGGTAGGTGGCCCACCCCTGGAAATATCTGAGGTGTGAGTATCCTGATCTCTTGAAAGATGTCCCTGCTCATTGCAGGACACAGACTAGGTGACCTTTCCATGTCCCTGTGTGTTAGTTTGAGATGAATTGACATTTAGGGAAAGAAGTAAGAAACCCCACACGGAAGTGATTTCTTTGAGAGAAGCTGCTGGAAGCTTCCTCTGTGCCTGAGACAGGCCAATGGCTGGCTAGTTCTGAGAACTGACAACATTTTGCACCATTTAGAAATGAGATGCGCCTCTGTGATGATGCACATTTTGAAAACCACCAGCCCGGGCACTGGCCCTCTTTGCTTCCGGAGCCCAAAGGTAACGGAGCTCTGCTGAGGCCGGCCCTGCTCGCCCATGGCCTGTGCTCCTGGGGGAGGCCGGGCCAGAGCCCAGCGGCTCCCGGGCGGGGGATGGAGGCTGCGGGACCCCGGCCCCAGGCTGGGCCAGGCCACGGCTGCTGACATCTTGCCCACACTAAACCCTCTCCCCGGCGTGCAGCGACGGCTCCAGGCTGAGCCTCCCCTCCCAGCGGCTCCCGGGCAGAGAGAGGGGCCCAGCACAGCCTGAAATCCAACACCGTGACTGCCATGACCTGGGTGAGATTGAACCCTTTCACTGCACAGATGAGACCTTTCTTATTCTTGTGGGCCTGATAATAAAATTTGTTATTCCTTTGAAGTTTGAAGCCTGTTTTGCCCTTCTCCTGATCCATAGCTCCCAGCAAGAAATGAGTAAGTGCCCTGGTGATTTTAGCCAGCGCTAAAACCCAGCACTCCCTGCCAGCCCAGCCCAGTCTAGGATTGCTCCCCACTGTCAGCTGAACAGCACCAAGGTTGGAAGGGAGGAGGATGGGGGCTCATCTGATGCCTTGGATTTCAGTGGAGGAGGAGCCCATCCCTGGGACACTGTTTCACCTGCAGCCCTTTTGGCATTTTACCTGCAGCAGCTCCTTGGCAGACCAGCGCTGCGCCTCGCCTTTCTGCAGGCAGCAGCTCAGGAAGTCACGCAGCAAAGGCGAGAATTGCTCGGGCTGCCGCAGCTGTGGGGTCCCTTCTGTGGCTATGTGGAATTTAGCCTGGGGAAACAGGAAACACAAGGCTCCACCTGCTTCTTTCCCATCTGGAACTGCTCTCCCAGAGCCCATTGTTTCAGCTCCACTCTGCAGTGGCAGTTTTTGCCCTGGCAGAGAGGCAGACATGACTTTCCTGTAGCATTTGGATGACGACTTTCCTGTATCATGAAAAAACCCAAGCCCCAAAGCCACAGCTTTGCCAACATCCAGCAGATCTTGCCTTGGCAGCTGATTTCATTGCCTGCTCTAGTTAGTGGCAACTACATCAGCAAATACATGTTTCCTTCACAAAGGATTCCCAGCAGCTTGGCAGCCTTTTTGGAAGAGGGATTATGCTATTCTAACTAACTGTACTATTCCAAGGATTCTTATGTGAAAAGAATCTCTGCAGTGCTTGTTGGTCCCTTAAGCACAGCTGCCATGAAACAAAACTCTTCAGGCTTTTTGTCTTGTTCTTGAAAATGATGGTAATTGGAAGAAAAGAAAGGAAATGCAGCAGGTGTTCCTCAGGGAAGGAAACAAACCTTTGGAATCTCATTTTCAACACAGACACATTAAGATGCCTCCACAAATGTATTGGGTTGAAAATGCCTGTTTGGGCACACAGGAACCACCTGCAGCTCTGTCTCTCAGCACTCTGAAAATTTCAGGTTCCCTTAGGTGGCAAAAGGAAAATATTCATGGTGAAATCAGAAGTGTCATCCCTGTGGTAACCCTGTGCTCGTTGGATTCTCAAGTCAATGCATTAACGCTGTGCCCATCCCAGAAAGTGCCAGGAAACAAACAGGAGGTTTTGGCAGGCTCTCCCCGTCACCAGGCTCCAGCTTGGTGATATGGAGAAAGTGGCTTGGGTTAGGAAAGAAGGTGGTCACTGAGTGTCTCAGCAGCACTGCACAAGAAGCAGAAGAGACTCTGGCTTTACAGCCTCATCTCCAGGTTTCAGGCAAGTTTCCCTGTGAGAAGAATGGGGCTGCACCTCTTCTCTCAAAAGCACTGTTTTAGAAACTTGGTTTGCTTTGAGTTTCTTTGCTTCATTTCTGGAAAGATAACACCAGCTCTGAGATGCTTGTTTCCTATTCTTGGGGCCATCTACACCGCCAAAAGAGCTGGAACGACTTCTAAGGCAAAGCAAAATGCTGCCTGAGAATGGAGATGGTTTGGGCGAGGTAAGGCTTGAGTTCCCCCAGTGCTGCAACCAAAGCTCCAGCAGATGCTGATGTGCTGCAGGGCCATTTGTAGAAGGGGCCTTGGTGGAAGTACTTCCAGCAGATGCCATGGGATTTTGTGCAGTGAGCAGAGAACACGGGACAGGTGAGAAAGACAGCGGGATCAGAGAGTATTTGCTCCTTACCGATCGAGCAGTGAAACTGTCATAAGGAGTTTTTTGTTCGGCCATTTCAATTGCCACAATTCCAAAAGACCACACGTCCACTTTGGGGCCATATGGTTGACGCTTCACCACTTCAGGTGCCATCCACCAAGGAGTCCCGGTCACCGAGCACCGCTGATTTTGCTCAGGGGTGAGCTGAGCAGAAAGGCCAAAATCAGCTGAGGAGAAAGCAAAATACTCTTTTAATTTTAATACTCTCAATTAGGAAACCAAGCCAGAGAATTCCCCAGTGGAAGTTTGAGAATGTGCACTTGAATTTCCTGGACAACACTCCCTGCTCTGTTTCCTTGGGGCTTTGGCCAAGGCAATATGAATTGGCTACTTCAAACATCCCCCCATTTCTTACACTTCCTCCAGCAGTGCCTTTTGTTCCCCTGAAGGTTTAGATTGCAGCTCCCTCCCTCTGGAAGGAACACACACAGACACACACAGAGCAATAGCACTCTTGGCTGCTTGTGGTTCCTTGTCATAGCTGTGTGCACCCTGCAACTGTGCCTTCAGCCCACAGCAGGGGGGACCCCTGCACTGCCAGCAGCAGCATTTTTGGGGAGCTGGCAGTCACTGAAAGCAGCCCCACACCCCCCATTCCTGGAAGGCTGAAGCTGAGCAAGAATACACTGACCCAGCTTGACAGAGCCGTCGGTTCTTAGAAGGATGTTGTTGCTCTTGACATCTCGATGGATCACGTGGTTGGAGTGAAGAAAATCCAGTCCTTGCAGGCACTGAGAGAGAAAACAGAACCAGGGGGGCAAAAAGTAGTGCTGTGAGTTCATCGCACAAGAAAGGAAACAGCTGTGGAAGGTTCCCTTTGCAGGGGAATGGGGAGGAATGGCAGAACACAGTGCCATTGAGAGCAAGAGCCTGCTGCTCCAACAGGAGCAGAGCAGCACCTTTCTCAGTGGAGAACTGCAAATGCCAATGCAAGAGACAGAGATAGAATACAAGAGCAGGGGATAAGAGTACAGGAAATGAGTCCAGTGAGTGTAGGGGCACTGGCAGACAGTTCCCTTGAGATGCTCTTGCTTGCCCATAGCCGAGCAGCAACACAGAAACCAAGCCTGGCCCATGAAATCCCTCCCGTTCTGAGCCCCTGTTTCCCAGACAATGCAGCTCAAGGCCTTGGAAGCACAGATGGGATCCCTGACCTCCCGACTGACAGCTGCAATCTCTCCTTCAGACATTTGAATCTCATCGATGAGATCTCTCAGAGTGCCTCCGTCCATGTACTCCATCACCAGCCAGAGTTCCTCATGCACAAGGTAGCTGAAAAAAGGAAACAAGGCCATGCAGGTGAACATGCACGGCTAGCTTGGTTTTTTGCTTGAGTCTTGTTTCTGGGTCCCTTTGTGACAAGGGCAGAAGTAAAGGCATAGACATTGCCTCTAGGCTGTGCAGTGTTTGCAGTCTGAGCTGTCTCAAGGAGAAAGGCAGTTTAGGAAGAGCCCAGATAAAAAACCTGTCACGCATGGCATTTCTGGAAATAAGCACCTAGTCTTCCTGGCATGCACAGCAATGGAAAAGAGGGGCAACAATGCAAGGGCAATCCTCTCTTGGATGGTTCATCAGCATTTAAGAAACTTGAAAAACTCAAGCCCAAAGAACTGTGGAGGCAATGAACTTAGAAGGTATTGAATTCTTAAGATAGGGCTGATGCAGGTTTTTGAACAATGTTCAGTCTGCATTTGCCAGGGTGGATTCATGCAGACAAAATGCAGTCTCTTCCCATCCATTGGAGATAAGTAGAGAAATAATCATTAACAACTCTATTTCCTGCCACTGACCAAAGTGGGGTTTTAAGCTCTCATGCTTGTAGTATGTAAACAAACATTCAAGGGGTAGGACCGTGACCACTCACCTGGCTAAGTAATTCACGATCCTGGGACTCCTATTGCTTTCCATGATCCTGATTTCATTCATGGTTAGTATCTTCCTACTCACTCCTTGCACATTTATTTTCTTTATGGCCACCTCAAATGACATTGAAAGGAGTAACTTGAGAAAATTGGTAGCATGAGACCACAACACACATGGAGCAAGTGATTTTGGAATGGCACAGCCAAGCTGTGCCCAAGTGCCTTGTGATTAGACCTCATCATTGGAGTAATTAGGGAGTGACATTCCAACAGCCCATTTCTCTGCTCCCTTGGGGGTCAGTTACAGGACATGTGGCCACTGGCGATTTGTCCACTTGGTAACTAAGGTGTATCAACGATCACCCACCAAGCTCTGACCACACTCTCTGCTGCTCTGCTTGGTTCAAAAGAAGGAATGGGTGCCTTGGTTCTCTGTGGATACATCCTGGGCTATGGGCAGGGCTCAGGGCTTTTAGGAACATCTTGCAGATCTCTCCCTACGTGTGGCTCCCAAGTGCAGCACTGCACGTGTCTAGGGAACTACCAGGAGCATTCAGATGTATTTGCTGGCAGCCAGAAATGAGAATTCAGGACTCTGAAGCTGTAGCCCCAAAAAGCAGTGAGGTGCTCTAAGACACCACCTTTGTTTTAGCAATTGAGAGCGTGTGGGCGCGTCCTTCTCTGAAAGGAACCGCTGCCCTCCTTGTCTTCGTACGGGCAGCTGAGGAGGACAAAGCCTGTTCCAAGTGCAATTTGCAGGCTGGCTCCAGTCTGTGCTTCTTGTGCCTTTTCAGCACAGCTCTACTCAAAGCTCCAGCCACAGCTGTCAGCAGTGGGGAAAGGCCTGGAGAGCAGCAGAGGCTGCAGGGGCTGTTGACATTTACCTCTCCTCCTGTTGCAGTGTCAAGTGCTCTGGAAACCTCTCCAAAACCCCTAGAAACAAAACAGCAGCAAAGAAAGGAGAAGCCATTTAGATCTTGCAGTGGAAGCCAGTCCAGACAGGAGAGCTCTGCTGTAAATGCCTAAAAGCTGCAGGTTGCAGGAGGGGTCTGCCAGAAGGCAGATGATGCATTTTCCCCTCAAGTGCCTGGGCACTGTGCCTGTTCCTGAAGCCTTGGGCTTTACTGCCTCAGCTCCAAAAGGCAGCTTATTCCTTCAAGCAGATTTCCCAGGTTCTATTCCTTGCTGCAGGCAAGACCTTGGCAGCATGGAGATGTCTTTGACAATGCCTTCTGAGCACACTTGACAAATTCTGGCCAGTACTGAGAGATGGGGCAGACTAAGCCCGCTGTCTAAACATATGGACAACCTGTCTGACTTCCCACTTGATGGATATTCCCCCAGTGAAACACCTGGCCCATGGCTGTGTAGAAGTGACTGTGGTTGGACTCACCCGCTGCCAAGACTTTCCAGTTCAATGTATTTTGTGATGGGATTTTCCTTGTTCACCATTCTCCCTGAGGGAAACAAAATGCAAGATGCTGACTTTCAGGCAGAGATCCCAACTTGCAGGAGATGCCAAAGGCAGCCCCGCTGTCTGGGGCTCTGAACCCTCTGTGGTCAGCTGGGCAGCAAGCACAGCAGCAACAAGACAGGCAGTTGTGCAGTACAAATGGGCAGCAGAGAGACTGATTTTGTCCAGTCCTTGGAAGGAAATGAAGCGCAGAGAGCACAGCAGGGCACAGCACAAGGCTGGCAAAGGCCAAGCGTGAGCACTGACAAGCAATGGCAAGAAGACACAGCCAGCCTGAGCCCCTGACAAGCTTGTAGCAAATATCTGTTTCTTCATTGTGGGCCCAATGAAAACATCTCTCGCTCTCTTTGCTGTCACCTGATGTACTTTCAAAGGAGTCCTCACTGACAAAAATACAGCATTCTCATAAAAACCTTGTAGATATAGTAGACGCAATAAAAACAGTCACCAGTAAATGACACCAGTAAGACACATGGGTCAGAACAGCTCTTTCAGGGTGGAGAAAAAACAAACTCTTCCAAAAAACCCCGAATCAGAAACTAAAAAAGGATAAAATCTGAAAACTAAAACCAGAACCACAACAAAAAGACAAAACCCCAAAACCAATCAATATCTCTGAAGTCTTTTGGTTCTGATGACTGGTGGGAAGTCTGGAGTCTAAGGAGAATTTCAGAATCAAATACTCTGTTCAGTTTGGCCACTAGCACACAGGACTTGCATAGATCATTTGCTAGGCCACAGCCTCCTGCTGATCCAAGAACAATTCCTGCTTCTGCCTTTAGTGGCAGGGGAATGCCAGGCAAAGCCGAGCCAGTCCAAGCTGCCCTCAGAGGCAGCAGGAACAGCCAGAGCGCTCTCTCGCTGCCTCAGAGCACAGCAGTTCCTGTGGGGAGTCCTAAATGTCTCTGGGACACCAAAGTGAGGAGGATCATTTGCTACAGCTCTGCTGGCACGTGCACACAATACACTGTCCCTCAGACAAGAAATACACCAGACGTACTCAGTTGCTCCACGAAGTCTCCCTGGCTCTCCTGGAGCTGAGCAGCAGATGTGTCACTGCTGGAAATGGACAAACTGCTCCGGCTCCACTGCTCAGCTTGGGCAACAAAGGCTCCTTTAGATGCTGCTGCTGCTGCTGCTGCTGCAGCAGATTGAATGGAAGAGCCTGTGTAGATCTGCGAGAAGAAAGGAGTTTGTGTCAGAAAGCTGGCTGGCAGAGATTACCCCGAGTTCCCTTTTCAAATGCAAGCCCTTAGGAAGTTGCTGTTAGCCACATGCAAAGCTCATCAACTGGATTTTTTGGATTCCCGCTTCTGGAACCAAATGGTCAAAACCCAAGGTTGGTTTTAATCAAGTTGATGGCCAGTTTCATATTCCATTTTCCTGGATTTTCTGAAGGATGACTGCAACAACGACCATTGCACTTCCTCCCAAGGATCCCTTTCCCCCTCCAAGGGCTGCAGACACATTTGCAGCTCCTTGTTCTAATGTTGGAGCTCCTCCCCCTCAGTCCTCTTTTCCTGCACCATCTTCAGAAGGTGCTCAGCCTGCAGCACTTGTGCTTGGGACAGTACCTGTGCCTCCCGCCGACCTTGGGGCTCTTCATCAGCAGGCATTTGCTGGAAGCCTTCGCAGGCTGCCAGGTGAGATATCAACACGTCCACCTCAAGTCAAAGAGAACAAAGCAGTCAGAGACCACAGCTTGTCCCTGTGTGCCAAGGCTCATTGACTGTGAGCAAAGGGAAAGAGCAGGACAGCAGCAGATTCACCAAGGGATACAGACAGCTTGCAGCTTGTATTCCAAATCTGTCTGGGGGACTGTGTTCACTTGCAAAAAGCCCTGAAGAAACAAGGAGAGCAGGAGCAGGCCAGCAGGAATCTCTTGAGATGAGTGCTGGCAAAAGGGCAAATGACTGGTGCCACTGTCCAGGGCAGCAGCTGAGATTGAGCACAGCAGGAAATGTCCTTCCAAGCAGCTGGGATAGACACTACAGCAGGATGGCACTGAGAGGCATCAGCCCAGCCCCCTGCTGCTCTGCAGAAGAAAGGCAAGAAGGGCAGAAAGCACCAGACTGCAGTGACTGCTGTGCCTATCGCTCTTTCACTCACTCGATTTTCTAGAGCCTCTTGCTGCTGAGCGAGGAGATGGAATTTCTCTTCGATGATTCTTCTTTCTTCCTCCAGCCTGTTCTCCCTTGCCCTGATCCTAGCCTCAGCTTCCTGTAGCTCTGCCAGAAGCTCCTCATCAGAGGCCTGTGAAGAACAACAGAGAGGAATTTCCATGAGTGGAGTGTCGGCCACACTTTCACTCACCTGGTTCTGTTGATTTCCTCTCTGCCAGGGGAGATTCATCTCCTCTTCGATGCTTCTGTCTTCCTCGTGCCTCCTCTTCACTGCCATGATGGCCCTCGGAGCTTCGGGCAGCTCTGCCTGGGGCTCTGCCTCGATGTTCTGTACACACAAATGGAGAGCAAGTGCCTGGGAGCTGCCATCAGGCTCAGCTTCTTCCTCAGTTTCAGCCTCAAAATCACACTCATTCAGTCACTTCTTTCTGCTTCCCTACCCACCTCTGCTTCCACTGTAACCTCCTGTCCCGCTGCTGATCTCTGCAGAGGCTCTTTGCTTTCAGGGCCTCTGGCACTCGTGGCCTGCTCAGTCCCAAGAGCTGCGTTTTATGCCCCTCTTCCTGCCCTTCACTCTGTCCCCTGCTGAGTCAGCCTTACCTGGCCATTCTCCAGTGGCTCTTCCACCTGCTGCCCCAGCTGCTCTTCCTGCTCTTGGGCTGGGAACAGCTCTCCCTCAGGCTGGCACGGCCGTCCTGATAAAACAATCTGCTCCTGCTCTTTCTCTGGAAGGACCTGCAGAGAAAGCAAGAGAAGATCGGCTTCAACTTCTCATCCAACATTTGTGGGCCAAGACTCAAAGACTGATGGGCTCCCACGTTCCCAAAGCTCTGTGCTGCTGCTCTCCTGCCTTGTTCTCTGCCCGTGGGGAAGCACAGATTCCAAAGTGACCCTGGCAGTGCAATCAGGGCCCATCTGGCACTGAATCTCCAACAGACTCTTGGGCAGCTGACAGGAAATGTGGGGCATTTCTCAAGGGCCTCCTTCCCCTTCTGCTGTGTCCTGCTTGTCTCTCCCTAGTGACTGACAGCCAGCCCTGTCCCACAGCTCCATCCTGGCTCTGCAGGGGCTTCCTGGGTGAGCTCACCCCTTGGGAGAGACACTGCTGGAGTTCATGTTCTTTTCAGGCCTGCCCTGCCACTCCTGCCCCTCTGACATCTACACTCTTGTTAGAAATCCTGCTCATTCAGGAGACAAGGATGTGTGCAATTTGATCCTCTGCTGCAGGTCAGAGCCTCTATGGCCACCTCAGGATATGGAAGAGGATCAAGGTGTTTCTCCTCCCTCTTTTGTCAGCTGAGAATTCTGAGTGGCAGTGACAGAGATCCTCAAAAGGCCCCACCAACAAATTAATTGACACACCCCTAGGGATGCCAATGAAGGAAGCCATGGATCATGTAATGCATGTATGACCAAAGTCAGCAAAAACCACCTAAACCATGGAATTGTCCCACCTCACTAGGACAGGCAGAAATTTATAGGTTAAACAGGGAGTGTCAGGACAGAAGAGGCAGGAGGAGGAAAACAGCTCTGAGGAGAAAAAACAACCAACTCTAAAGGGGTTCTTAGCAACACAAGACAGCACTCAAGGACTTGCAGCTTTGCCCCCACACTAGGCTCCAATGCAGTTTCCAAAGCTGCAGACTTCACCACAAAACGTATCAAGAGAAACTTGCCACTTGTGGATTTTGCCTCAGAAGAAGGGTTCAGAACTACACAGTTTGTTTCTTTGGCCACACAGGACAAGAATGGCCGGCCACAGCTTCATGGACAACACAATCATCTCCCTGCAGTTTATCAAAAGCCAAAAGACAGGTGGCCTAAAAGACTCTGCAGAAGTGAAGAATTACTCCAGAAAACTGCAGAACACTTCTCCAGGTCATGCAGAGGTTTCCAAAAAGGGACAGCAAACAAACCAATCCCTGTGAGCCCCAGAAATGCCGTGTGAGCCCTTGGCCATGGCTTGGCAGAAGCCAAGAGACAGAGCTTCCCTGAGCCAAGCAGCCAGCTGCTCACCCGCAGGCAGCAGCGCTTTGGGGCCTCAGCACGACGGCTCAAAGCCCAATTTCCAGCTGCCACGGGATGGGGGAATGGCTGGGTGCTGGCAGGACTCCAGCACTCAGCATCCTCAGCCAGCAACAGCAAGTGCTGGCTGCTCAGAAACTTGCAGCTCTGCCTTGCACTAAAGACAGCAGCACCCAGCACTGGCACTTACTGTCTGGGCATGGTCAGGCTGGGCTGTGACCACAGCTGGAGGCTCGTGCTCCTTTTGCTCATTTTGCTCCTCTTTGGCCTCTTCTCCAGGAGCAGAGGGAGCCACAGCAGAGTCTGCTCTTGCTTCTGGGCTCTGTGGACAGATGGTGGAGTTAGGGACAGGCAGCTCCCTATCATTTAGAACCTTATTTCTCTTCAGCTCTATTTCTACAACCAGCTCTACCAAGCACAAATCATCAGCTTTGATAGCAATGGGATTCTAAGTCTCTCCAACGAAATTAAAATGGGTTAATTCAGCCAGGCTACAAATAGCTCTGAATTAGAGAGTTCACCCTGGCTACTATCAGCAAGCAACGTTCTCTCTGCAAATCTGAGCTTTGAGTTCTTTTAAAGCTCTGCAATGGAAAATTAGGAAATAGCCAACAATGCCTTTGCTATTGCTGCTGTAAACATGGAAATGGATCTTCTTTCAGCCCACCCAGCTGGCCCTCTGCACTCTACTGCCACAGGCCAAGCTCACAGTTCCCTGCACAATTCTGAAACACCAGAAACATCAAATGTTCCTTTCTGACTCACCTCAGGATCGGCACCTCTGAACACACGGCTCAGATGACCTGCAGTGGGCAAGGAAAAGGAACCAAATTCTTTGAGAAAACTGGAGAGAACCGTGGCCTATTTAGAACAGCATCTGAGAAGATCTCCCAGTCTGCATTTTCAAAGGTGTCCTGCTTGACTGGTGTGGTTTAAAGCAGCAACTAAAAAATCACTAGAAAACTTACTTATTTCTTGCTGTGAGATATAGATTAGAACAAGAGCAAAACAGGCTTAAAACTTAAATGGAATAAAGAAAGTTTATTGACAAAAACTACAAGAATAAGAAACCAGAATAAAACTTCCAGAACAACCCTTTTCTCCCCCACTACCCAACCATTCCCTTGTTTACATGACAACATGGAGACAAAAAACTTTGGATCTTTGGTGTTTACAACAGTTCCAATTCCTGCTGGAGTCTTTTCATCAGTCTTTGTAGAGAAATAGAAGTCTTCTTCTGCTATCTATGGAGTTTTTCACAAGAAAACTATTTTTCTTCATAGCTTTCTATTTCTCTGATGCCAGCTGCTGGGAAATCTGCCATCAGTTGTCTCCTCCCATTTCCCATCACTCTGAGGTGTGTTATGGGTCATGAGTCTAGGGATGTCATTTTTATGAATGAGTTATTCAAAGGCAAAAGTTCTCTATCTGTTTTTGTGAGCCCTCCTGGAAACAGAAGTTTTCTCTTTTTGCTTCTTAAAAGCCACAAATCTTCAACTCTTACTTCTCCCCCTCTGTTCCAGCATCTCACAGTGTCACAACTACTTCATCATTTGCTCAAAATCCACACTTGGAAACACTCCATTCCTCCCAATATACTCTGTCATGAATTAAAGGCGGTTTTTTCAGAACATTACTGTCCATCTCCATAGCTTTAACAGAAAAATATTCCAGCTTATTAAAGCATCTCCTTCTTTCTCTTCCCCCTCTCAATTTAATTTGTTTCTTCACTCTCTTTGATGGGTTGATGGTTGATCACTCCCTCTCTCTCTCTCTCTCTCTGGGACAAAAGGATTAATCTGCAAGTCTCATGCAGGTAGTAAAAGAGTTAAAATCTTGCTAAAGCTGCAGATGTTGATGGTGTCAGTTTTCAGTTCAGTGGCAGAAACTGCAAACCAAGTCAGGCTGGCCGGCTCCGTTTCTCCCCCCACCCCGCCCTCTGCAGCCTTGTCCGGCCTGGAGGGGGGGAGGAGGCCGAGACAGAGCCCTGTGACCTCGTCAGAAGCCAGAAACCAAAAAGAGCAAGAAATTCCCGGCCTCACATCTTCAGGTGGTGTTCACAGGTTGATCTCACTTCTCAATAGTTAAAACCGCTGCCAATTCTCACCCATGTCCAGGAATTAGTCAGGAGAAAAAACTCCCATCAGCCTCCAGCAGTTTCAACTTCCCCAGCTCTCAGAGCTATCTTAAAAGTAAAGTCACCGCAAGAGATTGAGCCAGCAAAGTGAGGAAATGCCAGACTCTGCTGCCACAGGCTCTCCCGTGGAGGGAACAGAAGCCCTGCAAATGCTGCCCTCAGCCCCCTGGCTACAGACACCCCGTGTTTTGCTGAAGGTGTTGACAGGAGCTTGACCAAACCAGGGGCATCCTCATGGTCTTTGTGTTTCAATAGCAACCCGGTCACTAAGAAAGAGCAGGGAGACCTACAAAAGCCAGCTCAGGTTCCAGCCAGGGAAAACCTCTACTTACGTGCCAGGTTGGTGAGGTAATAGCCGGCATAGCCGATGCCATAAATGGCGCAAACGGCAACAGCGAGCTGCTCCATCACTGTAGCACTGCTGTGCCAGTTTGCACACTCTGCTCCACCACAAAAACAAACAAGGCTCCTGTCAGTGTGCAGCTGCCCACTGACAAACGCCTCAAGCAGGAGGATGCTCCTGCACTGAGCAAGCCCAAGAGCTGCTCTGACCCTGAGGCCTTCCGTGCACCAAGGCAACCTTGGGATGTCACCACGACAAGGTGGCATCCATGCCCTGACATCACAAAGCCAATGCTCTGCGCTGCTCTGGGAATTGATGCAGAGCAACCCAACCTTCCCTACAGCAAACACAAAATTGCCTGGCAGGTTCTCCTCTGTCACAAAGGGTCACAAATCCTTTGCTGGGCTGTGGGAAATGGAAAGACAGAAACTTCCACAGATACTGAAGGGTTTGATTTCCAGCCTTGGAAGGAGCTTGGGTTCATGCAATGCTAAAGGTTCACAGACGTTGAGTCGAGAATTCATAAGCTTATGTTCCTATAGCTGCAAGTAAGAATATGCCAGAAGTAAATAAAAAACTGCATTGAGTGAGATGGTGGAGAGATTTTCAACTGTAATTGTGTGATTTTAGAGAGTAAGGTATGAATCTAAATATTATCCTAAGAAGCACATGTGTGTAGGTGAGCTAGCAGTGTATTGGGTGAAAAGCAGACACAGTGCAGCAGAACTTGGCAAAGATGAAAGGTGATTAAGTAATAATAAACCTCTTCAATTTAGTGCATTAGCCAAAAATCTCAAATTAGCGAATCTAAGGCACTGCACCAGGCTGAAGCTGAGGATCCCCAGCCAAGCTCAGAGGGAGGAGAACACAGCATTTGTGGGATCCTTTCCAGTCTGACTTGCTTTAGCTGGAGCCTGGGGGAGGAGAGAGCAGGAGAAGGCTTGGCTGAGTCCTCTCCCCTCTGCCTTGCCCTTCTCTGCTGGATCCTCAGTTCATCCCACACCCACCCCAAGACTCCATCCCCATCCTACTGGTGCTGATGGGATTAAAGGAGATAAAGAGGAGATTAAAAAGATAGAGAGGAGAGAAAAAGAGAAGTTTAAATGCAGTTTAAATATGAAAGAAATGCACATGTTAGTGACTGCTGAGAGTTGAAAGGGAGCTGAAGGGTTTGGGAAGGGCCAGGAGCCCGTGAAGGGCTCAGGAGCTGCTGCTGCCGGGAGGGAGGAAATGCACCAATGGCTCCCAGCAGAGTCTGTGCTTTGAGGCTCTTTCCCAAACAGCTGCAGGAGGGAAAGCAGCTGAGTTTGGAGGAAGAGTTTTCTGCGGAGGTTTCCTGTTTGGAGCTGTCACAAGCTTGAGCTGCTCAAGGGAAACGCGGCTCTGCTTCCAGCAGGGCCCAACTGCCCGGGAGCACAACTTGGTTCCCTGGCCCTGAGCCAACGGGCAGCAGCAGCTTCTGTTCCCTCCTGGCTCTTGTGTCATTTCCAGCAGCACAAGACACACCAAGAAAAGCTCCTCCAGAACATGCCATGAGAAACACAACCTGATTTCATTGCATGGAGGAGCTCTGACAGTCCCACGGGCTCAGGTTTGTTTGTCAGTGAACAGAGCAGGGAAAAGCACAGACACATTCCCTGCACAGGGAATTCACAGGAGGAAAGTGCAGCGCTGGAGGATGTGCTTGGATACAATGTTCCCACGGCAGTTTTGGGGATAAAATCGTCAGCAGAGAGAAAAGAAAAAGTGCTACCAAGGGTGGGCTGGGGAGGGCTGGTGCTTCCCGGGAGGCTCCCGAAGCTCAAGAGGACAAAGCCCAGACCTTGTCCAAGCTGCGAGCTGGGTCTGAGCCAGAAACCAGGGGGTGGCAGAGACATTGCTGCTGAAGGGCTTCAGATTGCCAAAGCTAAAGTGTCCAGGATCAAGGAACATCTTGAGGTTACAGAAGTCCCAATGCCCACGTTCCATCCCCTCATTTCAAGCTGAAAGCAGAGCTCCACTTGTGACTCTGCTTTTTAATAAAGAATGTCAAACTTCAACAAAATTCCCTTAGAAAGACCCCATGAAGGTTCACACTGTGAGAGCTCACTCGAGGCAGCCCCAGCTCCTGCCCTGGGTCAGTCCCTGTCAAGCCCACTGTGCTTTCCAGCTGCTTTGCTCCAGCTCCCCCCAAATCACCACGAATTCCACTGAACTGAAACAAATCCAAATCCTCGTGGGTCGGGACAAGGGCAGGGAGAGGTCACTCAGGGATCACCATCAGGGGCACAACAGCCCGACACGGGGAAATGAACTGAATTTAGGACTGAGCAAATCAGACCAGGAGAATGAGGATTAAAATCAATCTTGAGAAACACCTCCTCCCGCTCCTGAACTTTTCTGTCCGGGCCGCTGCTCGCGGGGCACAGAGAGGGGCCCGGCCTTGTCCCTCCAAACCTCCCTGGGAATCACCCCAGAGCCCTCAGCCTTCCGTGTGCCCATCCCCGGGGCCCCTTGTCCCTCCCAGTGGCTCCCGTGGCTCTCCCAGTCCATCCCAGCCTCTCCCAGTCCATCCCAGCCTCTCCCAGTGACCACGCCTGTTCAACTCGCCCCTCCGTGCACCTCTCGCCCCTCAGCCAATCAGAGCGCGCCTCTCTGATGACTCATCAGTTGCTGGGCAGATCCACAGAGCCGAGAGCCCCGCGCTGGACTCGGCCGCCCAGTGCCGCGCACTTCATTCCCAGTCCCTCCCAGTGCCACCACAGTCCCGCCCAGTGCCACCACAGTCCCTCCCAGTGTCACCACAGTCCCGCCCAGAGGCCCCACAGTCCCTTCCACTTCTTTTTAGGCCATTCCCAGTCTATTCCGAGTTCATTCTCACTTCACTCCCAGACCTCCACGCCCTCATCCAGTGTCCCAGTATCCACTCTCATCTCTTTCAGTGCCATCCCAGTCCCTGCCAGTCCATTCCCAATCCCTCTCAATGCCACACAACTCGTCACCCATCTCTCCCAGTGCCCATCCCAGCGTGTCCATCTCGCTGGTGCCCTCCAGCTCCCAGCCCGGCCCCGGCCGCCTGCTCTGCTCCCTGATGGATTTCTCCCCTGTCCACATCCAGCTGAGCTGCTCCCAGGGCCAGCAGCAGCTCTCGGGCCACGTGCTGGCCACTGCCGTGCTCCCCAGCGGGGACTGGAGCCAGCAGCTCCTGGTGCTGCTGGAAACCGCCCCCGGCAATGCGGGCTCAGCTCCAGCTGCCAGGTGGAGCACGGCAGCCTGGAGCACCCCCTGAGCCGGCACTGGGGCACGGCCCGGCCCCCACAGCGCCGGGGGCAGCGGGGGAGGCACTGGGGGGGCCCAGAGGGGGATTGGGCTGTGCTGGGAGGAACTGGGAGGGAGTTTGAGATGGCCTGGTTTAAACTGGGGAAGGGATTGAGGTGCTTAGGATGGCTGGGAAGGGGATTAAAGGATGTTGGGGAGGGTGGGATGGGGTTCTGGGGGTCCTGGTGGACACTGGGAGGGAGTTTGGGGGTGCTGGGTGTCACTGGGAGGGATTTGAGTGAGCCTGGAGGGGCTGGAAGGAGATTGGGCATTGGAAAGCAGGGATTGGGATGAGGTTGGTTGTGCTGGGAAGAGAAGGGGAGGGGTCTCAATGAGTCCTGGTGGGGCTGGGAAGGGACTGGGAGAGGGTTTGGGGGTCCAGGGGCAGTGGGGGGAAATTGGGAGGGGGCTGTGGGATCCTGAGAGGAACAGGAGGGGCTCTGGTGGGTCCTGAGGAGGCTGGGAAGAGACTGGCAGTGATTTACCAAAATAGCAATATTGATCCAGTATCAACATCAATCTGTTAATGGACAAAAAACCTCTCCAACAGTTTAAAGTTACAAAGTGGATGTTTAATCACAGCACTGGGTGAGTGCAGGAGTCACCCCTTAATACGCACTGCAAGTTGACAAAAGATTCCAGTGTCTATTTATTTACAAAAGTCTTGAATATCCAAAATATGAATACATATTCACAATGCTAACACCTCCCATTCCCCACTTTGAATTAAAATGCAAAGTAATGAATTTAAAATGTAATTACACCTCTGTGGTTGGCTCCCTGATTTGAGGAGGGCTTTGTTTTGGCAAAGAGTAATCAAGAGATGAAGGAAAACCGCTCTTCCTCACTCTCACCTTTCTACCTTTACAATGGTGGACATTAAAAATGACATTTGGTACAACTCCAGTTTCCTCCCTTGTGACTTTGAAATGGGTTTCCAGATGTAAGGTCTGTGATCTTCCTGAACCCATTTATCAGTTTCTCTTTTCTCATTATAAGCACAGCTGAACAAACATACAACGAAAAGTAATTTTTTACCTGAGATTCATTATCTCAAATCTTGCTTCTCAATAATCATTAACTCTAACTAGTTCCAGCAAGGCCTATCTCTAGCTAAGATCTCTTATTTTTCTAAAATTCTTAATTTTTTAATATTATTAACTCCAAAGGAGGTTTCAGAGGGTCGAGGGTGAGCTGGGAGAGACTGGGAGGGTCCTTGGAGGGGCTTGAGGTGTCTGTGAGAGGTTTTGGGGGTCCTGACCCCTGAAAACCCCCCCAGGGATGATGACAGATGCTGCCCACAGCAAGATGCTGACGGGGATCGCAGTCTCCGTGTTGGGCTTCATCTTCCTGGCACTGGGGCTCGGCTTCTGCCTGTGCAGGAAGGTGAGGGGGGATCCCAGGGATTGTGTCCTCCCTCCCCACAGAGCGTGTGTGCTTCCCTTGGGCCCCCTATGTCTGGTGTCACCCCCTTTTCTCTGCCCACACAGCTCCTGAGTCAGTGGCAAAAGGTTAAAAGGATTTTAAGTCAACAATTCCCACTGTCATTCTGTATCCTGTTGGATTTGCATTCCCCTGCTTTCATCCAGGTGCCCACAGGGAGCCAGGAAGATGTGGAGCCTCCCAGCCAGGTGTCTTCCCAACACAGATCACCAGGACCACGGATCACCAGGGCTCTGCCCAACGGGGGTCACTGGGGATCATCCAACGCCCATCCTCCCATGGGGGATGGAGCTGGAGCAGCGCACGAAGCTCTTCCCGCACTCGGGGCACTCGCAGGGCTTCCCTTACTGGTGCCTCCGTTGGTGTCGGGTCAAATGAGAGCTCCTGGAGAAGCTCTTCCCACACTGGGGACACTCGTAGGGCCTCTCCCCAGTGTGGATGCGTCGGTGGATGGTGAGGGTGGAGTTGTGCTTGAAGCCCTTCCCGCAGTCGGGGCAGCGGAAGGGCCTCTCGTCCGTGTGAATCCGCTCATGTTTGAGGACATGGGAGCTGCGCTGAAACCTCTTCCCGCACTGGGGACACTCATAGGGCCTCTCCCTGGTGTGGATGAGCTGGTGTTTTCTCAGGTCAGAGCTCCACCCAAAGCTCTTCCCACATTCCAAGCAGGTGTAGGGCCGTTCCCCTGTGTGGATCACCTGGTGTCTCATCAGGTCGGAGATATCTCTGAAACTCTTCCTACATTTTCCACACTCGTAGGGCTTTTCCCCAGTGTGGATCCTCTGGTGTTTCCACAGGCTGGAGCTCTGGCTGAAGCTCTTCCCACATTCCCCACACCCATAGGGCTTTTCCCCAGTGTGGATCCTCTGGTGCTCAATCAGCTGGGAGCTGTACCTGAAGCCCTTCCCACATTCCAAGCACTTGTGGGGCTTCTCCCCCAGCTCTGAGCTCCGCCTGGATCTCTGGCCGTGTTCCTGGCACTGGGGGGATCTTTCCTCCTCACAGCTCCCTGGACTGGATTTGCAGACCCTCCTTGTGCGGCATCTCTGGGGCTTTTTCTTCTCTTCCATCTCAACACTGTTTGGGAACGTAAAATCCTGGTTGGGGGGAAAAAAACAACAGGAGAGCACCTTGGACTGGGGTTTCCTCCTTGCCCAAGTTCATCTCAGGAAGTCACTGGGCATCTTGTGTCTATAAGAACGTCCAGCACACAAAGATTCAGCCCAAACATCCTCCAAACATCAAAACAGATCAATAGCTAATCAAACAACGAGATTCAGCCAAAACACCCTGCAGAACAGAAAGGTTCAGCCCCTGCAAGAAACCAAAGCACCAACATTTATCCCAATAAAGCTCAGAAACACAAAGATTCAGCCCCGTGAAAATGGTTATTCCCCTCCCCAGTCACCTACTGCATTTGGCGGGAGGGGGGGAGAATGCTCCTGGGGTGGGGGAGCTGCAGATACAGGGATGAACATTGTGCTGCTTCCTCTTCCTGCTCCTCTTCCTCCTGTGGCCCTACTCTTCCTCACACTCCTCCTCCTCCTTCTGCACAACCCCAGGTACATATTTTGACCCTTTTGTTCCTCAGCCCTGCTTCTCCTTCCCTTCTCCTCCTGCCCCCAGGCCCAGCACCCAGTGCCGCCTCCCTCTTCCCCCCCAGTCCCACAGCATCCCACCGCAGGGGCACGGATGCAGCTGGGCCAGCTCGGCCTGGGGCAGCGCTGGGCTCTCGGCCGCTTCCGCCCGCACTCGCTCCCCACTGCAGCCGCTCCCGCCACCACAGCGCGGGGGGGCCCGGCCTTGGCGCTCCCCCCTCCCACCTCCCCAAATTCCCCTCCAGGGGGGCGCCAAGGCCCGGGGAGGCACAGGTGGGATCCAAGTGGGACCACTGTGGGGAAAAAATGAATGTTAAAAAGACATCCTGGACAAAGAGATGATGACCTCAAAATATCTCTCAAGGGTCCCTTGGGAGCATGTGGAGGTCGTTTGCACATTCTCCCAGAGGGAATTAAGGACATGGACACCCAGGGGGGCAAGAAGGGAAGTCCAGAAGGAATTTAGACAACAGGGGATGGAGGGTGTTTGTGTGCTGGGAAAGGGATTGGCTGAAGGGGAGTGTGCAGGAATGTGCTTAAGGCAAGAAGCAGCAGGAGGAATCCATGGGGTAAGAAAAATGATGATGGAAAAGAAGAGGAAGAAAAAAAATACTGAGGATTGGGATGTGTTTCAGAAGACTCTTATCCTCAGAATTTGCCAGCTGACTCAGATCCTTTGTATCCCAGTTTTGGAGGACAGGAAAACAAGGAGGTGAGGATTTCAGGGGGTTTCTCTGAGCTGGGAGCGGCAGGAGCGGGCGCAGAGCTGCGGCACCGGGAGCACGGGCTGGGGGCCTGTGGGGAGCTGTGGGGCCGGGCCGGGGCTGTGGGGCAGCCGGGGCTCAGCGCCGGGCGCTGCCTGAGCCCAGCACCCCCCGGGCAGGGCCGGCAGTGGCCCCCGGCCCCCAGGAGGCTGCGGGACGCCCCGGCCGCTGCCCGGCCCCGTGGAGCTGCCGGCCCTGCCCGCCGGGGGGGCCGCCTTTGGACACTGCGGCAGGACAGGGACCGGCTCTGGGATACGGGCTGGGGAGGGGAGCCTCAGCACAGCCAACACGAGGAAGGAACAACTCACAAATGGCGATTAGACCTGCAAGGATCCACATGATCTTTTAAGCATTTCCTGCTGGGTCCCTGGAGAAAGGAAGGATTTTGCAGAAAGCTCAGCAGCTGACACACGATGAGCACCCACAGGCACTGAGGGGGGCTGCAGCAGCGACAGAAGAAGCCCCTGCAGCACTTGCTCACAAAGGCTCAGCAGCTGAATGCAGCAAGGGATGAGCAAAAGGCCAAGCTGAAGGCAAAGGCCATGGCACAGTTCCTACAGCCCCTGAGGGATCAAGCCCAGGGCCCAAGGGGGCCCCAGCACCCAGGGGACACCCTCGGCCAAAGCACCTGGCACAGGCATTGCCCTCCTGGCCAGGGCACAGCCCACCCAAACAGCCCCTGGCAAGGAATCAGCCTTCCAGCTGCAGGGCACAAGGACACTGCAAGCACAGACAGCAGCACCCTCAGCACCAGCAAGTCCAGCCCTTGATGGACACGCATTCTTAGCGGTGGCACAGCTCCCATTCCACCAGGGACCCACCACACTGCAGCCCTTGGGAACATCCAGGGTGGCTCTGGATCCAGAGGAGACCTTTCCTGATGGACACAGGGGCCTCTCCATCCAATCGGAATCTTACAATAAAAGGGGGGAAAACTGTTAAGGAATATTTTAGCTATTAAGGCACTAAGTGGGAAAGATGAGTGGGTGTGTTTTCTTCAGCCACTATTAACAAATGTGGGGGATGGGTTTAAAATGCAGGAACTTTTATTTGCTCACAATTGTGATTGTAATTTACTGGGAAGGGATTTGATGGCAAAACGGGGAATGCAAATTAATGTTGGAAAAGGTGATACAGAGGCTGGTTCTGCTGTACCTCTGTGTCAAATGTCTGGCAGAGCCACGGCCGAAGTGAACCCACAAGTGTGGGCAGCCCCAGGGAAATGGGCAAAATTAGATATGGAGCCTCTCCAAATTTCCCTGAAGCAACCAGGACAAGAGGTGTCCAAAAGCAATCCCCTGTTCCAAGGGAGGGAAGGAAGGGCTCACAGCCTGTCTGGGAGTCCTGCTCAAGGCATGGCTTGGGCAGCCAGGGATGGCTCCCTAGAATGCTCCTATCCTGCCAAACAAGAAATCCAATGGAATCCACAGAATGCTGCAGGACCCAAGAAGAAGAAATGAGATGATGAAACCGAGGCACCCCACACTCTCAGATCCTTACACCAGCCTCAACCAGGTGCCCTCCTCACACTGCTGCCATTCACAACTTGATGCAAAAGATGCTTTCTGGGGATCTGCCCACTTCCAGAGGATGCAAACACAATTCTGCCTTGGGCTGGCAACAAGAGGTAGAAGGGAAAATGCTCAAGACATGGACGGTCCTTCTGCAGGGATGCACGGAAGCACCGGCCTGACTGGGGCAAGCCTTGCAGGAAATATCAAAGGAATTGACCTCACCCCCAGGGACTGGCTTATTGCAGGATGTGGATGACTTGATCCAGTCAGGAGGACAAGGAGAAGAAGTAGAGGAAGCCTCTGTGAAATAACCAAAAAAATAACGAATCAGACAGCTCCAGCTCCTGACCTTCCCCCCAACCAATCCCTTCAGATGAGGAACACAGTATTTCACTATGGGATGGGATCAGATTACCTTTTAGCAGAAAAAGGAGAGGTTTGGGAGAACTTAAGTTTAAAAAAGTTTAAAAGTTAAAACTGCTCGTGGCAAATGGATGGCAATGGAAAAGTAGTAAAACAGATAACAAAGGAAATAGCAAAGCAGCTCATGTACTTGTTCAAATGTGGAAAGGATGGGAATGGGACACAGTTTTGTGCTTCCCTGGCAGACCATGGGTGAAACAAATGCTGTTTCTCCTCTCATGTGCTACAGCAACTCTCATCTTTTTACCATGCACCACACCTTGCTGAGTGCAGCTCATTCAGCAGCTGAGCAAGGGGATGCAGGTGGCAGCCAGGCCTCCTGAGCCACAAACGGCTACAAAAGGACAGAGAATGAGGGCACTGAGAGCAACCCCAAAAACAAAGAACACCCAGGAAGAAAAAACAGAGGCAATGAGTGAATCTGCTTGGAGATGGGGCCAGGGACTTGTACATAAGGAAACAATAGGAGAAATCACCAGTTTCAGAAAATGTTACTAATTGACAAGGACTGCTGCTCAGACCAAGTCCTGCTACATTCCTGAACTTCCAAAAGAACAAACACTTCACAGAGCTAGGAATATCGGATTGTTATATATGCACATCATATTATTGGCTTTTCACAAGTATTATAATGAATATTATATGTCTAACATTAGAAAATTTAGCTGTAATAATACAGTCTTCTTTATTTCTGTTATTAATGAAACTTAGAAATAGTGGTATAATACATGTATGTTAAGCTAGGACATAGCATTAAAACAAAAACTACTTTTGTTTGTGGAACCCAAAGACTGAAAAAGATGGAGATCTTCTTTTCTTTTATAACTATCTTATCCAGATGAAGACAGCAGTGACCAAAACTGTGGGAGGGAGGAATTTATTGCATTTCTGGTATCAGGGAATGTAAATCTCGATGGCGCCAAGAGGATTGATCCATTGAGAAGGGGGCAAGAGAAAACTAAACAGAAGAACACCAAAGATCCTAAGAAGAATGTATGAATATGTATAAGAATGTAAGGACATGTAGTAGGATTCTGTTTTTAAGAGACAATCCTTTGTTAGTAAGGTCTGCTCTCTTGGCTGAATGCAGAGACACCCGGCCGGATCTGTATACATTATTTTTTTCTCCTAATTCTTTTTTTATTAAACTTTTAATTCGATAAAAATTATGTGAACTTCGTTTTTCACAGGATGTTATACAAAAAGGACATGCAGCAGGAGGATCGGGAAGGCTGAACCTTCCAAGCACCTCGGCCAGTGTTGGGCAAAGGGACAGGGACATGCGGCCGGGAAAATCAGGACAAAAACGAGGCCGCGTCCTCCAACACCTGGAGAGAGCGCACGGCAAATGCCCCATGGCCTCTCCCTTTGGGCAGCAATAAAGTCACTTGCACACCACTCCTCGGGCTCCTTGGGCCACACAAACCTCTGGCGCCGGGAATTTTCCCGCCCGGCCCCGGGCCCAGCGCAGCCACCTCCGGCCTCCCGACACGAAGCGGGACGAGCCAGCGCTGCTCCGCCACCGCCTCCTGCCGAGGCCCCAGCGGCAAGGAGACCGCGGGCAGCCGCTCCCGCAGCGCCCTCAGCCCAGGGCCAACACGGGCCGCCCACGGCACAAGCCACCCGCCACAGCCCCCTGCCGCCCCCTCCCGGGCCCGCAGCGAGCCCCGAGCCCCCACAGAACCGAGCGCGGCTCCCACCTGCGATGGCCGGGGCCGCCTCCGAGCTCCGCCGCCGCCTCACCGGGCTCCGGCCGCTGCTGCCGCCGCTGCCGGGCCCGCACAGACGCTCCGGCAATGGCGGCTCTCCTGCCCCACGGCCGCCCTGGGGGCGCCAGCGGGGTTGGGCTTGTCCCCGCTCTGCCCAATCAGCGCGCGCCAGAGCCACGAGTGACGGCAGAAGCAGCCAATCGCAGCCAGCGGCGGGCTCTGCACACGGCACGGCCTCGCCTGCCTTGGGCTGAGCTCCGCCATTTCTCGGACCCCTGGGCTGAGGGGCGGCCCCGGCGCTGGGCCCGGCCCGGGCAGGAGGCCGAGGAAGCGCCGCTGCGCTGAAGCGCCGGGAGCTCGGGGTGCCCGGGAGCTTGAGGGCGCTGGGAGCTGGGGGTGAGTCCGGGATGGAGCAGGGCATGCCGGAGCGAGGCCAAAACTCTGTGACTCTCCTTCCTGTCCCGGGCGGGGAGCAGAACACTCAAGGAAAGGCTCGGGGGTGTGGATGAGGGTGGGGACAGTTCAATCCTTGGTCACGGGCACAACACACCTGACTTGGGGAAATTAATTGAATTTATTATTCCGACGTGTCAGAGGAAGAAAACGAGAAGCAAAGTAATTCCTACGGAAATCGATCTTCCCCCCAGCTCTCCCTCCTTCCCGGGCTTAACTTTGTGCCCCTCTCCGTCCCCCTCCCCGCCCAGAGGCACAGGGATGGGGGTCACAGTCAGGTCATGTCACTGCCTCCCCCTGAGGGCCAGGAATCCTTGTCCTGCTGCAGCCTGGGGTCCCTCGCAGGGGCCTGAGTCCCTCAGGACCAGGCTGCTCCAGCGGGGATGGCCAGGGGGATCCCCGAGTCCGGCCAGGAGCCACTTGCATGGCTGTGCAGGGGCTTCTGCCGGGCTCGGGGCCTCTCTCAGGCACCCCCTGCTCCGGCCCGGCCTCACTGCCCCCCTCACCCCCCATGCAGCGAGTGCCCGGGCAGGGAGATGCACGATTTTCACGGGGCTGAATCTTGGTGTTTCTGAGCTTTATTGCGGTGAATGTTGGTGTTTTGTTTTTTTTGTGGGGGCAGAATCTTTCTATTTTGGGGGGATATCAGATTTTTGGTGTTTTGGAAGTTTTTGGTCTGTCTTTATTAGCATTCAGGAACACACATAATCAGAGACTGATTATATGCAGGTGCTTTATTGAAGTGTGCAGGAACTGGGGGTATCAGCAACCCAAATCTAGCTCCATTGTCTTTTTCCAAAGTGCACATATTTCTACAATTTCAGCTGTAGCAATAATCACTATAACAACCTTATCAATATTGCTTCATTAATATTGCTTCATTAACTCTATCTATATTGCTTCATGAGAGTTAGCTCATCCTTTTATGAACATGTCCGAATCTTATCTCTGGGTGGGTATCTTGGAGACCCCAAGTACCAGTTCTCGTTACCATAAACATTTCAGCTTGCTAGACCATCCCTAATACGAAGCATTCTTGTGGCCTACCTCTACATGATTTGAAGAAACATTTTCAGAAACATTTAACCCCATAGTACCATATTTCCCCCCTTTAAAAATATTTTATTTTACTATAATAAGTGTGATGCTTTCACTATATACAGTCCTTTTTCTGAGATTATACTTGATGTTCGTCTTTGAATCCACAGTTGTCGTAAGCGTTGTTACACTCTGGAGGACTTGGAGATGACAAATGTGGATGTGGATCTCTGTCCTGTGTCAGTGCCTTTATTATCTTTTGGTTCCAGGATACTCTTTTCTTTCTCTCTCCTTTCAGAACTGCACAGATTAACCAGATTGCTAAGAACACAATTAGTAGGATTATCAGACTCTCAAGAATAGATTTGATCCAGGAGCTCACATTCCATCCTAACCCTTCAAAAATTTTATCTACCCAACTTGTGGTCAGATCTTCCCTCTCTTTCTGTGCTTCATGTTCTATTTGTTTTAACGGATTAATGTCGTGTTCTACATCTGCAGTTCCATTTGGGCTGTGGATGCAGCAGTGATCAATTTGTCCTTTTAGGTACCCGCATATTCCGTGTTCTTTCAACAATAACATATCTGAAGCAAATCTGTTTTGCTGGGTCATTTTAGTTGTGGTTTATAATTGTACATTTAGCTCTCTAAATCCCTCTTTGGTAACTCTTGCCAATCTTTCTACCTGACCTGTAAGTTTGTACAACATCTTTCTATTGTTATAATTTGTTATTGGACCAAACAAGGATTCCAGAGCCCAATGAAATTTTACACTACTGGAGGGTTCCTGCCATCTTTCTTCATCTTCAGCTTTGTTTTCCTGAACTTCTCGTCTTGTCCTTATTTGCAGAAGTTCATGTTCTCCCTTGAATGGGGACCTTTTCCAAATTGAGCATAAGGTGGGGAGGCCTAAAGTAATCTCTTTTACTTTTTCACCTACAGGCAAATGTGTTGTCCAGGTGCCATCGCTTGCTGCCCATCCAAATTGGCCTGGACTCTGAATTGTACTTGTGCTACATATTACCTTTTGGATCACTTGTCCTATCTTGTCATTTGTTTCACCTTGTTTATGTTTGATTCCTCTGCAGGCACATCCAATTTGCAGAGCTACCACGAGTGGTGGCATTTGTTTTATTTCTTCATCATCAGAAGTACAGTCCTAAGTTTTGTTCCATTCCCACCAATTCACTTTGTCTGTCTCCATTCTACTACTGGTTGCAGTGTTCCATACCCCTGTATCTGTTTCATTTTCTGAGCCTTCCCACTTAATGCACCAAGGGCTATCTGCCATAGATTGGAATTTCTGAAGCCCACTCATTGCCCATGCACTGTCCCAAGCTTCAGCCCGATCTTTTCCTTCCTGTCCTTCACACTTCCACTTCAATACTGGAATCTTTTCTTTAATGACCTTTGCTGTCTTTTCATAACACCATCCATAATTCCCTAATCCCCCATACCAGCCTAGTTTTGGTTCATACTTTCCTCCATTTTCATGACAATCCCATGTAGATGAATACTTTGGCTTCACAGCATTTTCAAACACTGTCTTATTTGGGTACTCGTAATCTATATGCAGTACAAAGCTCACATTTTCATTTTTATTCTTTTGTATTTCAGGTAATTTTGATGTTATAATTCTCCAATTTATTTGGTCTCCTGCTGCCTTTGGTATTGGCAGACAGGCAGTTATTTTGCTGGTGTTTTGCACGTTAGCAAAATCTTTAATTAATCCAATCATCCCATTTTCTGCCTGAATAGTATGAGAGACTTTTATCACTTGTGTTTCTGGCTGCACCCCCACATCCCTCTTCATTCTCAAATGAAGAGTTGTCAGCTGATCCTTTTGCATTTCACATCCCAAGGTAACATTGATTCCAACTGATGGCCCTAAAGGCCATAAAATAATCACCATTACAGTCACTAGCAACCTAGACATTTGAAACAATCAAACCCGCTTCATCTGCAGCTTTGTTGGCCCTACAGTTTGTGCAGTCCACAGTGCAGGGGAAACCTTCTTCACCCTGGTGTAATGTATGCAGGGATCCAGTCCAGCTCCTTTGACTGCTGTCAAGGTAGTTAACAGTACCTGATAGGGTCCATTCCACCTTTCTTTTAATGGTTCTTCCTTCCAGCTTTTACCGTACACTTCATCTCCCGGGGGGATGTCATGAACTGGATTCTCAAGAGTCAGCGGCCTGTTCCACACAAGGGTGCTCCGAAGCCGAGCTCGAGCTTTTCCAAGAGACAGAACATAATTCTACACCTCTTGCTTCCCTGTAACATGTACATTTGGATTAGGTTCAGGGCATTCATATGGTTTCCCATCCAATATCTCATAAGGACTGACTGACATCCCGCTTCTAGGCTTTATCTGAATCCTCAGCAGTGCTATTGGTAAAGCTTGTGGCTACTGCAATTTAGCCTCTTGGCATCTTTTGCTGATTTGCCTCTTCAATGTCTGATTCATCCTCTCTACCTGTCCACTGGATTGGGGTCTCCATGGTGTATGGAGATGCCAAGCTATTCCCAGTAACCTACTCACCTCCCTCACTGCTGTGGCTGTGAAATGTGGGCCCCTATCTGATGATATTCCTAGAGGCACCCCAAATCTTGAAATGATTTCTTGCAGTAACCACTTGACTGTCTCCTTTGCTTGATTTGTGTGACAGGGAAGAGCTTCTGGCCATCCTGAAAATGTGTCAACCCCTTTCAATAGATATTTGTATCCTTGAGTTCTTGGTAATTCTACAAAATCTACTTGCTGATAATCTCCTGGTCCTACTCCTACCAGAATTTTCCCTAATTGTGCCTGTCGTCGAGCCACTGGATTGTTCTTTAAGCAGATTTCACATTTTGACATTACTGATTTTGCCATTGTTAACATCCGTACTGAAATTAAATTTTGTTTTAACAATTTCACCAATGCCTCTGCACCCCAATGACATTTGTTATGTTTAATTTGTAGAACTTCTCTCATTATCAAGGGGGGTACCACTACTTGTCCCTGTGTAGTCACATACCACCCTTCTGAATTCTTCTGTGCATTCAGTGAACATCCCAATTTCTCATCTTCTTTTGAATATTTTGTTTCTGTGGGTAAATTGAATTGAGATACATTAGTTTTTAAAGGTATCAATGCCATTGCAGTTTGCACTTCTCGAGCAGCTTGTCGGGCTGTCCAGTCTGTTTTCCGATTTCCCTCATGAATTTTGGAGCTTCCTGATTGGTGAGCTTTGCAGTGCATGATTGCTACTTCGTCAGGCTTTTGTACTGCTTTTATTGATTGCAGGACTGCATCTTGATGTTTAATGTGTGTGCCTTGAGAAGACAGCAGTCCTCTTTCTTTCCCCAGTGCTCTGTGTACATGCACTACTCCAAAAGCATACTTTGAGCCAGTCCATATGTTTACCCTTTTCCTTTCACTTAATTCTAGTGTTCTGGTTAAGGCAACCAGTTCTGCCCTCTGGGCAGATGGATTTGGTGATGATGCTTTTGCCTCCACTGTTGTACTGACTGTTGTTGCCTGGGGGTCCCAGAGCATCTTCCTCTCTGCCTTCTTCTCCTCCATTCCTCTAATGCTTGGGCATGAGAAGTCTGGTTTGGGGGGAAAAACAAGGGGTGACCACCTAGGATTCAGGGTTCCTCCTGCCTGAGTCCATCTCTAGAAGTCTTCAGGTGTCTTGTGTCCATGAAAATCTCCAAAGCATCAGGACTGAGAGGAAAAATTCCCTCCCTGAGGTTTCCCTTTCCTGGGGTCCCCACTTTGGTGTCCCAGGGCTTCCCCCTCTGCAGGCTCATCCCTTCTCCGGGCTGCCCCTTCTCCAGGCTCCCCTCACTCCCGGCTCTCGGGGTCCCCCATCTCCAGGCCCCCATTTCAGGCTCCGGGGCTCCCGGGGCTCCCCCCTTTTCGCTGCTCCCCTTCCCCTGCCGGTACCGGGCATCTCAGCTCAGCTTTGGAGTCCTGCAAGATCCAGACATCGCTCTGCCCGGCCCGGCCCCAGAAAAAGGAACAGGGGTCCCCAAAGCTACTTCGAGTGAGCTCCAAATATCCCTTCCCCTGCAAACAAATCCTGCCAGGACGGCCCAAGACCTTCGGGGCGAGGTTCCCGTCCCCGGTGAGCTGCGGGCTGCGGGGCCCGATGCTCCCGGCGCGAAGGGGCTGCAGATCCAGAGAGCGATGGACGCACCTGGGTGATTTGCGGAATAAAAGGAACTCTATAACTCACAGAGTAGTTATAAGAGCAGGTATGAATTTATTCAGCGCTGAGGTGCATGGGGGATATCTCCTCCAAAATGCATGCACACCCTTTTGATTGGGTTTTCCCTTTTTATCCTTTACAGAGCAGGTTTACACGATACGGCTAATACATATTAATTTCCTAACCCCGCCTGTCTTCACTTCATATTAAAATTAGCCCTGTGCCCCTTTCAGTCCTTTGGCCGCTTTTTTTTGGGGAGGGGGACTTCAAATCCGTTTCCTCCGGCTTAGGGTCCAGGAATCTCCTTTATCCTGTGGTGCCTTTGTCTTTGCATCTTGTTTGTGTATTCCAGCTCCTTATCTTATCTTGCAGTCTGACTCTTTTTCCTGTTCTTGTGGATTAGGGTGTCAGGGTCTGGTTTTTGTCAGACACCCCTTTTAAACGTTTCTTCTTAATTTCTTTGTTTCATGGGGCCTCCTCTGCTGCTCCTCTTGCAGTTCCTGCTCCTCCTCTACCCCTCCTCTTCCTCCCGCTCCTCCGCTTTCCCCTCCTTGCCCTCCTCCTCCTCCATCTCTCGGCTGCTGGCGAGGAGCTCTGGGGTGAGCGGAGCGGGGCCGGGAGCCGGTGGGAAAGGGCTGGGAGAGGGGGATGAGGGGAGCTGGGCCAGGGGGAGAGGGGTTCTCAAGGAGGGGCTGCCAGTTAAGGCCAGGAGCCCCAAATCCCCTCCGTGTCCTGCCAGCCCCTGCCCCCGGCGCTGTGGGGGCCGGGCCGTGCCCCAGTGCCGGCTCAGGGGGTGCTCCAGGCTGCCGTGCTCCACCTGGCAGCTGGAGCTGAGCCCGCATTGCCGGGGGCGGTTTCCAGCAGCACCAGGAGCTGCTGGCTCCAGTCCCCGCTGGGGAGCACGGCAGTGGCCAGCACGTGGCCCGAGAGCTGCTGCTGGCCCTGGGAGCAGCTCAGCTGGATGTGGGCAGGGGAGAAATCCATCAGGGAGCAGAGCAGGCGGCCGGGGCCGGGCTGGGAGCTGGAGGGCACCAGCGAGATGGACACGCTGGGATGGGCAGGGGGCTTGGGGACCCCCCAATGCGGATCTTCCTCCCCACAAGCCACAGGGAATCGCTCCAGGGATCGAGTGCTGCGGGGACGGGGAACCACGTTTCTTTCATCCCAGCCCCACCTTTCCCTCTCCTCTCCCCCTTTCTCCTCCTTCCCCCAATCCATTGACCCCACTCAATGCAATTTGGGTTTCCCAGCACCCTCCCCCACGCTTTGGGGGTCCCAGCCCTCTCTTTTTCCCACTTGCCCCTTCCCAATCGTCCCTCCAATCTCCAGCCTCCTCCCCCGTGCTTGGATTTGGGGGTTCCAGGCCCCTCCTGCTCCGTCTGGGGGTCCCATCCCCCCTTTCACTCAATTTGGGGTGATCCTAGCAGATTTTTTTCTGGGAGGAATCCCTGAGTTACAGGATTTTTGGTGTGTAGATTTGAAGGGGGACAGCTCCGTCTGGCATTTGTTTAACCCATGGTCTGCCGGGGAAGCACAAAAATGTTTCCCATTCCCATCCTTTCCTCATTTGGTCTGGTTCATGAGCTGCTTTCTTGTTTCCTTTGGTATCTGTTCTCATCTATTTGTCAACAGCAGTTTGAGTCATTTACTTTTCCAGAAATTCTGTCTCCTTCTGCTAATAGATAATGTGATCCCATCCCATGGTGAAATGTTGTGTTCCTCATCTGAGTGGATTGGTTGGGGGGAAGGTCAGGAGCTGGAGCTGTGTGGTTGGTTATTATTTCAATGACATCCTGTAATCTAATTATGCCATTGAAATGAGAAATGGTTTCTCTGGTACCTGCTATGAATTCATCAGGGTTCCCAGGGTCTGGTCCGTGGTGTTGCAGGATTTGTTCTGGTGGCCGTTCATCTTTTCCCCATTTCTGGGTGCTCCCTCCAGCCAGGGCTGCATCAATTGTCAGCTTTTCTCTCATTAAATCATCACATACTTGGATTCCCAACTGGTTTCCCTGAACTTGTAGCAAATAAACCCCAGTGGTCTGATACACCCTATATAACATAGACAGTGACAGCACATGTTGGAGCGGGGACGGGGATGATTCTCCCTCACTTGTTTTAGCGAAGTTTTCACAACATTCTCCATTTTCTGTTTTCCTTTGCAGCTTAAACAATTTCTGCTGCAGAGTCAGATATCCTCACAATGGGCTGTGCCTTTATCTGTGCAAATTCCATCTGTGCAAGCAGGCAGAGCTTGGGCTGAGGGGCAGAAAGAATCAGCTCAGTTCCCCCCAGGTAGGAAGCCTCATGTCCATTGTGCAGGCTTTGGCCCATCGGTGTTAATTTGCATTTCTAAAGCTCCTCTCCTGGCTGCTTGGAACAAAGCTTCTCTTCCAGGGCAGTCATGGGATGATTCACATTTGTTAGTGCCACAATGTGGTTGTTTTTTGTTTTGGTTTATTTTTTTAACAGTACTCTAATAAGTGTTTATGAGATAAAGGCTCACCTTTAAAGCTCTTCTGGTTTTCAGAAACAGCCTAAAATTCCACATCCAAAAACCCATATAAAATTTTTGCCATCACTATGAGCCAGGCACAAACATTCCCAAAACATTTTCAAGGCAATTGAATTTTTCCTACTTCCCTCTCGGCCTAAAAATTGATTCTCCCTACCTTGGCCCAAACTGAACTGACAATATAAAATCAGGATTATTACAAAAAAAAAAAAAATCGAATGCTGTAATCCTTTCACTGAAACTTTGCAAAAATCAAAAAGTCTCCCACAATGTCTTTAGTGCTAGAGAGTCAAGGCACAACGTGATTCTGGCCAGGATGTGCAAAAGAAATCATTAAATCCACACTTAGGCTGGGTGTGCTGTGAAAATCATTCCATGACACATGAGTTTGACTAGATTTTTCCTAAATTCATACAGTCTGACCCCATAGAAATCCATTGGTTTAATGTTCATTGGTTTGAAGGTGTGGAGTTGTTAGGATTTGGTTTCCTGTTGCAGCCGGATTTCTGTGCCTGTGATGGGAATTAGGTGGGCACTCCTGGATTTCCTGCTCAGCCTTTTCCAGACCAGGTGTCTCCAGCTGTGCCTGGAGCAGTGTCTGGGGTAGATGTTGGTTGATGTTTGCTGCTGGGTGTTGATGTTTTGTTGATGGTCGTTATCTTGGTGGGAATCTTTTGGGCTATTCCCAGTCTGTTGAGATGTTAATTTCATCTCTGCTGAGTGGTGGAAAAGAAACATTAAAATTCCTTTCCCCAAGGTAAATGCAAACAAAGTGCCTTGAGAGAAATAAGATTTGAAGCCATTTTCAAGTTGGTCTATTTTGCCAGCAGCTAATCCCAGGCAGGGCAGAGTGTGAGTGTAATTGAGAGGCAGAGTGGAATTGTCCCGGTGCCTTCCCCAGCAGCTGTGGCGAGGGCAGGCACAGAAAGGCCTGAAGCTGCAAGAGTGAGAGCAAGGATTGTCCCGCAGTGGCTGGAGATGGCAAAGGAGGGTGCCCAGGCCAAGGATTTGAGCAGAGGATCTGTGGGCAGGCCCAGGGGCTTCCCCCGCTGGGGAGCCCTGGCTGCTGCTGCGTTGCCTTCAGTGCAGGCTCAGGGGTGGCCTGTTTAATATTCCCTTGCAATTCAGATTTCTGAGTCTGGAAGAGCCATGGCTGGGGCATCACTCTTTTTATTTTTTTCATTTTGTTGAGTTTTGTTCTCTTTCTTATGTCCACTCCATAATATTGAGACTATCTAGGGCTAAAAAAGTCACAGAATGATCTGGCTAGAAGAGAGAATCCTCAATTCATCTCCTGCAATTCCCTGTTAATTGTAGGAATTGTACCAGCTCCATTTTAGTCCTGGGTCACATTATTTCTGAGATTCCTTGAGCCCTCTCAGGGTCAATACAATACAAAGCTTCAGTCAAAATAGGTCCCAAATATTTAACATTTTCTCTACCATTTGCTCTTCCTTTTTTTTCAGAAAAAGCAAAGCAGCAAAGCTGCTTTTTAGCCTGAAAATGAAGCCATTTCACAGAGGCTTCCTGTACCTCTTCTCCTTGTCCTCCTGACTGGATCAAGTCCTCCACATCCTGCATTAAGCCAGTCCCTGGGGGTGAGGTCAATTCCTTTGATATTTCCTGCAAGGCTTGCCCCAGTCAGGCCGGTGCTTCCGTGCATCCCTGCAGAAGGACCGTCCATGTCTTGAGCATTTTCCCATCTACCTCTTGTTGCCAGCCCAAGGCAGAATTGTGTTTGCATCCTCTGGAAGTGGGCAGATCCCCAGAAAGCATCTTTTGCATCAAGTTGTGAATGGCAGCAGTGTGAGGAGGGCACCTGGTTGAGGCTGGTGTAAGGATCTGAGAGTGTGGGGTGGCTCGGTTTCATCATCTCATTTCTTCTTCTTGGGTCCTGCAGCATTCTGTGGATTCCATTGGATTTCTTGTTTGGCAGGATAGGAGCATTCTAGGAAGCCATCCCTGGCTGCCCAAGCCATGCCTTGAGCAGGACTCCCAGACAGGCTGTGAGCCCTTCCTTCCCTCCCTTGGAACAGGGGATTGCTTTTGGACACCTCTTGTCCTGGTTGCTTCAGGGAAATTTGGAGAGGCTCCATATCTAATTTTGCCAATTTCCCTGGGTCTGCCCACACTTGTGGGTTCACTTCAGCCGTGGCTCTGCCAGACATTTGACACAGAGGTACAACAGAACCAGCCTCTGTATCACCTTTTGCAACTTTAATTTGCATTCCAAATTTAGCCATCAAATCCCTTCCCAGTAAATTACAATCACAACTGTGAGCAAATAAAAATTCCTGAATTTCAAACCAAACCCCCACATCTGCTAATAGTGGCTGAATACAACACACCTGCTCATCTTTCCCACTTAGTGCCTTAATAATTAAAATATTCCTTAACAATTTACTCCCCTTAGGTGTAAGATTCTGAGTGGATGGAGAGGCCCCTGTGTCCATCAGGAAAGGTCTCCTCTGGATCCAGAGCCACCCTGGATGTTCCCAAGGGCTGCAGTGTGGTGGGTCCCTGGTGGAATGGGAGCTGTGCCACCGCTAAGAATGCGTGTCCATCAAGGGCTGGACTTGCTGGTGCTGAGGGTGCTGCTGTCTGTGCTTGCAGTGTCCTTGTGCCCTGCAGCTGGAAGGCTGATTCCTTGCCAGGGGCTGTTTGGGTGGGCTGTGCCCTGGCCAGGAGGGCAATGCCTGTGCCAGGTGCTTGTGGCCGAGGGTGTCCCCTGGGTGCTGGGGCCCCCTTGGGCCCTGGGCTTGATCCCTCAGGGGCTGTAGGAACTGTGCCATGGCCTTTGCCTTCAGCTTGGCCTTTTGCTCATCCCTTGCTGCATTCAGCTGCTGAGCCTTTGTGAGCAAGTGCTGCAGGGGCTTCTTCTGTCGCTGCTGCAGCCCCCTCAGTGCCTGTGGGTGCTCATCGTGTGGCAGCTGCTGAGCTTTCTGCAAAACCCTTCCTTTCTCCAGGGACCCACCAGGAAATGCTTAAAAGATCATGTGGATCCTTGCAGGTCTAATCGCCATTTGTGAGCTGTTCCTTCCTCGTGCTGGCTGTGCTGAGGCTCCCCTCCCCAGCCCGTATCCCAGAGCCGGTCCCTGTCCTGCCGCAGTGTCCAAAGGCGGCCCCCCCGGCGGGCAGGGCCGGCAGCTCCACGGGGCCGGGCAGCGGCCGGGGCGTCCCGCAGCCTCCTGGGGGCCGGGGGCCACTGCCGGCCCTGCCCGGGGGGTGCTGGGCTCAGGCAGCGCCCGGCGCTGAGCCCCGGCTGCCCCACAGCCCCGGCCCAGCCCCACAGCTCCCCACAGGCCCCCAGCCCGTGCTCCCGGTGCCGCAGCTCTGCGCCCGCTCCTGCCGCTCCCAGCTCAGAGAAACCCCCTGAAATCCTCACCTCCTTGTTTTCCTGTCCTGGAAAACTGGGATACAAAGGATCTGAGTCAGCTGGCAAATTCTGAGGATAAGACCCTTCTGAAACACATCTAAATCCTCAGTGTTTTTTTCTTCCTCCTCTTTTCCATCATCCTTTTTCTTACCCCATGGATTCCTCCTGCTGCTTCTTGCCTTAAGCACATTCCTGCACACTCCCCTTCAGCCAATCCCTTCCCAGCACACCAACACCATCCATCCCCTGTTGTCTAAATCCCTTCTGGACTTCCCTTCTTGCCCCCCTGGGTGTCCATGTCCCTAGTTAGCTCTGGGAGAATGTGCAAACGACCTCCACATGCTCCCAAGGGACTCTTGAGAGATATTTTGGGGTCATCATCCCTTTGTCCAGGATGCCCTTCTAGCATTCCATATTGTCCCCTCAATGGTCCTACCTGGATCCCACCTGCGCCCCTCCCCCCGGGCCTTGGCGCCCCCCTGGAGGGGAATTTGGGGAGGTGGGAGGGGGGAGCGCCAAGGCCGGGCCCCCCCGCGCTGTGGTGGCGGGAGCGGCTGCAGTGGGGAGCGAGTGCGGGCGGAAGCGGCCGAGAGCCCAGCGCTGCCCCAGGCCGAGCTGGCCCAGCTGCATCCGTGCCCCTGCGGTGGGATGCTGTGGGACTGGGGGGGAAGAGGGAGGAGGCAGTGGGTGCTGGGCCTGGGGGCAGGAGGAGAAGGGAGGGAGAAGCAGGGTTGAGGAACAAAATGGTCAAAATATCTATCTTGGGTTTTACAGAAGGAGGAAGAGGTGTGAGCAAGAGTTGGGCCACAGGAGGAGGAGGAGGAGGAGGAGCAGGAAGAGGAAGCAGCACAAGGTTCCTCCCTCCCTGTGTGCGCAGTCCCAGGAGTGTTTCCCTGCCCACAGTCAGCAGGTGACTGGAGAGGGGGATCCACGATTTTCACTGGGCTGAATCCTGTTGTTTCTGAGCTTTATTGGGCTAAATGTTGGTGCTTTGTCTTTTTGCAGGGGCTGAATCTTTCTATGCTGGAGGGGGTTTTGCCTGAATTTGGTGTTTGATTAGTTTTTGATCTTTTTGATCTAGTTTTGATGTTTGGAGGATGTCTGGGCTGAATCTTGGTGTTTTGGTTTGTTACAGACACAAGATGCCAAATGACTTTCTGAGATGAACTTGGGCATGGAGGAACCCCCAGTCCAAGGCTCTCTCCTGTCTTTTTTTCCTCCTAATCAGGAATTTTCATACCGTGTCTAAATGGAAGAGGCGGAGGAAAAGTCCTGGAGGTGCCACACAAGGAAGGGCTGCAAACCCAGCCCAGGGAGCTGCAAGGAGGAAAGATCCCCCCAGTGCCAGGAACACGGCCAGAGATCCAGCCGGAGCTCAGAGCTGGGGGAGAAGCCCCACAAGTGCTTGGAATGTGGGAAGGGCTTCAGAAAGAGATCCCACCTCATCCAGCACCAGAGGATCCACACTGGGGAAAAGCCCTACGAGTGTGGGGAATGTGGGAAGAGCTTCAGCCACAGCTGCCACCTGATCCGGCACCAGATGATCCACACTGGGGAAAAGCCCTATGAGTGTGGAAAATGTGGGAAGAGCTTCAGAGATATCTCTAACCTGATGCAACACCAGGTGATCCACACGGGGGAACGGCCCTACACCTGCTTGGAATGTGGGAAGAGCTTTGGGTGGAGCTCTGACCTGAGAAAACACCAGCTCATCCACACTGGGGAGAGGCCCTACGAGTGTCCCCAGTGTGGGAAGAGGTTTCAGCGCAGCTCCCATGTCCTCCTACATGAGCGGATTCACACAGACGAGAGGCCCTTCCGCTGCCCCGACTGCGGGAAGGGCTTCAAGCACAACTCCACCCTCACCGTCCACTGGCGCATCCATACTGGGGAGAGGCCCTACGAGTGTCCCCAGTGTGGGAAGAGCTTCTCCAGGGGCTATCACTTGACCCAACACCAACGGAGGCACCAGTAAGGGAAGCCCTGCGAGTGCCCCGAATGCGGGAAGAGCTTCGTGCGCTGCTCCAGCTCCATCCCCCATGGGAGGATGGGCGTTGGATGATCCCCAGTGACCCCCGTTGGGCAGAGCCCTGGTGATCCGTGGTCCTGGTGATGCGTGTTGGGAAGACACCTGGCTGGGAGGTTCCACATCTTTCTGGCTCCCTGTGGGCACCTGGATGAACACAGGTGCAGGAACATCCATTGGGACACAGAACAACAATGGGAATTCCTTGGGGAGAGTGGATTTGTTGACTTTTAATCCTAGAGAACCTTTTCCTGCTGCCTCAGGAGCTCTGTGGGCAGAGAAAAGGGGGTGACACCGGGCTTGGGGGGCCTGAGGAGAGCACACACGCTCTTGGGGGGCGGAGGACACCACCCCTAGGACCCCCCCTCACCTTCCTGCGCAGGCAGAAGCCGAGCCCCAGTGCCAGGAAGACGAAACCCAACACGGAGACTCTAATCCCTGTCAGCATCTTGATGCAGGCAGCATTTCACAGCATCCCTGGGTGTCTGCAGGGTTCAGGACCCACAAAACCTCTTACAGACACCCCAAGCCCCTCCAAGGACCCTCCTAGTCTCCCACAGCCCACCCAGGACCCTCTGAAACCTCCTTTGGACTAATTAATTTCAAAAAATTAGGTATTTTAGAAAATTTGGAGATCTCAGCTAGAGACAGGCCTTGCTGGAAGTAGTTAGAGTTAATGATTAAGTGAGAAGCAGGATTTGAGATAATGAATCTCGGACTGAGGTAAAAAATTCCCTTTCACTGTGTGTTTGTTTTTCTGTGCTTATAATGAGAAAAGAGAAACTGATAAATGGGTTCAGGAAGATCACAGACCTTACATCTGGAAACCCATTTCAAAGTCACAAGGGAGGAAACTGGAGTTGTACCAAATGTCATTTGTAATGTTAACCATTGTAAAGGTAGAAAGGTGAGAGTGAGGAAGAGCGGTTTTCCTTCATCACTTGATGATTCCTCCTTGCCAAAATGACCTCCTCCTCAAATTAGAGCGCCCATCACGCAGGCAGAATGACTTTTTAAACTCATTACCGTACATTTTAATACAAAGTGGGGAATGGGAAATGTTAGCATTATGCATATGTATTGGTATTAATATGTATTAGTATTTTGGGTATTTAAGACTTTTGTACATAAATAGACACTGGAATCTTTTGTCAACTTGCAGTGCGTATTAAGGGGTGACTCCCGCACTCGCCCAGTGCTGTGATTAAACATCCACTTTGTAACTTTAAACTGTTGGAGAGGTTTTTTGTCCATTAACAGATTGATATTGATACTGGATCAATATTGCTATTTTGGTAAATCACTGCCAGTCTCTTCCCAGCCTCCCCAGGACCCAGCAGAGCCCCTCCTGTTCCTCTCAGGATCCCACAGCCCCCTCCCAATTTCCCCCCACTGCCCCAGGACCCCCAAACCCTCTCCCAGTCCCTTCCCAGCCCCACCAGGACTCATCAAGACTCCTCCCAGTCTCTTCCCAGCACAACCAACCTCATCCCAATCCCTGCTTTCCAATCCCCAATCTCCTTCCAGCCCCTCCAGGCTCACTCAGATCTCTCCCAGTGACACCCAGCACCCCCAAACTCCCTCCCAGTGTCCACCAGGACCCCCAGAACCCCATCCCACCCTCCCCAACATTCTTCAAACCCCTTCCCAGCCATCCTAAGCACCTCAATCCCTTCCCCAGTTTAAACCAGTCTATCTCAAACTCCCTCCCAGTTCCTCCCAGCACAGCCCAATCCCCCTCTGGGCCCCCCCAGTGCCTCCCCCGCTGCCCCCGGCGCTGTGGGGGCCGGGCCGTGCCCCAGTGCCGGCTCAGGGAGTGCTCCAGGCTGCCGTGCTCCACCTGGCAGCTGGAGCTGAGCCCGCATTGCCGGGGGCGGTTTCCAGCAGCACCAGGAGCTGCTGGCTCCAGTCCCCGCTGGGGAGCACGGCAGTGGCCAGCACGTGGCCCGAGAGCTGCTGCTGGCCCTGGGAGCAGCTCAGCTGGATGTGGGCAGGGGAGAAATCCATCAGGGAGCAGAGCAGGCGGCCGGGGCCGGGCTGGGAGCTGGAGGGCACCAGCGAGATGGACACGCTGGGGACACTGGGAGAGAGTGGAGAGAGTGGTGTGGCATTGGGAGGGACTGGGAATGGACAGGGAGGGACTGGGGTGGCACTGAAAGAGATGAGAGTGGATACTGGGACACTGGATGAGGGCGTGGAGTTTTGGGAGTGAAGTGAGAATGAGCCAGGAATAGACTGGAAATGGCTAAAAAGGAGTGCAAGGGACTCTGGGGCCTCTAGGAGGGACTGTGGTGGCACTGGGAGGGACTGTGGGGGCACTGGACGGGACTGCGGTGGCACTGGGCGGGACTGTGGTGGCACTGAGCGGGACTGTGGTGGCACTGGGCGGGACTGTGGTGGCACTGGGAGGGACTGTGGTGGCACTGGGCGGGACTGTGGTGGCACTGGGAGGGACTGGGAATGAAGTGCGCGGCACTGGGCGGCCGAGTCCAGCGCGGGGCTCTCGGCTCTGTGGATCTGCCCGGCAACTGATGAGTCATCAGAGAGACGCGCTCTGATTGGCTGAGGGGCGGCAGATCCACGGAGAGGCGAGATGGACAGGCGGGGTCACTGGGAGAGGCTGGGATGGACTGGGAGAGGCTGGGATGGACTGGGAGAGGCTGGGATGGACTGGGAGAGCTACGGGAGCCATTGGGAGGGACAAGGGGCCCCGGGGATGGGCACAAGGAAGCCTGAGGGCTCTGGGGTGATTCCCAGGGAGGTTTGGAGGGACACGGCCGGGCCCCTCTCTGTGCCCCGCGAGCAGCGGCCCGGACAGAAAAGTTCAGGAGCGGGAGGAGGTGTTTCTCAAGATCGATTTTAATCCTCATTCTCCGGCTCTGATTTGCTCAGTCCTAAGTTCAGTTCATTTCCCCGTGTCGGGCTGTTGTGCCCCTGATGGTGATCCCTGAGTGACCTCTCCCTGCCCTTGTCCCGACCCACGAGGATTTGGATTTGTTTCAGTTCAGTGGAATTCGTGGTGATTTGGGGGGAGCTGGAGCAAAGCAGCTGGAAAGCACAGTGGGCGTGTGTCCTGGGTTGATTATGATGTTAAATTGTATCCCCATTCGTCCACCTAACCCCGACACAGGTTCTGTATTCTTAAAATTCCATCTGAGAGTAAAAGTGAGTGGAAAAGAAGCACCAAGTCTGTTATCAGACTGCACTTGCTCCCCCCGCATCGGGAGTTTTGACTACAGCACAGACAGACAACAAGACACAGATCGCCTTGGCTTTCCAGCTAGCCGGAGCAGAGAGGTCTTCCTGGACTGTTTTCTTTCCCTTTTCCTGAAACGAATCGAAGCTGCTCTGGACTGGGGACTCGGGGGAGCACCGGGAGCACCCCTGGACTACCGGGAGCCCGGCCTGGGCAGCGGCATTTTCCAGCGCCAGAGGGACTGATAACAGAGCCAACACCCCCAGGAAAGAGACCCTCTGAAGTTCCTCATCTCTGCTGAAGGGCGAGAGGTTTTGTAATTTGATATCGTTCATTTTTGTGCTGGGTAGTGCTGTGCCTGGGAAATAAACAGGTTTTTTCCACTCCTCTCAGAGAAATCTCTTCCCGAACTGGATGGGGGGTGGGAGAAAGGGGCCACGTGGGTTTGCTTCCCGGGGGGAGCCCACTGGAGGTTTTCTCCCAAATTTACCCTAAACCAGGACAATCACCCAAATTACATAAACACATCACAAAATTTCAGAAACATCCATCCAAATTCTAGAAAAAATGACAAAAAATGGCAGAAAACACCCACAAAATTTCCTAAATCTTCTCAAAACTCTACCAAATTCCAGAAGCATCCCACATAATCTCCAAAAATTTCCACACAATCTAAGAAAAACCCCTCAAAACTCTTCAAGACTCCTCAAAATCTCACAAAATTCCAGAAAAACCTCACAAAATTCCAGAAAAAAAATCCACAAAATTCCCTAAATCTTTTCATAAGCCTACCAAATTCCAGAAATATCCCACAAAAATCTCCACGAATTTCCGCACAATCTAAGGAAAATCCCACACAATTCTTCAAGGCTCCTCAAAATCCCACAAAATTCCAGAAAATTACCACAACATTCCAAAACAATCCCACCAAATTCCAGAAACACCTCACAAACTTACAAAAAAAACCCCCACTAAGTCCCCAAAATCTTCTCATAAGCCCACCAACTTCCAGATACATCCCACACAATCTTTACAAATTTCCACTAAACCTAAGAAAGATCCCTCAAAGTTCTTCAAGTCTCCTCAATATCCCACAAAATTCCACAGAAAATTACCACAACATTCAAAAAAAAATCCTAAAAATTCCAGAAACATCCCACAAATTCCTTCAAGTCTCCTCAGAATCCCACAAAATTCCAGACAATTCCTCAACATTCCAAAGAAATCCCAGCAAATTCCAGAAACATCTCACAAAATTCCAGAAAAAAAGCAAAATTACCCAGATCTTCTCATAAGCCCACAAAATTCCAGAAATATCCCACAAAATCTCCACAAATTTCCACACAACCTACGAAAAACCCCTCAAAATTCTTCAAGTCTTCTCAAAATCACACAAAATCCAAGAAAACTGCCACAACATTCCAAAAAAATCCAACAAAATTCCCTAAATCTTCTGAAAAACCCACAAAATTCCAGAAAATTACCACAACATTCCAAAAAAACCTCACCAAATTCCAAAAATCTTCTCATAACCCTACCAAATTCCAGAAACACCCCACATCTCCACTAATTTCCACACAATCTAAGAAAAATGTACTCAAAATTCTTCAAGTCTCCTCAGAATCCCACAAAATTTCAGACAATTCCACAACATTCCAAAGAAATCCCACCAAATTCCAGAAACATCCCACAAAATTCCAGACAAAAATCCACAAAATTGCCAAAATCTTCTCATAAGCCTACCAAATTCCAGAAATCCCACAAAATCGCCTCAAATTTCCAAACAATCTTAGAAAAATCCCACACAATTCTTCAAGGCTCCTCAAAATCCCACAAAATTCCAGAAACATTACCACAACATTCCAAAAAAATCCCACAACTTCCCTAAATCTTCTCAAAACCCTACCAAATTCTAGAAACATCCCTCATAATCTTTACAAATTTCCACTAAACCTAAGAAAAATCCCACAAAATTCTTCAAGTCTCCTCAGAATCCCACAAAATTCCACAGAAACCCCACAACATTCCAAAAAAATCCAAAAAATTCCAGAAACATCCCACACATTCCTTCAAGTCTCCTCAAAATCCCACAAAATTCCAGACAATTCCATAACATTCCAAATAAATCCCACCGAAATCCAGAAACATCTCACAAAATTCCTGAAAAAACCCCACAAAATTCCCAAAATCTTCTCATAAGCTTATCACATTCCAGAAATATCCCACAAAAATCTCCACAAATTTCCATGCAATCGAAGAAAAATCCCACACAATTCATCAAGGCTGCTTAAAATCCCACAAAATTCCAGAAAATTACCACAACTTTCCAAAAAAGTCCCACAAAATTCCAAAAATCTTCTCATAACCCTACCAAATTCCAGAAACACCCCACAAAATCTCCAGTAATTTCCACACAATCTAAGAAAAATGTACTCAAAATACTTCAAGTCTCTCCAAAATCACCCAAATTACAAAAAAACCCAGAAAATTCCAGAAATATCCCGCCACATTCCAGAAAAATCACAAAAAATGCCAGAAAACACCCACAAAATTCCCTAAATCTTCTCAAAACCCTACCAAATTCTTGAAATATCCCACATAATCTTCACAAATTTCCACAAAGCCTGAGAAAAATCCCACACAATTCTTCAGGGCTCCTCAATATCCTACAAAATTCCACAAAAACCCCACAACATTCCAAAAAATCCTAACAATTCTAGAAACAACCCACAAAATCTCTCAGGTCTCCTCAAAATCCCACAAAATTCCTGACAATTCCACAACATTCCAAAAAAATCCCACAAAATTCCAGAAACACTTCACAAAATTCCAGACAAAAAACCCCTCAAAATTCCAAAAACCTTCTCATAAGCCCAACAAATTCCAGAAATATCCCAAAAAATCTCCACAAATTTCCACACAATCTAAGAAGAATCCCTCACAATTCTTCAAGTCTCCTCAAAATCCCACAAAATTCCAGAAAATTACTACAACATTCCAAAAAAATCCCACAAAATTCCCTAAAACTTCAGAAAACCCAAGAAAATTCCAGAAACACCCCACAAAATCTCCACTAATTTCCACAAAGTCTAAGAAAAAGGCCATCAAAATCCTTCAAGTCTCCTCAAAATCCTACAAAGATCCACAAAACCCCTAAACAATCCAAAAAAATCCTAAAAATTCTAGAAACATCCCACAAAATTCTAGAAAAAAATCACGAAATTCCTTAAATCTTCTCACAGGCTCACAAAATTCCAGATATATCCCACAAAATTCTCCACAAATTTCCACACAATCTCAGAAAAATGCTTAAAAACGTTTCATGAGACTTCGAAATCTTTCAAAATTCAAAAAAAATCTCACAAAATTCAAGAACTTCCACAAAAATCTCTTCAATATCCCACAAAATTTTAAAAAAATCCCACAACATTAAAGAAAAAAATACCACTAAATTCACTAAATCTTCTCAAAACTTTACCGAATTCCAGAAACATCCCACAAAATCTCCACAATTTCCACAAAATTCAAAAAAAATCTCTCAAAATTTGAGAAAATTCCACAAAATTTAAGAGAAGGTCCACAACATTTGAAAAAAATACCACAAAATTACCTAAATTTTCTCCCTTCACCAAATTTCAGAAACATCTCACAAAATCTGCACAAATTTCCAGAAAATATTAGAAATATCCCTCAAAATTCATCAAGTTTCCTCAATATACCACAAAATTCCAGAAAAATCCTACAAAATTGCAGCAAAATTCAAAAAAATTCTTAAATGTTCTCATAACCCTACCAAATTTTTGAAACATCCCACAAAATCTCCACAAATTTCCACACAATCTAGGAAAAATCCCACAAAATTGTTCAAGGCTTCTCAAAATCCCACAAAATTCTACAAAAATTCCACAAAAATGCCACAAAATTCTTCAAAATGTCACCTAATTCCAGAAACATAAAAAAGATCTCTTCCAATTTCCACAACATTCCAAAATATTCCCTCAAAATTCCAGAAACATCCACACAGATCTCCTCCACTTTCCACAAAATTCCAGAAATATCCCTCAAAATTCTTCAAGTCTCCTCATTATCCCACAACATTCCAGAAAAATCCCACAAAATTAAAAAAAAAAATCCCCCAAAATTGCATATAAATCCCACAAAATTGCAGAAAAAAAAAAAAGTCCTTAAATCTTCTCAAAACCGAATCAAATTTTTGAAACATCCCACAAAATCTCCACAAATTTCCACAAAATCTAAGAAAAAGCCCACAAAATCCTTCAAGTATTCCCAAATTCCTTCAAAATTTCACAAAAACCTCAATAATTCCAGAATCATCCCACAAAATCTCCTCATAATTCCAGAATAACTCAAAAAAATCCTACAAAATTCAAAAAAAAAAACCCCGAAGAATTCCATCAATCTTCTCAAAATCCCACCGAATTCCAGAAACATCCCACAAAATCTCCACAAATTCCCACAAAATCTAAGAAAGATGCCTGAAAATTCTTCATGTCTCCTCAATATCCCTCAAAATTCCATAAAACCCCCACGAAATTCAAGAAGCATCACACAAAATTTAATGAACAATCCCACAAGATTTCAGAAACATCCCAAAAAATTCTTCAAGTCTCCTCAAAATCCCACAAAATTTCACAACATTCAAAAAAAATCCCACAAAATTCCCAAAAAATCCCACAAATGTATTTAAATTTTATCAAAATCCCACAAAAGCTCAGAAAAATCCCATGAAATTCCAGAAAAATCCCACAAAAATCCCTGAAACGTCTCAAAACCCTACCAAATTCCAGAAACATCTCCCAAAAAATCTGCTCCAATTTCTTCAAAGCCTAAGAAAAATACCTCAAAATTCCTCAAGTCTCCTCAAAATCCCACAAAATTCCACAAAAACCCCACAACATTCCATTAAAATCCCAATAATTCTATAAACCTCCCACAAAATCCTTCAAGTCTCCTTAAAATCCCACAAAATGGCAGAAAACACCCACAAAATTTCCTAAAACTTCTCAAAACCCCAGACATTTCCAGAAACATCGCAAAATATCTCCACAATTTTCTACAAAATTCCAGAAAAATCCCACAAAATTGCAGAAAAATTAAAAAAACCCTCAATCTTATCAAACCCCTACGATTTTCCAGAAACAATCGAAAATGTCTCCATAAATTTCTACAAAATTACAGAAAAATCCCATAAAATTGCAGAAAAATAAAAAACCCCCTCAATCTTATTAAAACCCGACCAATTTCCAGAAACATCCCACAGAATCTCCTCCTATTTACACAGAATTCCAGAAAAAAAAAATCACAAAATTCTTGAAAAGCCCCACAAAATTCAAGAAAAATCCCACCAAATTCCAGAAAAATCCCACAAAATTCCCTAAATCTGCACAAAACCCTACCAAATTCCAGAAACATCCACAAAATCTCCAGTGTTCCACAAAATTCCAGAAAAATACCAAAAAACTCTTCAAGTCTTCTCAGAATCCCACAAAATTCTAGAAAAATCCTCAAAGTTCCAGAGAATTTCCCACAAAATTCCCTAAATCTCCTCAATATCTCACAAAATTTTACAAAATATCCCACAAAATTCCACAAATTTCTCACAAAATTCCAGTAAAATCTGATGAAATTGTTAGCGTTCAGAAGCACAGACATTCACGAATGATTATATGCAGGTGCTTTAATGAAGAGCTCTGGGTGTCAGGGGTACACATACCCAAATCTGACCCGACTTGGTTTTGAGTTGAACATGTTTTTATACTCTATCATTATAAAACTTATATATTAATTATTAAACTTACATCGTTCTATTGTATACATTGATGTTACCCAAGCATGGATTTCTCATGATCCCCCTCAGCCCCCTAACATTGTTCCTCATCTTCTATAAACAATAATATCTAATTATATCTAACAATTGTATCATTTATTATATACTGCTAACACAGGTGCAGTTTCACCTGATCTTTAGCAAGGACAAGGCCTAACATTTCCCATAGCCTACTTTTCCCAGGCTTGCCAAACCTAACTTTATTTCTAAGTCCCTGAATTTTCTAAGATTTTAAGACCTTTTACTATTATTCCCCCCTTTGAAAGCATTTTTACTTCACTAGAAGTGCAAATGTTTTCACTTGATACAGTCCTTTGTTTCTGAGTTTATACTTGATGTTCTTCGAATCCTTGAGTGATGTAAGCGTTGTCCTGGATGTTGTCACGAACTGGAGAACCAGAAGATGGTGGATGTGGATCTCACATCAGTGCCTTTATTATTTTCTGGTTCCAGGACATTTTTTTCTGTATTTCTCCCTTGAAGATGCTGTAAATTAACCAAATTGCTAAGAATACAGTTAGTAAGATGATCACACTCTCAATGATAGATTTAACCCATGAACTCACATTCCACCCTAACCCTTTGAAGATTTTGCCTAACCAACTTGTAGACAAATCCTTTTGCTCTTCCTGCGCTTCATGCTCTATTTGTTGCAATTGATTGATGTCATATTCTACATCTGCAGTCACATTTGGGGTGTGGACGCAGCAATGATCAATCCATCCCTTTAAAAATCTCACACACTCCATGCTCTTTCAGGAGTAGTAAATTGTAATTGTACATTTAGTTCTTTAAATCTTTCTCAGGTCACTCTTGCTAATTTATCTACCCGACCTGTAAGTTTGTACAACATTTCTCTCTTCTGATAGTTTGCTATAGGACCAAGCAAAGACTCTAGGGCCCACCCAAATTTCACTCTACTAGAGGCTTCTTGCCAAGTGTCACCCTGATTCTGTTCCTATCCTAATCTTCCCTAGCTATGCCTGTGTCTAGCCACTGAGTTGTTTTTTAAGCAGATTTCACATTTTGACATTACTGATTTTGCCATTGTTAGCATCCGTACCGAGATTAATTTTTGTTTCATCAATTTCACCAATGCCTCTGCACCCCAATGACATTTGTTATGTTTCATTTGTAGAACTTTATTGGAGGACTGCCAGCGACTCACCGCTCTTCACAGAAGTAAACGTGAACGCCGTTTATTTCTATCTTTAGCACACCTTTTATAGGGTTCTACAGGGCCTGCGGGCAGAGCAAGTTACTATTGGCTAACACACACAGGTTTACATTTTTTCTCCTGTACACAAGGATATTGTTTTGCTTTACTCTCTCTTCTGCAGGAGGGTTTCAAGGACTTTAGCCTTTAATATCACGAGTTATTTCAAAGACTGGTTTGTGCAGACAGGCCTTTACTAATATTTAAAATATAGCAACCATTCCCCCTTTCACTTTTTGCACAAACCAGGCTTTGGATGTGACTCATTCTATACTCTTATGAAGACAAGATAACACACAACTTAGACTTTCATCCCCATTAACATTATAAGTAAAGTCCGTCCCCCTTCTAGCACAAGAGACCTCAACCATCCAGTGATGCCCCAGCTGGAGAACCAACTTCCAGTGGGGTCACTATCTTCCTTCAGGGCATGTAACCCATCCTGTAGCTGTTGCAGTTGCCCATGGATGGAAGCTGAATGATCAGTAAGATTCAAGCAGCACATGCCTTCAAACTCCTCACAACCATGTCCTTGTGCTAAGAGCAAAAAGTCAATTGTGGCTCGATTTTGTAATACTGCAAGATGTACACTACTCACATCGGCTGAAAGCTCACTTAACATTGTGGATATTAAATTCAATCTTTTATTAGTCTAACAAGTGAGCCTTTTTAGAGTTGCTAAGCTTTAATTCATTCAGGCTTCACTTTGACTGACTGATGTTTTTTATTTTATCAGCTACATTCTACAATTGATGTAAGCTTGGATGGAAACAAAGTAAGTTTCCCAAGATAACGGGTTTTCTATGTGGATTAGCAGGAATCTCATTCCATGCTCTATCTCCACAGATTAGGAATATAGAACTAGGTAATCACTTTGGTAATTGTTCTGTGAGATTGCACCACTAATAAAGGCTTTACTCTCAGTGTGAGTAACGAGATCAGCTATAGGGTTGTCTGCAGCCCAGTGCTGCATTACTTTGTTGGAATGACTTTTTGTCGGGGGTTCAAACATTATCCATCCACCTGAGGTATTGGTGGAACCTAACAAATCTAATTCTTCTGGGGGGCCCTATGGTAACATTGAGAACTTTGGTAATTTTTGCTTGCCAGCAGGCTTCAAGTTGGCTTCTTAATGTGAAGCCAACAGTGCAATTGCACTCTTGCAACATTGCCAATTGATTCAGTTGAGTCTCATTACTAATTAAACCTTTAAATGCTGGAGGATCCCATTCAGGGACTCCTATGAGACAGGTGTGAAAAGGATCTCCAGGTGTGGCTAGGCTCAGACACATTGACCTTTGGCCAGTTCAGTGTGCCAGAGTGACCCATATGTTCTGTCACTTTTGGATGTTAGTTGATTTAACACGATTCAGTCTTGGAACATTCACTGCTGCCGTGATGTCAGCTGGCAGCTGATCGGTGACTGAGGGCTTTGATGTTCAGATTGTTCTTCACATCCTTCTAAATCTTAAAACAAAAGATAACTGAAAAATTGGTACAGACACAACATCATAATAACAACATAAAATTTCTGTTGGTAAACTGTCTGTGTAGTGCTCAGACACAACTGTGTCCTGACAGCTCCACTTCTGATCCATGTCTGGAGTACCAAGGCTGTGTGGTGACATCTCTGTTCACTGGATCTCGTGTGTTCAGAGGCAGACAGTCTGGTCAGATGGACAGGTGACCTTTTTGAACCTGTCAACAAAACACAGATACTTCTTCCTTTGAAGTTAATGAATTACACTAATCAAATGCTTTTAGGGCATCAATTTCCCCCATTTTTTTTTTTTTTTTTAAATAAAAACGAGATGTACTTCTGTTATACACATCAACATTAACACAAAACCATATACACAATGAATAAGAACCTATAACAGTTAAAAATCAATCAAATTATAAACATTATTAATAACATATGTAATATAAAACTACTATTAATTACTAAAACACTGCACCAGCATCCCATACTTTGCAAACAAATAGAAACAAAAAATCATCAGTGAAGGATTGGATCACCACCTCCGGAAATGATTCTCCAAGCCCACTTCAAAATTGATCCAGCTGTCATATTAATAGGGTCAAACTGCTGAGTCAAAAAGTGACTCAAATACTGATTTGGGACAGAAAACATCTGGATCTGATGGCAAACATTCTGTCCAGGTAAAGTCAAGGCTTGGCCAGGGCCTGGCTTTAAACTGGAAAGATGCCTCTTAACTCATTTCTAAAACAAGGTTCTCAGTAGCAGCAGCTAGGAGATGCTCACAGCACAACAAACTGTTAAAATGCATTTGTACAAAGCAAATGATCAGAAGCCTCAGGTACCAGACCAATCAAACCATGCAGCAGTTGGTTTAATCTGAAGCCTCTCCCATGGCAGCTGATCCTCAGCAATGGTACATCTTAAAATTCTGGAAACACTGAAAAATAAGAAAGCTATAACAAACAAAAACTGCAGAGATTGCAACAACCAATAGAACTCCCGATGAAGTCAAGGGTGTCACAGACTGCATTCCCTTCTATCCACAAGCAGGTGTTCATCAGTGTTCTGTCACAGCTGTTTCAGATGTGGCTATCTTCATCTCTCTAGGAAAATAACTATACTTTGCAGTTTAGACAAGTGTCTCCAATAAGACATAAAACAATTTAAATTGAACAGTATTTAAAATTAATAAAATTAATTATAACAAAAGGAAATAACAAAACTTAACCTTAAAAAATATCTAAGTTATAAAACTTAACTTAAAAACATTCAAGCCTAAACATAAAACTTGACTTCTCTTAATTCTATTAACACTTCATCTATATTAAATAAAAACATAACAATCTTATTCTGTTACTACAAAGAGGCAACTAAAAGTTTGATATATACCTTTTAAACACAATATAACAGTAACATGGATTCACTATAAAGATTATAAAAATGTAACAAATCCATCACAATTCTATGTCATCTAGCCTTGAGAATAACTCACAATAACTGCAAATGTTACTAAAAATACTCATTCAAAACAGGAATTTGCCTAGTATATGTTTAAATTGGTTAGGATTTTAAAGTGCAGTTTTTCTAGAGAAAAACCACAACAACACAGGATTTGGCAAGTTGCCATTCAGCTTTTGTAGCACTTTTCAGAAACATTAAGTTTAATTCTTAAACTAAAATCTAAAATCCAAATTGGTATATATGCAGTTATATGTGTTTTATATAACAAAAGGACTCACATTAAAATTACCTTATTAAAATTGTGGAAAAAACAAGCAAATGGGTAATATATACTTTAACTTAACTTTGTCTTGTGCAGTAAAGTTCCCTTAACTAATTATTTTTTTTTTAAACCACAAATCTCTTTTGTAGATAACATTAATTGGAAGGTTTTCTTAGAAGCTGTAAATCATACCATATTTTAACCTTAGGTTTTAAGGCTAATTATTGCAAGGTAACTTCTGCTAATATTCACCTTAAACACCTTTTTTTTTGAAAAGGGACCTTTTTAAACTTTCAAAGAAACACAATAATTTCTCCAGTAAAACTCTAGAAAACTGCAACTGCATAAATTCATTATTACTTAAAACACAAAATTAACTCTAACAGGGTATATAAAAACATTTTTAAAAACCAATGAATCATGACTTTTTAACAAACTGGGTACTATCCCAGTGCTTTTTCTTAGAGAGGGAGCGGGGGGGGTGGACTGCCCGCCCTGCTGCTGCTCTCTGCTGCTGTTGTCTTTATTCGCATTCTCCACATACTCTCGCAGGAAAAAAAACAAAACAAAAAAACACCTCACAAAGTTAACTTTAACACATACAGTTGTTTCTCTCAATCCCTCTTGTTCACTGATAGAGGAAAAAAGGGGCACAATTTTTACAAAAGCAGGCGATGTTATATGAAAAGGCTCTCACGGCCAGGTGCTAACAATGGTGACCACTGCAGCTTATCAACTTCTAATTACAGTGATGAATTTCGAACTAGGTACCATATAGTTTGTGACTTTTTGGCTATTTTGTCTCTTTCTGAAGCTGTCTGAGCCACCTGTTCCTGCTCAGCTGTTTCTGTAATTGTTCAGCATGGCCTTGGAAGTTTTTCTGCACTGCTTCTGCCCCGGGGGTGCCCCCGCTCTCTGTGCACACCTCAGTGCTCCCCCATGTCCCCCTGGTTCGGGTGGAAACCAATCTAAATTTGGATTCTTTTCTTCCAGGGTAGCAAAGTTGGAACTTAAATAAGATTGTAATGTTAAGAGTGACTCCAAAAGTGAAGCAAATAGTTCAGGATATATCACATCCTGCCGTAACTGAACAGATTCTGTTGTTTCAGCGTTTGCTGTGGAATTTCTTTCTCATTATTTCCTTCTCTCTGACTCTCCCTCCCTCTTTCCATGGGCAGCATAGATAGGAGTGTTTGCCCAGCAGTGGGAGGCAAAGGCGTGAGCATACCCACAAGCAAGAAGTCCAGGAAGCTCCTTGCGCAAATCAAAACCCTTAAGCTGTGGCTTTTCTAAAAAGCAGGTAAATAAATCATGTGCTGCTTGCCTTTTCATCTTACCGTCAGCGCTGTTGCAGCCCTACAAGGTTCGGCAGCACGTTACGGCCAGGACTCTCCTCTGAGGTCGCCTGGGGCGCGGCACCGTTGCTTTTCGCCGTCCTTGCTGCGGAGGACCTGTCCCCTGTCGCCGACTCCCGTGGCCTTCGCTTTTTAATGTCCCAAAGGTCCCAAAGGTCCCAAGGGTCCCATTTGTTCGGGCGCCATTTGATGAGTTCGGCGGGAGACAAGCAGCACTCAATATGAATGATCAGCAAGTCTCCTTTATTGGCAACTCCAAACTCCCTATATAACATCAATAATTAGGCTCCTACATAGTGCAAAAGCAAGCTCATTATTGGATATTTCATTTAAGGACAACTCCACCTAGTTCCACCTTCTTGTGGTCGTTCATCTGTGCTGAATCCACATTCTTCTGATCACAGTGTCCTGTTCTCAGTTCACAGTTACCAATAAGGTCTTTCTGACATTGCAACATCTCATACCAACTACACTCTACTGTTGTTTAATTCTTTCTCAGCTAATTGCTGCATGGGACCACGACCTTTGTTAGCTAGCCACTCTTTCACACTGTTGAGCTTCGGGAGCCTCCCGGGAAGCACCAGCCATGAAGATTCCAGTGGGCTCAGCTGCTACCTGCAGGGGTACTGGGTGTGGCCCGTTGTGACTCAGCGGTGCTAAGAGACCCCTGTGACATCAGAGAGCCCCACCACGACTCAGGGTGTGTAAGCGGCGCAGAACCCTGAGGTGCCCAGTCCCGTGAGAGCCACTCTTGCAGAAGGAAGCAGCTCTCGGGATCCATTCGCGCTTCAGGATCTCAGAGATGGAGGAGAACAAGGCGAAACCCAAATGCTCCCAGCCACCCAGCCCCCTGCCCAGCTGGGGGCAAGACCAGGCCCTCAGCGGGCACTTGGTGGGGGCAGTGGGTGGCTCAGCCTGGCCACAGTCAGGCACTGAGGAGAAGGAGGGGCCCTTGGTCATCACGGAAGAGAAGAACCCTGACGTGGATGACGAGCCTTCCCAGTGGGGAGACCTTCGGGCCCAAGAGCCTCGCCTCTACGGAGCAGGGAGTCACCAAGAGTTGCACCAGGGGAAGGTGGCTGTGAGAGTGCCCTGGGGAGATGTGGCACAGCAACACCTCTACCAGTGGCAACAAAGGGTGACAGTCAAGGAGCTGCCCCAAGGGGAGAAGGAGGTGAGTGACCTAAAGCTGTCCCAGCAAGGGGAAGGAAGTGCGAACAGCCAGGAGAACCAGACACATTCTCCTGCCCCCAGTGAGGAGATGCCATCAGCAGGGGTACAGAGCTCAGGCCCTGCCCCTCACAGCACCTGCTGCTCCCCCAGCCTGCCGGGAACCCAGAGCCCCAGTGAGCAGCAGGCTGTCGCTGAGGGGAGGTCACTCCTAGCAGAGGAAGGGAGTGAGGAGGGGACCCCAGCTGAGTATGATGAAGACTGGGAACAATACACCCAGAGTGAGTCTTCCCAGGAGTGCCAAGCAGAGCCAGAGCTGTCCCAGGAAGAGGTCAGCAGCTGCCAGGACTGGTACGACTCGGAAGAGTGCAGCGAACTGGGCCATGGAGACTTCCTGGACGGGGACTCCAGCAGCCTAGACGATTCCACCGAGGAAGACAACAGCAGCACACAGGACAGCTATGAATATGTGAGCATCCTCAGCTTTGGGATCACCCCCCTGCCACAGGAGGAGGACAGCTTGGACAAAGTCAGCGTCCTCGAGCTGTGTGAAGCAGAAAGCAGGGCCCAAAGCCTGGCAGCTCTTGCGGCAGACGGGCTGCCAGTGCCTGTCCCTCGGGAGGCCTGGCTTGAGGTCCAGGCACCGGAGTCACTCCGTGCCTCACTTTCCTCCCTGCACGGCCAAGCCTCCATGGCCCAGCAGGGGCCTGAGGCAGGGCCTCAGAGCCTGGGGCCTGCCCTGCATAGCCTCGAGGTCCCCGAGGCCCTCAGGCAGCAGCCGTCTCCCTCCAGCAAACGGCCCGGCTTCCTCAGGCGGGCACGGCGGGCGCTGCGGGCGCTGTTCCGCTGGCCCTGCTGGGCACCACAGCCACAGGAGTAGCGCCGGTGCCAGGCTTACAGATGGCAGCTGGCCCAGGGCCCCAGGGAGCCACACCTTGCCCTGGACATGGCCCTGCAGCCTCAGCTGCCATGGCTACTGTGGACTGTGCCAGGGGCATCTCCCCAACACCCAGAGTCACCGCTGTGGCCAACCCCAAACAGCAGCCATGGGGTACATTGGTGCCAGGGCGCTCAGCAGTGAATCCCAGAGTCATCAAGGTGGGAAGAGACCCCGACAGTCACCCAGTGCCACTGGCCTCCTGGCAGCACCGCCATCACCGCAAAACCACATCCCCAAGGGCCACAACTCTTCGACACTCCAGAGACAGCCACTCCACCACCTCCCCGGGCAACTTCTTCTAATGCCTCACGCCTCTGTCAGAGAAAAACTGCTTCTGATATTGAGTCTGAACTTCCCCTGCTGGCATCACGGGACATTTCCTCTCATGAAAGGATCCCACGCCAGTCCTTTGGGATTATATCCATGACGAATGGGCACAGACCAGAGGTGCTGCTCCACTGACGTGACTGCAGAACTCTGACTCGTACCATTCTTCCAAAAAAATCAACGTTGAGTTTAGGAAATAGTAGTAGTTAGGAATAAGAATAGGAATAGGAATAAGAAGATGAATAGGAATAAGAAGATGAAGATAGTCATTAATATAAGAAGAATAGGAATTACAGTAAGCATAACAAGTGAATAAGATTAATTAGAATAAGAAGAATAGGATGAAGAAGAAATAGTAGTAGTAAATAGGAATAAAAATTAGGAATAAGAAGAATAAGAGTAAGACGAAGAAGAAAAAATAGTAGTAGCAATTAAGAAGGGAAAGAAGAAGAAGAAGAAGGGAAAGAAGAAGACGATTTAGATGAAGAAATAGTAAATAGGAAGAAGAAGAAGAAGAAGATCATCAAATTAAAATACACATCTGGGATCCCAGAATGCAGGGAAGGACTTTAAAAAGCACCTACTTCCACCTGATTGTCTTCTGAGCACTCTCTGCCTCTGAGACCTCCTCCCTATTTCTATGTCCCTGGCACCCATTTCTTTCTCAATAAAACCCACGTTCAATAAAATCTGCTTGTTGTCCTCCTATGGTCTCATTTGCACCTTCACTGGGGCAGAGGCACCTCTCCTTCATGGCATCCTAACCCTGGCTGGAACCATGGGCAGGGTCCCTTCCAGTCATGAACACTCCAGGATTCTGTCAGGACTCCCTTCCCTTCTTCCCTCCGCTGCCAGCTGGAGAATGTGCAGCAAAGCAACCTTTGCTGTCTGCTCTGGGAGCCCACCCAGCTGCTGGACCCTGCCCAGCTCCCTTGGGAGGCACAGCAGGAGCAGCACCCTGGCAGCCTCGGGAATTGCCCTCTGGGGTCCATGGCACACACTGCAATGGGCTGGCATTCCAGCTTCCAGCAAGGAAAAGATGTTCCTGCCCTTCAAGGCCAAGTTCTCAAAGGGCAGAGACCCAAGTGGAGCAAGATCTTACAATGACATTCCACTGCCAGCCTCCATAACTTCATCCAGGGCTGCTTTACCTCCTGGATTGGGGAAAAACAAAAATCAGGAGAGGGTCTTTGGCTGGGAACTGCCACAGGAAAAGAGGGACACTGGGAGGGAAAAAGAGCAGACAAAGGAAGGCAGGAGAGAAAGGAGGACACAAATGGCAACCAGCTGAGAAGGTGGCACTCTGAAAACCAAACCGGAACTTACAGAAAAAGAATGGGGCAGAAATGAAGGATTCTGAAACTTTATTTACTATGCTTCTCTGGGCAACCTGTGCCAGGACCTCACCACCCTCACAGGGAAGATTTTCTACATTAAACATGAATTTCCTCTCTTTCACTCTGAGCCCAATGAAACACCACAAACTCGTTTGTGGTAATTCTCATAAACTGCTCAGCTCTTTGTTCCAGTGCACCCAGCAAGCAACAGGCAGGACAGTTCCACCAGCATGGAAACCCAACTCACAGCTGAGGGACTCAGAAAATCTAAACACCAGCAGAACACCAAAAGGGCACATTTATCATTTTTGCTACAATACACAGCACTGAAAGTGATAGCTAATGACAGCCTCCTAGTCACCCCAATCCTTTCTCCATTTTAAACTTTCTCTGAAATAACCAAAATAACTCTTCAAATTCCTTCATCTTTATCAATCACAGATCTTTTCAGAGCAGACTCAGGAAGAGAGCACATTAGCATGTTGTTATTCAGACATGGCTTGTTGTCCCTCTTCCCCTGCTAAATGACAGCAGTAGATACTGGGAATAACCAGGTATCCTGAGGAATTTTTCCTGCAGCAAGTTATTTTCCTATCATGGTCCATCTGTAATTTTATGACTTATTAAAAGACCAATATAAATACAGTACAGTGCCTTGCAATTACTCCCCCATATATTTATAAACCTCAAAGTCTTCCAGGTCCTAAAAACAGGAAAAACCCTGTGTCACTCTTTCAGGAGATTAACGTAGTTAGGGACTGGACACATCCTCTGTAGGACTAACTAGAAAAACAGCTGAAGCTCCAGCAGATCCTTAATAAACTTTTCAGGAATAAGATTGTGTTATTTCAGTGTGCTGATTTTTTATTCATCTAGTTATTATCTTTTTATTTCTTTTCTCTTTCTGACTTTTCAAAAGCTGATGTTGCACAAAAAAGTGAGCTGTGGAAACCTGAAGCAAGCTGGGCAATTAGGGCTGAACTGCTCCATCTGCTTCACAGAGAATTTTTATTTGACCCCAGAAATGCTGGTTACTCAAGCAGACTAAACAATTTTGATTCATTTCAGCATGTGAGGACTGGGCTGTGCAGCTTCAGGCCAGGCTGGCAGGGTTGAACAGGAATTCCCAAACAGCACTGGAGTCATGGTCCCCTCAGCATACCCTGCTCCACCCAGCCCCAGCCTGCTGGGAATCAGGCTCAGACGTAAAAGCATGAATTCTGAATATCTCAGGATTGCTGTGTCGCTGCCCGCTCGGCCCTTCACGCCCCGGCTAGCTTGTGCCAAGTGTCAGCGGCAGGAGTGGGGAACCAGGTGAGCACTGTGTGGCTCGACCTGGAACCTCTAGAGCTCCTTTGGGCTCGGGCTCTATAGTGTGCAGGGCGACACGAGGTGCAGTAAAGGGAGAGAGAGTGCTTGGAGTCCTCCAATTTCCCAGGAACAAATTTATTCCAGCAGGCGCAGGGAGAAGGCGATGAGGGACAGGGCTGGGATCTCGAGGAGAAAGTCCGAGCCGAGACCCTGGGCACCTCTGTGCGCCAGGTTTTAAAGCCCGTGGGCGGCTCATACAACAACCAATAATATGGCAGCAGGGGAGGTGTGTGGGAAGGGGTTACAATACACAAATCCAATGGTAGGGACTTGGGGGAGGGAGGATAGCTATACAACCAATAGGGCATCGAGTAAGGGGTGATGAACAGGGAAGGAACCAGAACAAAAGGTGTGGTGTACATAGACTGATAGGGCTTGGGGGTAGGACCAAAGTGATGGATGGGGAACAATCTGGAAAGAGGGGAGAGGTTTACAATGACAGGCAACTGGGAACAAACCATACCGGGATAGTGGGGAGTAACTGGGGCAAACCAACTCTAAACTCAACGAAGGTGAACAAACATACTTAATGAAGGTAAACTAACAGGTGGCAACATCTCCCCCTTTCTTTTTTAGAAAGAGGAGGTTGCATCGGCAGGAGGTGCAGAGGGTTCAACAAACCAGTCTTGGGGTACGGGAGAAGGAGGAGGTGAAGAGGGAGGAGAAGGAGCACTAACAAAATTGACTTGAGGGGAGGGGGATACAAGATGTAAAACTGATTGAACTAAACATCTTCTTAAAACTGCAAACGCTATTAAAACGATGAAAACGACGAAAACAATCCATAAAACAGTCTTTAAAATGGACGAGAGCCATCTGGAGACCCCCCATCCCGAAAAAAGACTGCTGACCCAGTCATTAGTCTCTTGGCGTATTTGGTGGATCATGCCCTTCATTTCTGTGATGGTTTTCTTGATGTCTGTGCTCCTGGTGGTCAGATTCATGCAGCAAAGTCCCTCAAATTCTTTACAATCATGATTATGGAGGAGCAGTAGGAAATCAATAGCAGCGCGATTTTGTAGCGTTGCTCGCCTGGTTATCTCCTCGTCTTCGAGGAGGTCGCTCAGCGCGGTTGACGTTAAATTGGCTTGCTTGACCACCCAACACTCTAATTGGCCTAATTCTCCGAGGGCTTGTGCCGCAGCCAACCATGGCAGAAATACTGACACAGCAACCCATTTTGGTTTATTCCAATGAAAAATTTCAGAGTCGCAATCAGGGTCAAGATCTTCGAGACTGCGCTTCTTAATGACCGAATTATTCTTTCGTTCCCAATTTTCAATTTGAGATGTATTGGGCGCAAACAAAGACAACCGGCCTAAAGTGCACGGCCCTCCGAGAAGGCGAGAGGGGATGCCAGCCCACGCTCGGTCCCCACAAACTAAAAATATGCCCTTAGGCAACTTAAGAGGGTAGGAACTGAGGGTTGAGGGCATCTTAACATGGGCGATGTTCTTGCACCAGGAGGATGCTTGAAACTGTTTGTTGTCCTGCATTAAATTAGAATAAGGAGTAGGATCTGAGGGGTAGTAACAGAAATGGATACAATAGGGTGCGGGGGAGGAGTTTAACAAATCAAATTCTTGGGGCTCAGCGGTTGCCCTTTCCAAGAAGACCAGCCAGTCTCTCCATAGTAGGAGAGGGTTCTGGACAGGCCTCTTAATCTTGTAGGTGAGTGCAGAGCGGGCCACTCGCTGAGCTGGCCTCCCTTTATTAGCTTCGCTCAACAAACTCAACAGGGAATCCGGGTATTCATTAGGCTTTAACGGGATCCCCACCAGGCAAGTGGTCATCGGATTTCCTGCTGCTCCTGTGGATAGGCATAGCTCATCCCGTTGGAGGGACTTTGCCAACATGACCCAAACATTTTGTTTGGGTTGGGGCACGATCCACATGTTGATCTGGGTCACCAGCATCATCAGGAGTGCAGTGGTTGGTGCAACGATCGGGGTGGTCATCTTTCCGATGGCTCTTTCTGAAAACAAAACATACGAAAAACATAACTTTAACTGAAAAGAAAGGTAGGTTGACATAACAAAAAGGGGCTTGGGTTGTTTCCTCCTCCTCCTCGGGATGGGGGATGGCTCATCCGGACACGACGTCATTGACATCCTCGACCCTATCTGGTGGCCTGCTTGGATGTCTGGGGACATAAGGTTTCACCCATCTTTGTGGGATCCACCTTGGTCCCTGGGGCGAGGATATGCAAGCGTACCCCCGCCCCCAGGTCACCAGATCGAAAGGACCCAAGATCTTCTGGGTCTCAGGGTCCCGGACCAGCACTGGAGGGCGCTGCTGCAACTGGTAGTTCTTGTTGGTCTTGAAATGCCGGGCCACTGGAGGGTTAGGGTCCTGTTCGGAACAATTGAGAAAGTTTAGCGTGTAAAGGGCTTTGAACAACCGCTCTTGTGGCGTGCAGCCCTTCACAGTCTCCCTTTGATGAGAAAGGACACGCTTGAGCGACTGATGGGCTCACTCAACGATCGCTTGGCCGGTGGGGGAGTGTGGGATGCCTCTCTTATGTTCCACTCCCCACTCCTGCAGGAATTCCTCCAGTTTCCTGGAGGTGTATGCTGGGCCATTGTCTGTTTTTATTTCTTTGGGGACCCCCAGTACAGAGAAAGCCTGCATTAGGTGCTTACAGACATGCTCGGCTTTCTCTCCTGTGTGGGCAGAAGCAAAGACAGCACCTGAGAAGGTATTGATGGAAAGGTGTACGAACCGAAACCTGCCAAACTCAGGGACGTGTGTTACGTCCATCTGCCACACTTCGCAGCTCTCCAGACCTCGAGGGTTGACTCCCGATCCCAAGGAGGGCATTGCGGTGGATTGGCAGTGCGGGCATGTGGCCACAATGGCTCTGGCCTGATCTCGCTGCAGGTGGAATTGGCGGACCAGACCAGGCACATTTTGATGGAACATCTGATGGCTCAGCTTAGCTTGTTGGAACAGATCTGGGAGCTGAGCCATGGAAACAGGGGCAGCGAGGGAATCAGCTACCTGGTTTCCCTCGGCTACCGGGCCAGGGAGATCCGTATGTGACCTTACATGCATTACAAAAAATGGTTGCTTTCTGTGGGAAACAGCATGTATTAGCTTAGAAAGCAACTCAAACAATTTCGGGTTTGAGACCTCCTTCAGAGCAGCGTGCTCTGCTCTGGCAACTACCCCTGCAACATAGGCCGAATCAGTGATTAAATTGAAAGGTTCAGGAAACCTCTCAAAGGCTCTGACGACTGCATCCAACTCAGCAACTTGTGGAGACCCTTCCACATATTGAATATCTGCTTCGCACTGCTGAGTTTCGGGATCTCGCCAAGTCACTACAGACTTGTGAGATGCCCCGGATGCGTCTGTGAACACAGTCAAAGCTTTGAGGGGCTTTCTGCTCCGCATTTCTTTTGGAATCGGTTCAAATTTAGAATTGAAAAATTTGTGGGCAGGGGCATGGACCGAAACTTGGCCTTCAAAACTATCTAAAGCAATCTGGAGTGTCTCATTCTCCCGAAGTAGTTGATTAAACATTTCTTTTGTCAGCCTATCTGGAGACGCTTTGTCCCGAGACAAGCTGACTGGTACTCGAACGCATGCAAAATCACATCCAGCCATCTCCCGAAGCTGAGCTCGAGCTCTCCCGATGAGCTGAGCCATCAGCTCCTGTGGCCGGGTGATACTTTTGGACCTTTGATGGCTCAAGAAAACCCACTCTATGATTAAGAGGGGATCCTTAGAGCCCTGGTCCCACTGAAAAATCAGCCCACTGAGGTGTGGCATTCTCCCGAGTATGATGAATTCAAAAGGCAGGGTCGGTTCGTACCGATGTGCTTGCCTTTCGACAAGCACATCCTCCACTTTCTCTAGGGCTTTCCTCGCCTCTGGGGTCAGAGTCCTGGGAGAACTCAGCTCTTTCTCCCCCTTCAAAAGTGTGAAGAGGGGGGCTAGGTCTTCCGTGGAAAGGCCCAGCCAAGGCCTGACCCAGTTTAAGGTCCCACACAGCGAGTGAAGGTCCGCTAAGGTTTTCGGATTGCTGTTTATTGCCAATTTTTGAGGCACAACAGTCCTCTCAGCAATCCGCAGACCCAGATACTTCCAGGGTGGCATCCGTTGAACTTTATCCTCCTGGAGTTGAAAGCCTGCAGATGTTAAAACCTTAACCACTCGGTCAAGTGATCGGGTAAGTAGATCGTCATGGGGGGCGCACACTAGGACATCATCCATGTAGTGATGGATGATGACCTCCCCCATCTCTTTGCGCACAGGAGACAGCAACGAGGAGACGTACCACTGGCAGATGGTGGGTGAATTCTTCATGCCTTGTGGCAAAACCCGCCAGTGGAACCTCCTCATTGGGGCTTCTCGGTTGAGGGTTGGCACCGAGAAGGCAAACCGTGGGGCGTCGTCAGGATGTAGGGGAATTTGAAAGAAACAGTCCTTGATGTCGATTATGGCCAGATTCCAATTTTGGGGGAGCATAGTCGGGGTAGGCATCCCTGGTTGAAGGGGCCCCATGTCAACAATGGTTTTGTTGATGGCACGAAGGTCGTGGAGGAGTCGCCACTTGTCTTTCCCCGGCTTTCGGATAACAAACACCGGGGAATTCCAAGGGCTGGTAGTTTCTACTATGTTACCCTTATACAACTGCTCCTCCACGAGCTCGTTGAGCGCCCTTAATTTGTCTTTTCGAAGCGGCCACTGATCAATCCAGATTGCTTCATCAGTGGTCCAATCCAGCTTCTGGAAGGGGCGCTCTACAGTGGCCGCTATTAAAAATCCCGAGGGGTTTTCGGGATTTCAATCTTTACCCCCCATTGTGACATAAGGTCCCTCCCCCACAAGGGAACCTGAAAATCCGCAACAAATGGGCGTAAATTTGCCAATTGCCCATCCGGTCCCTTAATTTGTACTACGCTCTTAGATACCTGTGCTAATTGAGTACCCCCTATACCCTGAACCTTCCCCGCCACGGGTTGCAATTCCCAATGTGACGGCCATCTCCTTTGGGGGATGATTGTCACATCTGCCCCTGTATCAAGCAGACCCCTCAAGTTGACAGATTCCGCACCCTGCTTGATGCTGCAGTCGATGATGGGTTTATTTTCACCCACCACCTCTGCCCAGTAGACGCCTGGTGCGTGGTCGTCTACCGGGACTCCCTCTGGGACAGGAATGTACTGAGCTATGATTTGCCCTTTTGGGAGAAAATATGGTGGGTGAATGCAGCGCACTAAGAGGATGAGATCTTCCGGACCACCCGGGAAGGTGATCGGGGAGATCTCAATCTCTGGGGGTGTGTGTCTTGTGTCCCCGATGGCGATAAACTTACAGTCGTGTCCATTCCCTGGCTGGTTCTCCTCCAGTGGGTCCACAGCTACCACCGTCCAGTGCTGGGACCGGAAGAGGATGTCTTTGACGGTGATGAGGTGTCGCGTCCGGTAAATTTGCCATGTCCGATGTTTCTTTCCCCCCACCTCCGCGATACCTGCCCCATTTTTTGCATCGCGCGGGGCAGGTTCGTGCCGCGCTCTCAGTTTCTTTGTTTTTTATTAGTTGTTCCCTCCAGTACTCTCCCCCCAGATCCATTTCCCACGAGCCCCTGGCGTGGGTGGGCGGTGGGACAGTCCCTCGCCATGTGACCCAGTTGTCCACATTGGTAGCACTGAGTAGTTCTTGCTGGTGGAAGGATGAACTGGCCCGATGGGTGTTGGGTCACTGCCGCTGTTGGTGTTCTCCTGGCCACCTGTGGTGGTGGTGCTACCCTGGACGCCCCCACTAACGGAACTTTCTTCTCACATGCATCAATGAGGATGTCCAAGGTTGGCGGTGGATACATGGGCAAACTAAATATAACCTGTTTGCAGATGTCATTACAGTTTGCCTTAGCCATTTCTAAGACAAGCTGCTCTTGTAGCTCAGGTTTATCAACTTGTCTTTCTATTTGCTCCTGTAAACGGTTAATAAACACGGTAAATGGCTCATCGGGGAACTGTTTAATATTTGAGAAGTTGGTCAGGGGTTCCCCCCCTGGCAGGATGTTAAATACCTTCTCTGCGGCCTCCGTGATCTTAGCTAAGACAGGCCGTGGTAAAACCCTTGCCTGTTCCTCCGGCTTCCCCCAATTCCCTTCACCGCACAAGTGATCTATCGAGAGGGGGTTTTCGTCCGCGTCAACCGCGGACTCCTCGCTGCGCAACAGCTCAGGAAGGATGGCCTCTAACGACTTCTTCCACCTCTGTTTCCACAGCCTATAATCAGCTGGGGAAAGGAGGCAGGCAAACAACTCTTTTAAGTCGTGGGGGACCATCTCGTTCGTGGAGAAGGTGGCTTTTAATAAACCCTTAAAGTATTCACTTCTCCTGCCGAACTCTTTCTGGGCTTTGCACAGCTCCCTCTTTGTCTGGAAGGAGAAGGGCTCCCATTCTCGGTACCTCCTTCCCCTTCCTCTAAAACTGACCGGTGCGGCAAAGGGAATCACTACCTGTTCCGGGTTCTGGTCTTCAGGCCTGTCACTTCCTGTCCCCGAAGCGTGGGAACCGGATGGGACAGTGTGGGAGCTGGGAGGAGGGACGTGGGAACCAGGAGGAGGGGCGTGGGAACCGGGAGGAGGGGCGTGGGAACCGGAAGGAGGGGCATGGGAACCGGAAGGAGGGGCGTGGGAACCAGAAGCCGGAAGAGGCGGGGCTGGAGGACCGACTGAGGAGGAGGGCTGAAGGGAGGAGCCGCGGCCGGAAGGGGTGGGGTTTTGGGAGGTCACACTTTGGAGACACGCCCCCGAGGAGGAGGAACCACCCAAGGGGAGGTGGGAGGAGTCAGGGTAGGATGGAAGGGAGGGGCTAGGGAGGAAGGGGTTGGTCATTGAGGGAAGAAATGGGTTCTTGGAAGAAGGAGCACAAGGGGGGGGTCCGACCATGTGGTCCCTGCCATCTTGTGCCCTTTGGAGGCCATTTTGAGGGTTAGGAGAGGGGTCAGGGAATATAGGGGAGCATTGGAAACTGGGGGAAACTGAGGCACGGGGGTTAGAAGAGGAATCAGGGAACATGGAGGAGCCTTGGAGACTGGGGGAAACTGAGGCATGGGGGTCTGAGGGTAAAAACTGGGGACTTGTAACCTGGGAAATGTTTAACTGAGGGCTGATAACTGGGGAAACTGAGGAATGGGAAGACACTCTGGCAGCTTGCCCAGGGCTGCCAGGGCAAGGGTTCTGGGAGAGACGTGGGGAGCCAGGGATCCTGTTACCCTTGGGGGATCCCTGAACAGGACAACTTGCCCTGCAGGTCGCTCTGCAGGTCTCCCTCAACTCGGGATCAGGGGGAGAGGAACATGGGGATAGGGAAACTGGGGAAACTGGGGAATTTTGTGGCGGCTGCTTCTGCATTTTCTTTTCCTCTATTACAGCAGACCGAAGTAAAATAAATAATGTTACAAATTTTTCCACTGAATTATCACCTCCATTAACTATTTCCGTTAATTTGGACCCAACCGCATTCCAGAATTCTACAGAATTTGCTTTGTCTGGGGTTACATTTGGGGAATGCAGGAACAGCCATCTCACAAACTTCTTTACCCTCCCACGAGAAAACTTCTTATTCCCCCCCTCAAGGGTACCCACAACTTGGTAAAAAACTCTCTTTTGCTGTGCCGAAAGACGTGCTCCCATCTTGTCAACCCTGGCACAGCAATCCCACCGCCCCCTGCAACCAAACAACAAATCAACTAAAATAAAAATACGGGTCCGGACCGGGCTACACACACACTCCCCACAAGGGAGTTTTCACACACTGGGCGCCCCCTTTTCCCACACACAGGGACCACTCACCCAAGTCCGGACAGTTGTTGCAGGCGACGTCCACACCTCCCGAGGCGACCGTCTGCACATCTGACGGCTGCCGCCTCGACCTCTGGGAGCGCAACTCGGCAAAAACGAGTCTGCTACCACCAGAGCAGCTGCTGCTCACGGTCTTTGTGAAATAGGTCCACCAACCTCTCCGGGGGTCTCTACGCCTCGCGAGAGGCCCCACGTTGGGCGCCAGCTGTCGCTGCCCGCTCGGCCCTTCACGCCCCGGCTAGCTTGTGCCAAGCGTCAGCGGCAGGAGTGGGGAACCAGGTGAGCACTGTGTGGCTCGACCTGGAACCTCTAGAGCTCCTTTGGGCTCGGGCTCTATAGTATGCAGGGCGACACGAGGTGCAGTAAAGGGAGAGAGAGTGCTCGGAGTCCTCCAGTTTCCCAGGAACAAGTTTATTCCAGCAGGTGCAGGGAGAAGGCGATGAGGGACAGGGCTGGGATCTCGAGGAGAAAGTCCGAGCCGAGACCCTGGGCACCTCTGTGCGCCAGGTTTTAAAGCCCGTGGGCGGCTCATACAACAACCAATAATATGGCAGCAGGGGAGGTGTTGTGGGAAGGGGTTACAATACACAAATCCAATGGTAGGGACTTGGGGGAGGGAGGATAGCCATACAACCAATAGGGCATCGAGTAAGGGGTGATGAGCAGGGAAGGAACCAGAACAAAAGGTGTGGTGTACATAGACTGATAGGGCTTGGGGGTAGGACCAAAGTGATGGATGGGGAACAATCTGGAAAGAGGGGAGAGGTTTACAATGACAGGCAACTGGGAACAAACCATATCGGGATAGTGGGGAGTAACTGAGGCAAACCAACTCTAAACTCAACAAAGGTGAACAAACATACTTAATGAAGGTACACTAACAGGCAGCAACACAGGATGAAGTTAAATTTCAAGAATTAAAGAATGTTCTCATAACTACCCCAGTATTAACTTTGCCAGACACTAATAAAGAGTTCCAGTTGTTTGTGGACGTGAGTGGACAAACAGCACAAGGAGTTTTGACCCAGGAATGGGCAGAAAAGAAAAAGCCCATAGGATTTTTGTCAAAAATCCTAGATCCAGTTAGTCGGGGCTGGCCTACTTGCCTGCAAGCAATTGTGGCAGTAGCTCTGTTGGTTGGGGAAGCGAAAAAGATAACTTTTGGAGCCCCCTTGGTAGTTTACACCCCACACGATGTAAGGAATATCTTACAGCAGAAAGCGGAGAAATGGTTAACTGATTCAAGGCTTCTGAAATATGAAGCAATGTTAATCAGTTCACCGGGTCTGGAACTAAAAACAACTACTGCACAGAATCCTGCGCAGTTTTTGTTTGGGGAACTAACAGGAAAGCTAATTCATAATTGTATTGAGACAGTAGAACTGCAAACCAAGGTAAGACCGGACTTTCAGGATCAGGAACTGAAAGGAGGGGAGAAATGGTTCATTGACGGCTCCTCAGGGGTAGTTGAAGGAAAGCGAAAATCAGGATATGCCATCATAAACGGCACGACAGGGCAAACTATAGAATCAGGCCCCCTGCAGGCAAGCTGGTCTGCACAGGCTTGTGAGCTGTATGCTCTCCTAAGAGCTCTTCAGGGTTTGAAAGGAAAAAGGGGGACCATTTACACGGATTCAAGGTATGCATTTGGAGTGGTTCATACTTTTGGAAAAATATGGGAAGAAAGGGGTTTGATTAACACCAAAGGGAAGGGGTTAATACACGGAGAAATAATCAGGCAAATTTTGGAAGCAGTCAGAGAGCCACAAGAGATATCGGTTGTTCACGTGAAAGGACACCAAACTGGGTGGCAATTCCACACAAGGGGGAACAATTGGGCAGACAAAGAAGCAAAACGAGTGGCTTTGTTAACAGTAAGTATTCCTGAGATAGTCCCAAAGGAATCACCAGAGGTTTCCATGCTCCCCTCGGAAAAGGAGCTGGAAGAATTCAAAAGGGTAGGAGGCTACCTCGAAAAAGGTAAATGGTGGTTACCGGACGGGATAGAGTTAGTCCCAAAGGGAATAGCCAAGGGAATACTCAGAAGGTTACACGAACAGACACATTGGGGAACCAGGGCATTGGCAGAACAATTCTTAAAGTTCTTTGGATGCAAAGGAATCTTCGAACTTGCCAAGCAAGAGGTACAGGGGTGTGTGATATGCCAGAAGGTAAATCGGGCAAATTTTAAACAATCAACTTGGGGAAGCAGGCCGCTCTCATACTGGCCGTTTGAAAGAATCCAAGTAGATTTCACAGAACTACCAAAAATTGGTAGGAATAAATATGTGCTGGTAATTGTAGATAAGTTAACACATTGGGTAGAGGCTTTTCCCAGAGCAAAGGCTACCGCCCAAACGGTGTCAAAAATTTTACTAGAAGAAATAATTCCCAGATATGGGATAGTGGACCATATTGATTCAGATCAAGGCACACATTTTACTTCAAAAATCATTAAACAATTATCAGAAGCATTAGGAATAAGGTGGCAATATCACACCCCCTGGCATCCTCAGAGTTCGGGGCAAGTGGAAAGAATGAATCAGACATTGAAATCACAGTTATCTAAACTGATGATTGAAACAAAGATGTCCTGGATCAAATGTCTTCCCCTGGCATTGTTGAATATCAGAACCATGCCACATTCTGGAACAGGATTATCCCCCTTTGAAATGCTATATGGAATGCCATATAAGCATGGAATGCCGGTAGCCCATCCTCAAGTGGAGGATGTGCAAATCCAACCGTATCTTATTTCTATCAATAAAAACTTACAGGAGTTAAGAAGAAGAGGATTGATTCCCCAAAGCACAACATTGGGATTTCCAATCCATCAGATTCGACCGGGAGATAAAGTACTGATCAAGGTGTGGAAGGAGCTCCCCCTCAGTCCTCATTGGGAAGGTCCATTTCTCGTCCTTCTGACTACAGATACCGCAATTCGAACTGCCGAGAAGGGGTGGACACACTCTTCTCGGGCAAAAAAGGTCACGGATTACAATTCTTCTGAGTAGAAGGTCACTACCCCTCCGGGAGAATTGAAAATCAAGTTTTGGCGTCACCACAAATGACAAGCGAAGGACAGATAAGTTGTATAAATTCCGATTGTTACTGTTTTCCATTTGTACACTTTGAGTGTGCTTATTGTAAGCAAATTTGGGTGGCTCATTGCCTGGGAGGGAACCAACCTAGGGGTTTGTGTAACCAGTGCCTAGAAAAGGAATTAGATGAGACCAATCGTTTCCTTATACTTGCTACCCGGGCGGGCTTGTTGGAACTAGACTCTCCTGAGTGGTTCCAATTTTTCCAAAAGGGGTTGAGAGGGAAACTCGACTGCAAAGCGGAACCTCTAGTGATCGAGTGCTGCCGAACAGTAAAAGTACCGTGTAGGATTGATCCGATCAAAGCATCTCGGTGGGCTACCTTTAAGAGAAGGTACGCCATCAGGACTTCAAGGGCCCCTGAAGACAGTCCCTGCTGCCGAGAAGATGGTTATCCCCGCCGTATGTTCCTATACGGGCGAAGGGCATGGCAGAGGGATGCAATGGTGGGGAATCCTGATGATCCTGAACCTAGCCATGTGCTTGGCCGAGGGAATGAGTCCCGAGGCGCCTCCGGGGGAGAGTCCCCCGGGGAAGTGTGAGCAGTGCCGGACTGCCACAGAAACCGAGCGATTGATCGACTGTCCTCCGGAGCTGCACGCAGGGGTATGCTGGTCGAATGATTCCCAATTGAATCTGTGTAAATTAAAGGGAAAGGTTTGGTGCTCCAACCCAGGAGCAAGTATTATGGAAAAGCAATTTCGGACCTCGAGAGAACAAAAGATTCAAACGACCCACCTCCGAAACAAAAGAGAGATAAGGGGAGTCCCTCCAATTTCGGTCTGCGGACAGTGTAACAAAACTGTCTGGATTGGGGGGAAGAGGCAATCAACTTTTATAGCTTATTTTCAAGTCAACCCTCTTTGCTACAATAAAGCAAACTTAAAACCGTGTACTATTGGGGGAAAAATGTATTGGGAAGGGAAAAATTTAAAACACAAAATGAAAACTTCTTTTAATAACGAACCTATAATATTAGATTTGTTAAAAAGCAATGATGATCGAGTATGTTTACAGTTCGACCAGGTATTCTGTTTTTCTAAAGATGAGGAAGGGTTAGACCCTGAAAGTAAAATAAAACAGCTAACACTGGAGCTAAAAAGACGAGAAATGGAAAATAAGAAAAAGAGGTTAGAACAAGAGAGGCTAAACTCTCTCAGTGAGCAGTATGAACAATTAGAAAAGCAATATGATAACTGGGGGTTGCCCAGCCCCAACCAGAACCTATTTATAGATCTAATGCAAGAAATTGCCACCGAATTAGGTCTATCTAACTGTTGGATATGTGGTGGTTTAAAATCGGCCGAAAGATGGCCATGGAAGGGAGAGGAAATAACCCCAGAACAATTGCTAAAATGGACAGGACTAAAATTATCCAGAACTACTCGGAGACCCGAGGGATGGGTAATTGATAAAAGAATAATTGGAACTTTCTGCATTAGTCGGCAAGGGAGAGAATTTACCGATTTGGTAGGGTACACCCCGTGTGTGAATACTCTCACGGTAAATTCAGATAGCAAAACAAAGGTCTGGCAACCAGAACCACCCGAGGGTTATTGGAGCCACTCTTGGGAAAATAACTGCGAATGGGTAGACATAATTGGACTCTGTTGGAATAAAAATCCTGGGGCCAATCCCTTCCATGCATTTAAAGGCCTGAGGGAATATTGGGAGGATCTGGCAAAAACAAACCAAGGTTGGGAGGCACCGGACGGAATTTACTGGATATGCGGGAAAGAAATGGAAATGATGGAAAGGATCCTGCACACTTGGGATAATTTGGCCCTTTTTCTTCACGTTACCTAAAGACGAAAGTAAGTCTTTAGGTGCTCCCCTCTTTGAAACGTTAGCACGACAAAAGAGGGAATTAAAGCGAGAACTACCGATGGCAGGAGGCAATCATAAGTGGAAAGAGGAGGAATGGCCTGCCGAGAGGATCATTCAATATTATGGGCCCGCCACATGGGCAAATGACGGCAGTTGGGGTTACCGAACCCCCATTTATCTCCTCAATCGGCTTATTAGGTTGCAGGCTGTAGTAGAAGTAGTCTCAAACCACACTTCAGAAGCCCTAGGACTCCTAGCAAAACAACATTCGCAGATGAGAGCCTTTGTATATCAAAATAGATTAGCTCTCGACTATTTGCTAGCCGAGGAGGGAGGAGTGTGTGGAAGATACAATGAATCCGAGTGTTGCATGGAGATAGATGACTACGGAGAAACTATAAAGGGACTAGCGGCTGAAATAAAAAAGGTGGCACATGTGCCGGTCCAGAAATGGAATTCCATTTTACAAGCCTCCTGGTGGGAGCAAATATTCGGACAGGGGGCTTGGTGGAAGAAACTAGTGTTCTTTATAGGGTGTTCGGTTGCCGGAATCGTTTTTCTACCTTGTTTAATTCCTTGTCTGATCAGATTGATACATTCTGTAGTACAAGGAATGCAAATTGCCGCCCTCCCAATAGACCCGGAAAAAGCACAAGGGAAAACAGCCCCTCTTTCTAAACTAATGAAGTTAGAAGAGGAGAAGGAAAATAAAAATGCACTTAAGGCCTTGGAAAAGTTTGAAAATGAACATATGTTGCCTCAAGAAAATAATAGGGATTCACTAACAGATTGGGAAGAAAACGAAATAGATTAGGAGAAATGCAAAGTATTCCTCCTACAGTAACAGTTTAATAAAATACGAATTTTTAATGTGATAAATTATTAGGCGGGGGACTGTAATAAATTAATCTATGAGTAAAAATTCGTAAAGGTATAATTAAAATATATATGTGATTGCGATGTCATAAAAAATATAACATATAATGGGAATAAGTCCTTCTCCGGATCTGGTCGTGATTCTCCTCCGAGAGGCAACAGATTGCAGCCAAGTACCCAGATAACGATCACAAGCAGGCACATCAGCCCAGAAAGAATGGGCAGGACACGAGCCATCAAACAAACAAAAAAACGGGCCCGGACGAGATATCGCCGAGCCTGAGCATCTCCGCCCTGCCCACCTGTATTGGAGAAATGGAAAAACTAGACAAAGGAAGAGGAGACAGCCGAGATAGCCATCGGCTCCAGGATGGGTCCCACCACTCCACCCTAATGGCCGGGACCAAAATGATATCAAAAAGACATCCTGGACCTCTTTACATATGAGGAGCCTCTGCCCAACGTCTATTGACCCTATTCTCCGGTGCCAGGAAATCTATTCTTCAAACAATCAAGAACCTCTTAGCAAAGGATGCCTGCTTGGAATTTGGCCTCGGGACACAAACTGCCTATAAAAACCCAGGCCAAAGGACTCTCAGGCGTGGATTTGGGAGCACCTATACCTTGCGTATAGACCCTGTCCACCCAGCGCAGCGCTGCTTATTTTATTGTGGTTTTTTCTCGTTGTTCGAATTTATTATTGTTTGATAATAAATTTTCTCTTTTATATAACCCGAAATTGCCTTTGCATTTATAACAAATATCCCACAACATTCCGAAAAATACCCACAACATTGCAGAAAAATGCCACGAAATTGCAGAAAACTCCCACAAAATTCCCTACAACTTCTCAAAACCCTACCAAATTCCTGAAACAGCCCACAAAATCTCCAAAAATTTCCACACAATTCCAGAAATATCTTTCCAAATTCTACAAGTCTCCTCTGAATCCCACAAAATTCCATAAAAATTACACAAAATATTAAAAATGGCACCAAATTCCAGAAATATCCCAAACAATCTCCTCCAATTTCCACACAATTCCAGAAATATCCTTCCAAATGCTTCAATCTCATCAATGTCCCACAACATTCAAAAAAAATCCCACAAAATTGCAAAAAAAGCCACAAAATTGCAGAAAACTCCCAAAAATTCCCGAAAACTTCGCAAAACCCTATCAAATTCCTGATACAGCACACAAAATCTCCACAAAATTCCACACAATCTAAGAAAAATCCCACAAAATTCTTCCAGCCTCCTCAATATCCCTCAAAATCTCACATAACCCCCACGTAATTCGAGAAACATCCGGCTAAATTTAAGGAAAAATCCCATAAAATGGCAGAAAACTCCCACAAAATTCCCTAAATCTTCTCAAAACCCAACCAAATTCCTGAAACAGCCCACAAAATCTCCACAAATTTACACACAATTTAAGAAAAATCCCACAAAATTCTTCAAGTCTCCTCTGAATCCCACAAATTCTTACAAATCTCACCAAATTCCAGAAATATCCCAGAAAATCTCCTCCAATTTCCATAACATTCCAAACCAATCCCTCAAAATTCCAGAAACATACAAAAAACCTCCTCAATATCCCAAAAAATTTAAGGAAAAATTCTACAACATTCCGAAAAAATCCTACAAAAATGCAGAAAAATGCCACAAAATTCCCTAAAACTTCTCAAAACCCTACCAAATTTCTGAAACATCCTGCAAAATCTCCTCCAATTTCCACACAATTCCAAAAATATCCTTCCAAATTCTTCAAGTCTCATCAATATCCCACAATATTCCAGAAGAATCCCACAACATGCCGAAAAAATCCCACAAAATTGCAGAAAAATGCCACAAAATTACAGAAAACTCCCACAAAATTCCCTAAATCTTCTCAAAACCCTACCAAATTCCAGAAACATCCCACAAAATCTCCACAAATTTACACACAAATTAAAAAAAATCCCACAAAATTCCTCAAGTCTCCTCTGAATTCCACACAATTCTTACGAATCTCACCAAATTCAAGAAATATCCCAGAAAATCTCCTCCAATTTCCATAACATTCTAAACCAATCCCTCAAAATTCCAGAAATATACCTAAAAACCTCCTCAATATCCCAAAAAATTTAAGGAAAAATTCTACAACATTCCGAAAAAATACTACAAAATTCCCTACATCATCTCAACACCCTACCAAATTCCTGAAACATCCCATAAAATCTCCTCCAATTTCCACACAATCTAAGAAAAATCGCACAAAATTCTTCAAGTCTCCTCCATATCCCTCAAAATCCCACAAAACTCCCATGCAATTCCAGAAATATCCCGATAAATTTAAGGAAAAATCCCATAAAATGGCAGAACACTCCCACCAAATTCCCTAAAACTTCTCAAAACTCTACCAAATTCCAGAAACATCCCACAAAATCTCCTCCAATTTCCACAAAATTCCAAAAATATCCTACAAAATTTTTCAAGTCTCATCAATATCCCACAAAATTGCGGAAAACTCCCACAAAATTTCAGAAAACTTCTCAAAACTCTACCAAATTCCTGAAACAGCCCACAAAATCTCCACAAATTTCCACACAATCTAAGAAAAAACCCACAAAATTCTTCAAGTCTCCTCCATATCCTTCAAAATCCCACAAAACCCCCATGTAATTCCAGAAACATCCCGCTAAATTTAAGGAAAAATCCCATAACATGGCAGAAATCTCCCACCAACTTCCCTAAAACTTCTCAATACCCTACCAAATTTCTCAAACATCCCACAAAATCTCCTCCAATGTCCACACAATTCCAGAAATATCCTTCCAAATGCTTTAAGTCTCATCAATATCCCACAACATTCCAGAAGAATCCCACAACATGCCGAAAAAATCCCACAAAATTGCAGAAAAATGCCACAAAATTACAGAAAACTATCACAAATTTCCCTAAATCTTCTCAAAACCCTACCAAATTCCTGAAACAGCCCACAAAATCTCCACAAATTTCCACACAATCTAAGAAAAATCGCACAAAATTCTTCAAGTCTCCTCCATATCCCTCAAAATCCCACAAAACCCCCAAGTAATTCGAGAAACATCCCGCAAAATTTAAAGGAAAATCCCATAAAATGGCAGAAATCTCCCACCAACTTCCCTAAAATTTCTCAAAACCCTACCAAATTTCTCAAACATCCCACAGAATCTCCTCCAATTTCCACACAATTCCAGAAATATCCTTCCAAATGCTTCAAGTCTCATCAATATCCCACAACATTCCAGAAGAATCCCACAACATGCGAAAAAAATGCCACAAAATTGCAGAAAACTCCCACAAAACTTCAGAAAACTTCTCAAAACTCTACCAAATTCCTGAAACAGCCCACAAAATCTCCTCCAATTTCCACACAATCTAAGAATAATCCCACAAAATTCTTCAAGTCTCCTCCATATCCCTCAAAATCCCACAAAACCCCCACTTAATTCCAGAAACACCCCGCTAAATTTAAGGAAAAATCCCATAAAATGGCAGAAATCTCCCACCAAATTCCCTAAATCTTCTCAAAACCCTACCAAATTTCCAGAAACATCCCACAAAATCTCCACAAATTTACACAAAATTGAAGAAAAATCCCATAAAATTATTCAAGTCTCCTCTGAATTCCACAAAATTCTTACAAATCTCACCAAATTCCAGAAATATCCCAGTAAATCTCCTCCAATTTCCATAACATTCCAAACCAATCCCACAAAATTCCAGAAACATACAAAAAAACCTCCTCAAAATCCCAAAAAATTTAAGGAAAAATTCTAAAACATTCCGAAAAATCATACGAAATTGCAGAAAACTCCCACAAAATTCCCTCAATATCCCACAAAATGGCAGAAATCTCCCACCAAATTCCCTACATCTTCTCAAAACCCTACCAAATTCCTGAAACAGCCCACAAAATCTCCACAAATTTCCACACAATCTAAGAATAATCCCACAAAATTCTTCTTGCCTCCTCCATATTCTCCAAAATTCCACAAATCCCCCACGTTAATCCAGATATATCCCGCAAAATTTAAAGAAAAGTCCCATAAAATGGCAGAAATCTCCCACCAAATTCCCTAAAACTTCTCAAAACCCTACCAATTTTCTCAAACATCCCACAAAATATCCTCCAATTTCCACACAATTCCAGAAATATCCTTCCAAATGCTTTAAGTCTCATCAATATCCCACAACATTCCAGAAGAATCCCACAACATGCCAAAAAAATCCCACGAAATTGCAGACAAATGCCACAAAATTGCAGAAAACTCCCACAAAATTTCAGAAAACTTATCAAAACTCTACCAAATTCCTGAAACAGCCCACAAAATCTCCACAAATTTCGACACAATCTAAGAAAAAACCCACAAAATTCTTCAAGTCTCCTCCATATCTCTCAAAATCCCACCAAAACCCCACGTAATTCCAGATACATTCGCAAAATTTAAGGAAAAATCCCATAAAATGGCAGAACACTCCCACCAAATTCCCTAAAACTTCTCAAAACTCTACCAAATTCCAGAAACATCCCAGAAAACCTCCTCAATATCCCAAAAAATTTAAGGAAAAATTCTAAAACATTCCGAAAAAATCCTACAAAATTCCCTAAGACTTCTCAAAACTCTACCAAATTCCTGATACAGCACACAAAATCTCCACAAATTTCCACACAATCTAAGAAAAATCCCACAAAATTCTTCAAGTCTCCTCCATATCTCTCAAAATTCCACAAAACCCCCACGTAATTCGAGAAACATCCGGCTAAATTTAAGGAAAAATCCCATAAAATGGCAGAAATATCCCACCAACTTCCCTAAAACTTCTCAAAACCCTACCAAATTTCTCAAACATCCCACAAAATCTCCTCCAATTTCCACAAAATTCCAAAAATATCCTTCAAAATTCTTCAAGTCTCATCAATATCCCACAAAATTCCGGACGAATCCCACAACATGCCCAAAAAATGCCACAAAATTGCAGAAAATTCCTACAAAATTTCAGAAAACCTCTCAAAACTCTACCAAATTCCTGAAACAGCCCACAAAATCTCCACAAATTTCCACACAATCTAAGAATAATCCAACAAAATTCTTCTTGCCTCCTCCATATTCCCCAAAATTCCACTAAACCCCCACGTTAATCCAGATATATCCCGCAAAATTTAAAGAAAAGTCCCATAAAATGGCAGAAATCTCCCACCAAATTCCCTAAAACTTCTCAAAACCCTAACAAATTTCTGAAACATCCCACAAAAATCTCCTCCAATTTCCACAAAATTCCAAAAATATCCTACAAAATTCTTCAAGTCTCATCAATATCCCAAAAAATTGCAGAAAACTCCCACAAAATTCCAGAAAACTTCTCAAAACTCTACCAAATTCCTGAAACAGCACACAAAATCTCCACAAATTTCCACACAATCTAAGAAAAATCCCACAAAATTCTTCTTGCCTCCTCCATATTCCCCAAAATTCCACAAACCCCCCACGTTAATCCAGATATATCCCGCAAAATTTAAAGAAAAGTCCCATAAAATGGCAGAAATCTCCCACCAAATTCCCTAAAACTTCTCAAAACCCTACCAAATTTCTGAAACATCCCACAAAATCTCCTCCAATTTCCACACAATTCCAGAAATACCCTTCCAATTGCTTCAAGTCTCATCAATATCCCACAACATTCCAGAAGAATCCCACAACATGCCAAAAAAATCCCACAAAATTGCAGAAAAATGCCACAAAATTGCAGAAAACTCCCACAAAATTTCACAAAACTTCTCAAAACTCTACCAAATTCCTGAAACAGACCACAAAATCTCCACAAATTTCCACACAATCTAAGAAAAATCCCACAAAATTCTTCAAGTCTCCTCCATATCCCTCAAAATTCCACAAAACCCCCACTTAATTCCAGAAACATCCCGCTAAATTTAAGGAAAAATCCCATAAAATGGCAGAAATCTCCCACCAACTTCCCTAAAACTTCTCAAAACCCTACCAAATTTCTGAAACATCCCACAAAATCTCCTCCAATTTCCACACAATTCCAGAAATATCCTTCCAAATTCTTCAAGTCTCATCAATATCCGACAACATTTCCGAAGAATCCCACAACATGCCGAAAAATTCCCACAAAATTGCAGAAACATGCCACAAAATTACAGAAAACTATCACAAAATTCCCTAAATCTTCTCAAAACCCAACCAAATTCCTGAAACAGCCCACAAAATCTCCACAAATTTCCACACAATTGAAGAAAAATCCCACAAAATTCTTCAAGTCTCCTCCATATCCCTCAAAATTCCACAAAACCCCCACTTAATTCCAGAAACATCCCGCTAAATTTAAGGAAAAATCCCATAAAATGGCAGAAATCTCCCACCAAATTCCCTAAAACTTCTCAAAACCCTACCAAATTTCACAAACATCCCACAAAATCTCCTCCAATTTCCAAACAATTCCAGAAATATTCTTCCAAATTCTTCAAGTCTCATCAATATCCCACAACATTACAGAAGAATCCCACAACATGCCGAAAAAATCCCACAACATGCCGAAAAAATCCCACAAAATTACAGACAAATGCCACAAAATTGCAGAAAACTCCCACAAAATTTCATAAATCTTCTCAAAACTCTACCAAATTCCTGAAACAGCACACAAAATCTCCACAAATTTCCACACAATCTAAGAAAAATCCCAAAAAATTCTTCAAGTCTCCTCCATATCTCTCAAAATTCAACCAAAACCCCACGTAATTCCAGATACATTCGCAAAATTTAAGGAAAAATCCCATAAAATGGCAGAACACTCCCACCAAATTCCCTAAAACTTCTCAAAACTCTACCAAATTCCAGAAACATCCCACAAAATCTCCTCAAATTTCCATAACATTCCAAACCAATCCCTCAAAATTCCAGAAACATACAAAAAAACCTCCTCAATATCCCAAAAAATAAAAGGAAAAATTCTAAAACATTCCAAGAAAATCCTATAAAAGTCCCTAAAACTTCCCAAAACTCTACCACATTCCAGAAACATCCCAGATGATATCCTCCAATTTCCACAAAATTCCAAAAATATCCTTCAAAATTCTTCAAGTCTCATCAATATTCCACAACATTCCGGACGAATCCCACAACATGCCCAAAAAATGCCACAAAATTGCAGAAAACTCCCACAAAATTTCAGAAAACCTCTCAAAACTCTACCAAATTCCTGAAACAGCCCACAAAATCTCCACAAATTTCCACACAATCTAAGAATAATCCAACAAAATTCTTCTTGTCTCCTCAATATCCCTCAAAATTCAACAAAACCCCCACGCAATTCCAGAAACATCCCGCTAAATTTAAGGAAAAATCCCATAAAATGGCAGAAATCTACCACCAAATTCCCTAAAACTTCCCAAAACTCTAACAAATTCCAGAAACATCCCACAAAATCTCCTCCAATTTCCACAAAATTCCAAAAATATCCTACAAAATTATTCAAGTCTCATCAATATCCCAAAAAATTGCAGAAAACTCCCACAAAATTCCAGAAAACTTCTCAAAACTCTACCAAATTCCTGAAACAGCACACAAAATCTCCACAAATTTCCACACAATCTAAGAAAAATCCCACAAAATTCTTCAAGTCTCCTCCATATCCCCCAAAATCCCACAAAACCCCCATGTAATTCCAGAATCATCCCGCTAAATTTAAGGAAAAATCCCATAAAATGGCAGAAATCTCCCACCAAATTCCCTAAAACTTCCCAAAACTCTACCAAATTCCAGAAACATCCCACAAAATCTCCTCCAATTTCCACAAAATTCCAAAAATATCCTACAAAATTCTTCAAGTCCCATCAATATCCCAAAAAATTGCAGAAAACTCCCACAAAATTCCAGAAAACTTCTCAAAACTCTACCAAATTCCTGAAACAGCACACAAAATCTCCACAAATTTCCACACAATCTAAGAAAAATCCCACAAAATTCTTCTTGTCTCCTCCATATCCTTCAAAATCCCACAAAACCCCCACGTAATTCCAGAAACATCCCGCTAAATTTAAGGAAAAATCCCATAAAATGGCAGAAATATCCCACCAACTTCCCTAAAACTTCTCAAAACCCTACCAAATTTCTCAAACATCCCACAAAATCTCCTCCAATTTCCACACAATCCTAGAAATATCCTTCAAAATGCTTCAAGTCTCATCAATATCCCACAACATTTCAGAAGAATCCCACAACATGCCAAAAAAATCCCACAAAATTGCAGAAAAATGCCACAAAATTACAGAAAACTATCACAAAATTCCCTAAATCTTCTCAAAACCCTACCAACATTCCTGAAACAGCCCACAAAATCTCCACAAATTTACACACAATTGAAGAAAAATCCCACAAAATTCTTCATGTCTCCTCTGAATTCCACAAAATTCTTACAAATCTCACCAAATTCAAGAAATATCCCAGAAAATCTCCTCCAATTTCCATAACATTCCAAACCAATCCCTCAAAATTCTAGAAACAACCCAAAAAACCTCCTCAATATCCCAAAAAATTTAAGGAAAAATTCTAAAACATTCCGAAAAAATCCTACAAAATTCCCTACATCTTCTCAAAACCCTAACAAATTTCTGAAACATCCCACAAAAATCTCCTCCAATTTCAACACAATTCCAGAAATATCCTTCCAAATTCTTCAAGTCTCATCAATATCCCACAACATTCCAGAAGAATCCCACATGCCGAAAAAATCCCAGAACAAAATTGCAACAAAATTGCAGAAAACTCTCACAAAATTACAGAAAACTTCTCAAAACCCTACCAAATTCCAGGAACATCCCACAAAATCTCCAAAATTTCCACACAATCTAAGAAAAATCCCACAAAATTCTTCTTGTCTCCTCAATATCCCTCAAAATTCAACAAAACCCCCACGCAATTCCAGAAACATCCCGCTAAATTTAAGGAAAAATCCCATAAAATGGCAGAAATCTACCACCAAATTCCCTAAAACTTCCCAAAACTCTACCAAATTCCAGAAACATCCCACAAAATCTTCTCCAATTTCCACAAAATTCCAAAAATATCCTACAAAATTCTTCAAGTCTCATCAATATCCCAAAAAATTGCAGAAAACTCCCACAAAATTCCAGAAAACTTCTCAAAACTCTACCAAATTCCTGAAACAGCACACAAAATCTCCACAAATTTCCACACAATCTAAGAAAAATCCCACAAAATTCTTCAAGTCTCCTCCATATCTCTCAAAATTCCACAAAACCCCCACGTAATTCGAGAAACATCCGGCTAAATTAAAGGAAAAATCCCATAAAATGGCAGAAATATCCCACCAACTTCCCTAAAACTTCTCAAAACCCTACCAAATTTCTCAAACATCCCACAAAATCTCCTCCAATTTCCACAAAATTCAAAAAATATCCTTCAAAATTCTTCAAGTCTCATCAATATCCCACAAAATTCCGGACGAATCCCACAACATGCCCAAAAAATGCCACAAAATTGCAGAAAATTCCTACAAAATTTCAGAAAACCTCTCAAAACTCTACCAAATTCCTGAAACAGCCCACAAAATCTCCACAAATTTCCACACAATCTAAGAATAATCCAACAAAATTCTTCTTGCCTCCTCCATATTCCCCAAAATTCCACTAAACCCCCACGTTAATCCAGATATATCCCGCAAAATTTAAAGAAAAGTCCCATAAAATGGCAGAAATCTCCCACCAAATTCCCTAAAACTTCTCAAAACCCTAACAAATTTCTGAAACATCCCACAAAAATCTCCTCCAATTTCCACAAAATTCCAAAAATATCCTACAAAATTCTTCAAGTCTCATCAATATCCCAAAAAATTGCAGAAAACTCCCACAAAATTCCAGAAAACTTCTCAAAACTCTACCAAATTCCTGAAACAGCACACAAAATCTCCACAAATTTCCACACAATCTAAGAAAAATCCCACAAAATTCTTCTTGCCTCCTCCATATTCCCCAAAATTCCACAAACCCCCCACGTTAATCCAGATATATCCCGCAAAATTTAAAGAAAGGTCCCATAAAATGGCAGAAATCTCCCACCAAATTCCCTAAAACTTCTCAAAACCCTACCAAATTTCTGAAACATCCCACAAAATCTCCTCCAATTTCCACACAATTCCAGAAATACCCTTCCAATTGCTTCAAGTCTCATCAATATCCCACAACATTCCAGAAGAATCCCACAACATGCCAAAAAAATCCCACAAAATTGCAGAAAAATGCCACAAAATTGCAGAAAACTCCCACAAAATTTCACAAAACTTCTCAAAACTCTACCAAATTCCTGAAACAGACCACAAAATCTCCACAAATTTCCACACAATCTAAGAAAAATCCCACAAAATTCTTCAAGTCTCCTCCATATCCCTCAAAATTCCACAAAACCCCCACTTAATTCCAGAAACATCCCGCTAAATTTAAGGAAAAATCCCATAAAATGGCAGAAATCTCCCACCAAATTCCCTAAAACTTCTCAAAACCCTACCAAATTTCACAAACATCCCACAAAATCTCCTCCAATTTCCAAACAATTCCAGAAATATTCTTCCAAATTCTTCAAGTCTCATCAATATCCCACAACATTACAGAAGAATCCCACAACATGCCGAAAAAATCCCACAACATGCCGAAAAAATCCCACAAAATTACAGACAAATGCCACAAAATTGCAGAAAACTCCCACAAAATTTCATAAATCTTCTCAAAACTCTACCAAATTCCTGAAACAGCACACAAAATCTCCACAAATTTCCACACAATCTAAGAAAAATCCCAAAAAATTCTTCAAGTCTCCTCCATATCTCTCAAAATTCAACCAAAACCCCACGTAATTCCAGATACATTCGCAAAATTTAAGGAAAAATCCCATAAAATGGCAGAACACTCCCACCAAATTCCCTAAAACTTCTCAAAACTCTACCAAATTCCAGAAACATCCCACAAAATCTCCTCAAATTTCCATAACATTCCAAACCAATCCCTCAAAATTCCAGAAACATACAAAAAAACCTCCTCAATATCCCAAAAAATAAAAGGAAAAATTCTAAAACATTCCAAGAAAATCCTATAAAAGTCCCTAAAACTTCCCAAAACTCTACCACATTCCAGAAACATCCCAGATGATATCCTCCAATTTCCACAAAATTCCAAAAATATCCTTCAAAATTCTTCAAGTCTCATCAATATTCCACAACATTCCGGACGAATCCCACAACATGCCCAAAAAATGCCACAAAATTGCAGAAAACTCCCACAAAATTTCAGAAAACCTCTCAAAACTCTACCAAATTCCTGAAACAGCCCACAAAATCTCCACAAATTTCCACACAATCTAAGAATAATCCAACAAAATTCTTCTTGTCTCCTCAATATCCCTCAAAATTCAACAAAACCCCCACGCAATTCCAGAAACATCCCGCTAAATTTAAGGAAAAATCCCATAAAATGGCAGAAATCTACCACCAAATTCCCTAAAACTTCCCAAAACTCTAACAAATTCCAGAAACATCCCACAAAATCTCCTCCAATTTCCACAAAATTCCAAAAATATCCTACAAAATTATTCAAGTCTCATCAATATCCCAAAAAATTGCAGAAAACTCCCACAAAATTCCAGAAAACTTCTCAAAACTCTACCAAATTCCTGAAACAGCACACAAAATCTCCACAAATTTCCACACAATCTAAGAAAAATCCCACAAAATTCTTCAAGTCTCCTCCATATCCCCCAAAATCCCACAAAACCCCCATGTAATTCCAGAATCATCCCGCTAAATTTAAGGAAAAATCCCATAAAATGGCAGAAATCTCCCACCAAATTCCCTAAAACTTCCCAAAACTCTACCAAATTCCAGAAACATCCCACAAAATCTCCTCCAATTTCCACAAAATTCCAAAAATATCCTACAAAATTCTTCAAGTCCCATCAATATCCCAAAAAATTGCAGAAAACTCCCACAAAATTCCAGAAAACTTCTCAAAACTCTACCAAATTCCTGAAACAGCACACAAAATCTCCACAAATTTCCACACAATCTAAGAAAAATCCCACAAAATTCTTCTTGTCTCCTCCATATCCTTCAAAATCCCACAAAACCCCCACGTAATTCCAGAAACATCCCGCTAAATTTAAGGAAAAATCCCATAAAATGGCAGAAATATCCCACCAACTTCCCTAAAACTTCTCAAAACCCTACCAAATTTCTCAAACATCCCACAAAATCTCCTCCAATTTCCACACAATCCTAGAAATATCCTTCAAAATGCTTCAAGTCTCATCAATATCCCACAACATTTCAGAAGAATCCCACAACATGCCAAAAAAATCCCACAAAATTGCAGAAAAATGCCACAAAATTACAGAAAACTATCACAAAATTCCCTAAATCTTCTCAAAACCCTACCAACATTCCTGAAACAGCCCACAAAATCTCCACAAATTTACACACAATTGAAGAAAAATCCCACAAAATTCTTCATGTCTCCTCTGAATTCCACAAAATTCTTACAAATCTCACCAAATTCAAGAAATATCCCAGAAAATCTCCTCCAATTTCCATAACATTCCAAACCAATCCCTCAAAATTCTAGAAACAACCCAAAAAACCTCCTCAATATCCCAAAAAATTTAAGGAAAAATTCTAAAACATTCCGAAAAAATCCTACAAAATTCCCTACATCTTCTCAAAACCCTAACAAATTTCTGAAACATCCCACAAAAATCTCCTCCAATTTCAACACAATTCCAGAAATATCCTTCCAAATTCTTCAAGTCTCATCAATATCCCACAACATTCCAGAAGAATCCCACATGCCGAAAAAATCCCAGAACAAAATTGCAACAAAATTGCAGAAAACTCTCACAAAATTACAGAAAACTTCTCAAAACCCTACCAAATTCCAGGAACATCCCACAAAATCTCCAAAATTTCCACACAATCTAAGAAAAATCCCACAAAATTCTTCTTGTCTCCTCAATATCCCTCAAAATTCAACAAAACCCCCACGCAATTCCAGAAACATCCCGCTAAATTTAAGGAAAAATCCCATAAAATGGCAGAAATCTACCACCAAATTCCCTAAAACTTCCCAAAACTCTACCAAATTCCAGAAACATCCCACAAAATCTTCTCCAATTTCCACAAAATTCCAAAAATATCCTACAAAATTCTTCAAGTCTCATCAATATCCCAAAAAATTGCAGAAAACTCCCACAAAATTCCAGAAAACTTCTCAAAACTCTACCAAATTCCTGAAACAGCACACAAAATCTCCACAAATTTCCACACAATCTAAGAAAAATCCCACAAAATTCTTCAAGTCTCCTCCATATCTCTCAAAATTCCACAAAACCCCCACGTAATTCGAGAAACATCCGGCTAAATTAAAGGAAAAATCCCATAAAATGGCAGAAATATCCCACCAACTTCCCTAAAACTTCTCAAAACCCTACCAAATTTCTCAAACATCCCACAAAATCTCCTCCAATTTCCACAAAATTCAAAAAATATCCTTCAAAATTCTTCAAGTCTCATCAATATCCCACAAAATTCCGGACGAATCCCACAACATGCCCAAAAAATGCCACAAAATTGCAGAAAATTCCTACAAAATTTCAGAAAACCTCTCAAAACTCTACCAAATTCCTGAAACAGCCCACAAAATCTCCACAAATTTCCACACAATCTAAGAATAATCCAACAAAATTCTTCTTGCCTCCTCCATATTCCCCAAAATTCCACTAAACCCCCACGTTAATCCAGATATATCCCGCAAAATTTAAAGAAAAGTCCCATAAAATGGCAGAAATCTCCCACCAAATTCCCTAAAACTTCTCAAAACCCTAACAAATTTCTGAAACATCCCACAAAAATCTCCTCCAATTTCCACAAAATTCCAAAAATATCCTACAAAATTCTTCAAGTCTCATCAATATCCCAAAAAATTGCAGAAAACTCCCACAAAATTCCAGAAAACTTCTCAAAACTCTACCAAATTCCTGAAACAGCACACAAAATCTCCACAAATTTCCACACAATCTAAGAAAAATCCCACAAAATTCTTCTTGCCTCCTCCATATTCCCCAAAATTCCACAAACCCCCCACGTTAATCCAGATATATCCCGCAAAATTTAAAGAAAGGTCCCATAAAATGGCAGAAATCTCCCACCAAATTCCCTAAAACTTCTCAAAACCCTACCAAATTTCTGAAACATCCCACAAAATCTCCTCCAATTTCCACACAATTCCAGAAATACCCTTCCAATTGCTTCAAGTCTCATCAATATCCCACAACATTCCAGAAGAATCCCACAACATGCCAAAAAAATCCCACAAAATTGCAGAAAAATGCCACAAAATTGCAGAAAACTCCCACAAAATTTCACAAAACTTCTCAAAACTCTACCAAATTCCTGAAACAGACCACAAAATCTCCACAAATTTCCACACAATCTAAGAAAAATCCCACAAAATTCTTCAAGTCTCCTCCATATCCCTCAAAATTCCACAAAACCCCCACTTAATTCCAGAAACATCCCGCTAAATTTAAGGAAAAATCCCATAAAATGGCAGAAATCTCCCACCAACTTCCCTAAAACTTCTCAAAACGCTACCAAATTTCTCAAACATCCCACAGAATCTCCTCCAATTTCCACACAATTCCAGAAATAACCTTCAAAATGCTTCAAGTCTCATCAAAATCCCACAATATTCCAGAAGAATCCCACAACATGCCGAAAAAATCCCATAACATGCCGAAAAAATCCAACAAAATTGCAGAAAAATGCCACAAAATTGCAGAAAACACAAAATTCCCTAAATCTTCTCAAAACCCTACCAAATTCCTGAAACAGCCCAAAAAATCTCCACAAATTTCCACACAATCTAAGAAAAAACCCACAAAATTCTTCAAGTCTCCTCCATATCTCTCCAAATTCCACAAAACCCCCATGTAATTCCAGATACATTCGCAAAATTTAAGGAAAAATCCCATAAAATGGCAGAAAACTCCCACCAAATTCCCTAAAACTTCCCAAAACTCCACCAAATTCCAGAAACAACCCACAATATCTCCTCAAATTTCCATAACATTCCAAACCAATCCCTCAAAATTCCAGAAACATCCCAAAAAACCTCCTCAATATCCCAAAAAATTTAAGGAAAAATTTTCAAACATTCCGAAAAAATCCTAGAAATTCCCTAAGACTTCTCAAAACTCTACCAAATTCCTGATACAGTACACAAAATCTCCACAAATTTCCACACAATCTAAGAAAAATCCCACAAAATTCTTCAAGTCTCCTCCATATCCCTCAAAATTCCACAAAACCCCCAAGTAATTCGAGAAACATCCAGCAAAATTTAAAGGAAAATCCCATAAAATGGCAGAAATCTCCCACCAAATTCCCTAAAACTTCACAAAACCATACCAAATTTCTCAAACATCCCACAAAACCTCCTCCAATTTCCACACAATTCCAGAAATATCCTTCAAAATGCTTCAAGTCTCATCAAAATCCCACAACATTCCAGAAGAATCCCACAACATTCCAAAAAAATGCCACAAAATTGCAGAAAACTCCCACAAAACTTCAGAAAACTTCTCAAAACTCTACCAAATTCCTGAAACAGCACACAAAATCTCCACAAATTTCCACACAATCTAAGAAAAATCCCACAAAATTCTTCTTGTCTCCTCCATATCCCTCAAAATCCCACAAAACCCCCACTTAATTCCAGAAACATCCCGCTAAATTTAAGGAAAAATCCCATAAAATGGCAGAAATCTTCCACAAAATTCCAGAAAACTTCTCAAAACCCTACCAAATTTCCAGAAACATCCCACAAAATCTCCTCCAATTTACACAAAATTGAAGAAAAATCCCATAAAATTCTTCAAGTCTCCTCTGAATTCCACAAAATTCTTACAAATCTCACCAAATTCCAGAAATATCCCAGTAAATCTCCTCCAATTTCCATAACATTCCAAACCAATCCCACAAAATTCCAGAAACATACAAAAAAACCTCCTCAAAATCCCAAAAAATTTAAGGAAAAATTCTAAAACATTCCGAAAAATCATACAAAATTGCAGAAAACTCCCACAAAATTCCCTCAATATCCCATAAAATGGCAGAAATCTCCCACCAAATTCCCTACATCTTCTCAAAACCCTACCAAATTCCTGAAACAGCCCACAAAATCTCCACAAATTTCCACACAATCTAAGAAAAATCCCACAAAATTCTTCTTGCCTCCGCCATATTCTCCAAAATTACACAAAACCCCCACGTTAATCCAGATATATCCCGCAAAATTTAAAGAAAAGTCCATAAAATGGCAGAAATCTCCCACCAACTTCCCTAAAACTTCTCAAAACCCTACCAAATTTCTGAAACAGCCCACAAAATCTCCACAAATTTCCACACAATCTAAGAAAAATCCCACAAAATTCTTCATGTCTCCTCTGAATTCCACAGAATTCTTACAAATCTCACCAAATTCAAGAAATATCCCAGAAAATCTCCTCCAATTTCCATAACATTCCAAACCAATCCCTCAAAATTCCAGAAACATCCCAAAAAAACCTCCTCAATATCCCAAAAAATTTAAGGAAAAATTCTAAAACATTCCGAAAAAATCCTACAAAATTCCCTACATCTTCTCAAAACTCTACCAAATTCCTGAAACAGCACACAAAATCTCCACAAATGTCCACACAATCTAAGAAAAATCCCACAAAATTCTCCTTGCCTCCTCCATATTCTCCAAAATTCCACAAAACCCCCACGTTAATCCAGATATATCCTGCTAAATTTAAGGAAAAATCCCATAAAATGGCAGAAATCTCCCACCAACTTCCCTAAAACTTCTCAAAACGCTACCAAATTTCTCAAACATCCCACAGAATCTCCTCCAATTTCCACACAATTCCAGAAATAACCTTCAAAATGCTTCAAGTCTCATCAAAATCCCACAATATTCCAGAAGAATCCCACAACATGCCGAAAAAATCCCATAACATGCCGAAAAAATCCAACAAAATTGCAGAAAAATGCCACAAAATTGCAGAAAACACAAAATTCCCTAAATCTTCTCAAAACCCTACCAAATTCCTGAAACAGCCCAAAAAATCTCCACAAATTTCCACACAATCTAAGAAAAAACCCACAAAATTCTTCAAGTCTCCTCCATATCTCTCAAAATTCCACAAAACCCCCATGTAATTCCAGATACATTTGCAAAATTTAAGGAAAAATCCCATAAAATGGCAGAAAACTCCCACCAAATTCCCTAAAACTTCCCAAAACTCCACCAAATTCCAGAAACATCCCACAATATCTCCTCAAATTTCCATAACATTCCAAACCAATCCCTCAAAATTCCAGAAACATCCCAAAAAACCTCCTCAATATCCCAAAAAATTTAAGGAAAAATTTTCAAACATACCGAAAAAATCCTAGAAAATTCCCTAAGACTTCTCAAAACTCTACCAAATTCCTGGAACAGCCCACAAAATCTCCACAAATTTCCACACAATCTAAGAAAAATCCCACAAAATTCTTCAAGTCTCCTCCATATCCCTCAAAATTCCACAAAACCCCCAAGTAATTCGAGAAACATCCAGCAAAATTTAAAGGAAAATCCCATAAAATGGCAGAAATCTCCCACCAAATTCCCTAAAACTTCGCAAAACCATACCAAATTTCTCAAACATCCCACAAAACCTCCTCCAATTTCCACACAATTACAGAAATATCCTTCCAAATGCTTCAAGTCTCATCAATATCCCACAACATTCCAGACGAATCCCACAACATGCCCAAAAAATGCCACAAAATTGCAGAAAACTCCCACAAAATTTCAGAAAACCTCTCAAAACCCTACCAAATTCCTGAAACATCCCATAAAATCTCCTCCAATTTCCACACAATCTAAGAATAATTCCACAAAATTCTTCTTGCCTCCTCCATATCCCTCAAAATCCCACAAAACTCCCACGCAATTCCAGAAACATCCCGCTAAATTTAAGGAAAAATCCCATAAAATGGCAGAAATCTCCCACCAACTTCCCTAAAACTTCTCAAAACCCTACCAAATTTCTGAAACATCCCACAGAACCTCCTCCAATTTCCACACAATTCTAGAAATATCCTTCCAAATGCTTTAAGACTCATCAATATCCCACAACATTCCAGAAGAATCCCACAACATGCCGAAAAAATCCCACAAAATTGCAGAAAAATGCCACAAAATTGCAGAAAACTCCCACAAAATTTCAGAAAACCTCTCAAAACTCTACCAAATTCCTAAAACAGCCCACAAAATCTCCACAAATTTCCACACAATCTAAGAATAATCCCACAAAATTCTTCTTGCCTCCTCCATATTCCCCAAAATTCCACAAAACCCCCACGTTAATCCAGATATATCCCGCAAAATTTAAAGAAAAGTCCCATAAAATGGCAGAAATCTCCCACCAAATTCCCTAAAACTTCTCAAAACCCTAACAAATTTCTGAAACATCCCACAAAAATCTCCTCCAATTTCAACACAATTCCAGAAATATCCTTCCAAATTCTTCAAGTCTCATCAATATCCCACAACATTCCGGACGAATCCCACAACATGCCGAAAAAATCCCAGAACAAAATTGCAACAAAATTGCAGAAAACTCTCACAAAATTCCAGAAAACTTCTCAAAACCCTACCAAATTCCAGGAACATCCCACAAAATCTCCAAAATTTCCACACAATCTAAGAAAAATCCCACAAAATTCTTCTTGACTCCTCAATATCCCTCAAAATTCAACAAAACCCCCACGCAATTCCAGAAACATCCCGCTAAATTTAAGGAAAAATCCCATAAAATGGCAGAAATCTACCACCAAATTCCCTAAAACTTCCCAAAACTCTACCAAATTCCAGAAACATCCCACAAAATCTCCTCCAATTTCCACAAAATTCCAAAAATATCCTACAAAATTCTTCAAGTCTCATCAATATCCCAAAAAATTGCAGAAAACTCCCACAAAATTCCAGAAAACTTCTCAAAACTCTACCAAATTCCTGAAACAGCACACAAAATCTCCACAAATTTCCACACAATCTAAGAAAAATCCCACAAAATTCTTCAAGTCTCCTCAATATCCTTCAAAATCCCACAAAACCCCCACGTAATTCCAGAAACATCCCGCTAAATTTAAGGAAAAATCCCATAAAATGGCAGAAATCTCCCACCAACTTCCCTAAAACTTCTCAAAACCCTACCAAATTTCTCAAACATCCCACAGAATCTCCTCCAATTTCCACACAATTCCAGAAATAACCTTCAAAATGCTTCAAGTCTCATCAAAATCCCACAATATTCCAGAAGAATCCCACAACATGCCGAAAAAATCCCATAACATGCCGAAAAAATCCAACAAAATTGCAGAAAAATGCCACAAAATTGCAGAAAACACAAAATTCCCTAAATCTTCTCAAAACCCTACCAAATTCCTGAAACAGCCCAAAAAATCTCCACAAATTTCCACACAATCTAAGAAAAAACCCACAAAATTCTTCAAGTCTCCTCCATATCTCTCAAAATTCCACAAAACCCCCATGTAATTCCAGATACATTTGCAAAATTTAAGGAAAAATCCCATAAAATGGCAGAAAACTCCCACCAAATTCCCTAAAACTTCCCAAAACTCCACCAAATTCCAGAAACATCCCACAATATCTCCTCAAATTTCCATAACATTCCAAACCAATCCCTCAAAATTCCAGAAACATCCCAAAAAACCTCCTCAATATCCCAAAAAATTTAAGGAAAAATTTTCAAACATACCGAAAAAATCCTAGAAAATTCCCTAAGACTTCTCAAAACTCTACCAAATTCCTGGAACAGCCCACAAAATCTCCACAAATTTCCACACAATCTAAGAAAAATCCCACAAAATTCTTCAAGTCTCCTCCATATCCCTCAAAATTCCACAAAACCCCCAAGTAATTCGAGAAACATCCAGCAAAATTTAAAGGAAAATCCCATAAAATGGCAGAAATCTCCCACCAAATTCCCTAAAACTTCGCAAAACCATACCAAATTTCTCAAACATCCCACAAAACCTCCTCCAATTTCCACACAATTACAGAAATATCCTTCCAAATGCTTCAAGTCTCATCAATATCCCACAACATTCCAGACGAATCCCACAACATGCCCAAAAAATGCCACAAAATTGCAGAAAACTCCCACAAAATTTCAGAAAACCTCTCAAAACCCTACCAAATTCCTGAAACATCCCATAAAATCTCCTCCAATTTCCACACAATCTAAGAATAATTCCACAAAATTCTTCTTGCCTCCTCCATATCCCTCAAAATCCCACAAAACTCCCACGCAATTCCAGAAACATCCCGCTAAATTTAAGGAAAAATCCCATAAAATGGCAGAAATCTCCCACCAACTTCCCTAAAACTTCTCAAAACCCTACCAAATTTCTGAAACATCCCACAGAACCTCCTCCAATTTCCACACAATTCTAGAAATATCCTTCCAAATGCTTTAAGACTCATCAATATCCCACAACATTCCAGAAGAATCCCACAACATGCCAAAAAAATCCCACAAAATTGCAGAAAAATGCCACAAAATTGCAGAAAACTCCCACAAAATTTCAGAAAACCTCTCAAAACTCTACCAAATTCCTAAAACAGCCCACAAAATCTCCACAAATTTCCACACAATCTAAGAATAATCCCACAAAATTCTTCTTGCCTCCTCCATATTCCCCAAAATTCCACAAAACCCCCACGTTAATCCAGATATATCCCGCAAAATTTAAAGAAAAGTCCCATAAAATGGCAGAAATCTCCCACCAAATTCCCTAAAATTTCTCAAAACCCTAACAAATTTCTGAAACATCCCACAAAAATCTCCTCCAATTTCAACACAATTCCAGAAATATCCTTCCAAATTCTTCAAGTCTCATCAATATCCCACAACATTCCGGACGAATCCCACAACATGCCGAAAAAATCCCAGAACAAAATTGCAACAAAATTGCAGAAAACTCTCACAAAATTCCAGAAAACTTCTCAAAACCCTACCAAATTCCAGGAACATCCCACAAAATCTCCAAAATTTCCACACAATCTAAGAAAAATCCCACAAAATTCTTCTTGTCTCCTCAATATCCCTCAAAATTCAACAAAACCCCCACGCAATTCCAGAAACATCCCGCTAAATTTAAGGAAAAATCCCATAAAATGGCAGAAATCTACCACCAAATTCCCTAAAACTTCCCAAAACTCTACCAAATTCCAGAAACAGCACACAAAATCTCCACAAATGTCCACACAATCTAAGAAAAATCCCACAAAATTCTCCTTGCCTCCTCCATATTCTCCAAAATTCCACAAAACCCCCACGTTAATCCAGATATATCCTGCTAAATTTAAGGAAAAATCCCATAAAATGGCAGAAATCTCCCACCAACTTCCCTAAAACTTCTCAAAACGCTACCAAATTTCTCAAACATCCCACAGAATCTCCTCCAATTTCCACACAATTCCAGAAATAACCTTCAAAATGCTTCAAGTCTCATCAAAATCCCACAATATTCCAGAAGAATCCCACAACATGCCGAAAAAATCCCATAACATGCCGAAAAAATCCAACAAAATTGCAGAAAAATGCCACAAAATTGCAGAAAACACAAAATTCCCTAAATCTTCTCAAAACCCTACCAAATTCCTGAAACAGCCCAAAAAATCTCCACAAATTTCCACACAATCTAAGAAAAAACCCACAAAATTCTTCAAGTCTCCTCCATATCTCTCAAAATTCCACAAAACCCCCATGTAATTCCAGATACATTTGCAAAATTTAAGGAAAAATCCCATAAAATGGCAGAAAACTCCCACCAAATTCCCTAAAACTTCCCAAAACTCCACCAAATTCCAGAAACATCCCACAATATCTCCTCAAATTTCCATAACATTCCAAACCAATCCCTCAAAATTCCAGAAACATCCCAAAAAACCTCCTCAATATCCCAAAAAATTTAAGGAAAAATTTTCAAACATACCGAAAAAATCCTAGAAAATTCCCTAAGACTTCTCAAAACTCTACCAAATTCCTGGAACAGCCCACAAAATCTCCACAAATTTCCACACAATCTAAGAAAAATCCCACAAAATTCTTCAAGTCTCCTCCATATCCCTCAAAATTCCACAAAACCCCCAAGTAATTCGAGAAACATCCAGCAAAATTTAAAGGAAAATCCCATAAAATGGCAGAAATCTCCCACCAAATTCCCTAAAACTTCGCAAAACCATACCAAATTTCTCAAACATCCCACAAAACCTCCTCCAATTTCCACACAATTACAGAAATATCCTTCCAAATGCTTCAAGTCTCATCAATATCCCACAACATTCCAGACGAATCCCACAACATGCCCAAAAAATGCCACAAAATTGCAGAAAACTCCCACAAAATTTCAGAAAACCTCTCAAAACCCTACCAAATTCCTGAAACATCCCATAAAATCTCCTCCAATTTCCACACAATCTAAGAATAATTCCACAAAATTCTTCTTGCCTCCTCCATATCCCTCAAAATCCCACAAAACTCCCACGCAATTCCAGAAACATCCCGCTAAATTTAAGGAAAAATCCCATAAAATGGCAGAAATCTCCCACCAACTTCCCTAAAACTTCTCAAAACCCTACCAAATTTCTGAAACATCCCACAGAACCTCCTCCAATTTCCACACAATTCTAGAAATATCCTTCCAAATGCTTTAAGACTCATCAATATCCCACAACATTCCAGAAGAATCCCACAACATGCCGAAAAAATCCCACAAAATTGCAGAAAAATGCCACAAAATTGCAGAAAACTCCCACAAAATTTCAGAAAACCTCTCAAAACTCTACCAAATTCCTAAAACAGCCCACAAAATCTCCACAAATTTCCACACAATCTAAGAATATTCCCACAAAATTCTTCTTGCCTCCTCCATATTCCCCAAAATTCCACAAAACCCCCACGTTAATCCAGATATATCCCGCAAAATTTAAAGAAAAGTCCCATAAAATGGCAGAAATCTCCCACCAAATTCCCTAAAACTTCTCAAAACCCTAACAAATTTCTGAAACATCCCACAAAAATCTCCTCCAATTTCAACACAATTCCAGAAATATCCTTCCAAATTCTTCAAGTCTCATCAATATCCCACAACATTCCGGACGAATCCCACAACATGCCGAAAAAATCCCAGAACAAAATTGCAACAAAATTGCAGAAAACTCTCACAAAATTCCAGAAAACTTCTCAAAACCCTACCAAATTCCAGGAACATCCCACAAAATCTCCAAAATTTCCTCACAATCTAAGAAAAATCCCACAAAATTCTTCTTGTCTCCTCAATATCCCTCAAAATTCAACAAAACCCCCACGCAATTCCAGAAACATCCCGCTAAATTTAAGGAAAAATCCCATAAAATGGCAGAAATCTACCACCAAATTCCCTAAAACTTCCCAAAACTCTACCAAATTCCAGAAACATCCCACAAAATCTCCTCCAATTTCCACAAAATTCCAAAAATATCCTACAAAATTCTTCAAGTCTCATCAATATCCCAAAAAATTGCAGAAAACTCCCACAAAATTCCAGAAAACTTCTCAAAACTCTACCAAATTCCTGAAACAGCACACAAAATCTCCACAAATTTCCACACAATCTAAGAAAAATCCCACAAAATTCTTCAAGTCTCCTCCATATCCTTCAAAATCCCACAAAACCCCCATGTAATTCCAGAAACATCCCGCTAAATTTAAGGAAAAATCCCATAAAATGGCAGAAATCTCCCACCAACTTCCCTAAAACTTCTCAAAACCCTACCAAATTTCTGAAACATCCCACAAAATCTCCTCCAATTTCCACACAATTCCAGAAATATCCTTCCAAATTCTTCAAGTCTCATCAATATCCCACAACATTCCAGAAGAATCCCACAACATGCCGAAAAAATCCCACAACATGCCGAAAAAATCCCACAAAATTACAGACAAATGCCACATAATTGCAGAAAACTCCCACAAAATTTCCTAAATCTTCTCAAAACTCTACCAAATTCCTGAAACAGCACACAAAATCTCCACAAATGTCCACACAATCTAAGAAAAATCCCACAAAATTCTTCAAGTCTCCTCCATATCCTTCAAAATCCCACAAAACCCCCATGTAATTCCAGAAACATCCCGCTAAATTTAAGGAAAAATCCCATAAAATGGCAGAAATATCCCACCAACTTCCCTAAAACTTCTCAAAACCCTACCAAATTTCTGAAACATCCCACAAAATCTCCTCCAATTTCCACACAATTACAGAAATATCCTTCCAAATGCTTCAAGTCTCATCAATATCCCACAACATTCCAGAAGAATCCCACAACATGCCGAAAAAATCCCACAACATGCCAAATAATCCCACAAAATTACAGACAAATGCCACAAAATTGCAGAAAACTCCCACAAATTTTCACAAAACTTCTCAAAACTCTACCAAATTCCTGAAACAGACCACAAAATCTCCACAAATTTCCACACAATCTAAGAAAAATCCCACAAAATTCTTCTTGCCTCCTCCATATTCCCCAAAATTCCACAAAACCCCCACGTTAATCCAGATATATCCCGCAAAATTTAAAGAAAAGTCCCATAAAATGGCAGAAATCTCCCACCAAATTCCCTAAAACTTCTCAAAACCCTAACAAATTTCTGAAACATCCCACAAAAATCTCCTCCAATTTCAACACAATTCCAGAAATATCCTTCCAAATTCTTCAAGTCTCATCAATATCCCACAACATTCCGGACGAATCCCACAACATGCCGAAAAAATCCCAGAACAAAATTGCAACAAAATTGCAGAAAACTCTCACAAAATTCCAGAAAACTTCTCAAAACCCTACCAAATTCCAGGAACATCCCACAAAATCTCCAAAATTTCCACACAATCTAAGAAAAATCCCACAAAATTCTTCTTGACTCCTCAATATCCCTCAAAATTCAACAAAACCCCCACGCAATTCCAGAAACATCCCGCTAAATTTAAGGAAAAATCCCATAAAATGGCAGAAATCTACCACCAAATTCCCTAAAACTTCCCAAAACTCTACCAAATTCCAGAAACATCCCACAAAATCTCCTCCAATTTCCACAAAATTCCAAAAATATCCTACAAAATTCTTCAAGTCTCATCAATATCCCAAAAAATTGCAGAAAACTCCCACAAAATTCCAGAAAACTTCTCAAAACTCTACCAAATTCCTGAAACAGCACACAAAATCTCCACAAATTTCCACACAATCTAAGAAAAATCCCACAAAATTCTTCAAGTCTCCTCAATATCCTTCAAAATCCCACAAAACCCCCACGTAATTCCAGAAACATCCCGCTAAATTTAAGGAAAAATCCCATAAAATGGCAGAAATCTCCCACCAACTTCCCTAAAACTTCTCAAAACCCTACCAAATTTCTCAAACATCCCACAGAATCTCCTCCAATTTCCACACAATTCCAGAAATAACCTTCAAAATGCTTCAAGTCTCATCAAAATCCCACAATATTCCAGAAGAATCCCACAACATGCCGAAAAAATCCCATAACATGCCGAAAAAATCCAACAAAATTGCAGAAAAATGCCACAAAATTGCAGAAAACACAAAATTCCCTAAATCTTCTCAAAACCCTACCAAATTCCTGAAACAGCCCAAAAAATCTCCACAAATTTCCACACAATCTAAGAAAAAACCCACAAAATTCTTCAAGTCTCCTCCATATCTCTCAAAATTCCACAAAACCCCCATGTAATTCCAGATACATTTGCAAAATTTAAGGAAAAATCCCATAAAATGGCAGAAAACTCCCACCAAATTCCCTAAAACTTCCCAAAACTCCACCAAATTCCAGAAACATCCCACAATATCTCCTCAAATTTCCATAACATTCCAAACCAATCCCTCAAAATTCCAGAAACATCCCAAAAAACCTCCTCAATATCCCAAAAAATTTAAGGAAAAATTTTCAAACATTCCGAAAAAATCCTAGAAAATTCCCTAAGACTTCTCAAAACTCTACCAAATTCCTGGAACAGCCCACAAAATCTCCACAAATTTCCACACAATCTAAGAAAAATCCCACAAAATTCTTCAAGTCTCCTCCATATCCCTCAAAATTCCACAAAACCCCCAAGTAATTCGAGAAACATCCAGCAAAATTTAAAGGAAAATCCCATAAAATGGCAGAAATCTCCCACCAAATTCCCTAAAACTTCGCAAAACCATACCAAATTTCTCAAACATCCCACAAAACCTCCTCCAATTTCCACACAATTACAGAAATATCCTTCCAAATGCTTCAAGTCTCATCAATATCCCACAACATTCCAGACGAATCCCACAACATGCCCAAAAAATGCCACAAAATTGCAGAAAACTCCCACAAAATTTCAGAAAACCTCTCAAAACCCTACCAAATTCCTGAAACATCCCATAAAATCTCCTCCAATTTCCACACAATCTAAGAATAATTCCACAAAATTCTTCTTGCCTCCTCCATATCCCTCAAAATCCCACAAAACTCCCACGCAATTCCAGAAACATCCCGCTAAATTTAAGGAAAAATCCCATAAAATGGCAGAAATCTCCCACCAACTTCCCTAAAACTTCTCAAAACCCTACCAAATTTCTGAAACATCCCACAGAACCTCCTCCAATTTCCACACAATTCTAGAAATATCCTTCCAAATGCTTTAAGACTCATCAATATCCCACAACATTCCAGAAGAATCCCACAACATGCCAAAAAAATCCCACAAAATTGCAGAAAAATGCCACAAAATTGCAGAAAACTCCCACAAAATTTCAGAAAACCTCTCAAAACTCTACCAAATTCCTAAAACAGCCCACAAAATCTCCACAAATTTCCACACAATCTAAGAATAATCCCACAAAATTCTTCTTGCCTCCTCCATATTCCCCAAAATTCCACAAAACCCCCACGTTAATCCAGATATATCCCGCAAAATTTAAAGAAAAGTCCCATAAAATGGCAGAAATCTCCCACCAAATTCCCTAAAACTTCTCAAAACCCTAACAAATTTCTGAAACATCCCACAAAAATCTCCTCCAATTTCAACACAATTCCAGAAATATCCTTCCAAATTCTTCAAGTCTCATCAATATCCCACAACATTCCGGACGAATCCCACAACATGCCGAAAAAATCCCAGAACAAAATTGCAACAAAATTGCAGAAAACTCTCACAAAATTCCAGAAAACTTCTCAAAACCCTACCAAATTCCAGGAACATCCCACAAAATCTCCAAAATTTCCACACAATCTAAGAAAAATCCCACAAAATTCTTCTTGTCTCCTCAATATCCCTCAAAATTCAACAAAACCCCCACGCAATTCCAGAAACATCCCGCTAAATTTAAGGAAAAATCCCATAAAATGGCAGAAATCTACCACCAAATTCCCTAAAACTTCCCAAAACTCTACCAAATTCCAGAAACATCCCACAAAATCTCCTCCAATTTCCACAAAATTCCAAAAATATCCTACAAAATTCTTCAAGTCTCATCAATATCCCAAAAAATTGCAGAAAACTCCCACAAAATTCCAGAAAACTTCTCAAAACTCTACCAAATTCCTGAAACAGCACACAAAATCTCCACAAATTTCCACACAATCTAAGAAAAATCCCACAAAATTCTTCAAGTCTCCTCCATATCCTTCAAAATCCCACAAAACCCCCACATAATTCCAGAAACATCCCGCTAAATTTAAGGAAAAATCCCATAAAATGGCAGAAATCTCCCACCAACTTCCCTAAAACTTCTCAAAACCCTACCAAATTTCTGAAACATCCCACAAAATCTCCTCCAATTTCCACACAATTCCAGAAATATCCTTCCAAATTCTTCAAGTCTCATCAATATCCCACAACATTCCAGAAGAATCCCACAACATGCCGAAAAAATCCCACAACATGCCGAAAAAATCCCACAAAATTACAGACAAATGCCACATAATTGCAGAAAACTCCCACAAAATTTCCTAAATCTTCTCAAAACTCTACCAAATTCCTGAAACAGCACACAAAATCTCCACAAATGTCCACACAATCTAAGAAAAATCCCACAAAATTCTTCAAGTCTCCTCCATATCCTTCAAAATCCCACAAAACCCCCATGTAATTCCAGAAACATCCCGCTAAATTTAAGGAAAAATCCCATAAAATGGCAGAAATATCCCACCAACTTCCCTAAAACTTCTCAAAACCCTACCAAATTTCTGAAACATCCCACAAAATCTCCTCCAATTTCCACACAATTACAGAAATATCCTTCCAAATGCTTCAAGTCTCATCAATATCCCACAACATTCCAGAAGAATCCCACAACATGCCGAAAAAATCCCACAACATGCCAAAAAATCCCACAAAATTACAGACAAATGCCACAAAATTGCAGAAAACTCCCACAAAATTTCCTAAATCTTCTCAAAACTCTACCAAATTCCTGAAACAGCACACAAAATCTCCACAAATGTCCACACAATCTAAGAAAAATCCCACAAAATTCTCCTTGCCTCCTCCATATTCTCCAAAATTCCACAAAACCCCCACGTTAATCCAGATATATCCTGCTAAATTTAAGGAAAAATCCCATAAAATGGCAGAAATCTCCCACCAACTTCCCTAAAACTTCTCAAAACGCTACCAAATTTCTCAAACATCCCACAGAATCTCCTCCAATTTCCACACAATTCCAGAAATAACCTTCAAAATGCTTCAAGTCTCATCAAAATCCCACAATATTCCAGAAGAATCCCACAACATGCCGAAAAAATCCCATAACATGCCGAAAAAATCCAACAAAATTGCAGAAAAATGCCACAAAATTGCAGAAAACACAAAATTCCCTAAATCTTCTCAAAACCCTACCAAATTCCTGAAACAGCCCAAAAAATCTCCACAAATTTCCACACAATCTAAGAAAAAACCCACAAAATTCTTCAAGTCTCCTCCATATCTCTCAAAATTCCACAAAACCCCCATGTAATTCCAGATACATTTGCAAAATTTAAGGAAAAATCCCATAAAATGGCAGAAAACTCCCACCAAATTCCCTAAAACTTCCCAAAACTCCACCAAATTCCAGAAACATCCCACAATATCTCCTCAAATTTCCATAACATTCCAAACCAATCCCTCAAAATTCCAGAAACATCCCAAAAAACCTCCTCAATATCCCAAAAAATTTAAGGAAAAATTTTCAAACATACCGAAAAAATCCTAGAAAATTCCCTAAGACTTCTCAAAACTCTACCAAATTCCTGGAACAGCCCACAAAATCTCCACAAATTTCCACACAATCTAAGAAAAATCCCACAAAATTCTTCAAGTCTCCTCCATATCCCTCAAAATTCCACAAAACCCCCAAGTAATTCGAGAAACATCCAGCAAAATTTAAAGGAAAATCCCATAAAATGGCAGAAATCTCCCACCAAATTCCCTAAAACTTCGCAAAACCATACCAAATTTCTCAAACATCCCACAAAACCTCCTCCAATTTCCACACAATTACAGAAATATCCTTCCAAATGCTTCAAGTCTCATCAATATCCCACAACATTCCAGACGAATCCCACAACATGCCCAAAAAATGCCACAAAATTGCAGAAAACTCCCACAAAATTTCAGAAAACCTCTCAAAACCCTACCAAATTCCTGAAACATCCCATAAAATCTCCTCCAATTTCCACACAATCTAAGAATAATTCCACAAAATTCTTCTTGCCTCCTCCATATCCCTCAAAATCCCACAAAACTCCCACGCAATTCCAGAAACATCCCGCTAAATTTAAGGAAAAATCCCATAAAATGGCAGAAATCTCCCACCAACTTCCCTAAAACTTCTCAAAACCCTACCAAATTTCTGAAACATCCCACAGAACCTCCTCCAATTTCCACACAATTCTAGAAATATCCTTCCAAATGCTTTAAGACTCATCAATATCCCACAACATTCCAGAAGAATCCCACAACATGCCAAAAAAATCCCACAAAATTGCAGAAAAATGCCACAAAATTGCAGAAAACTCCCACAAAATTTCAGAAAACCTCTCAAAACTCTACCAAATTCCTAAAACAGCCCACAAAATCTCCACAAATTTCCACACAATCTAAGAATATTCCCACAAAATTCTTCTTGCCTCCTCCATATTCCCCAAAATTCCACAAAACCCCCACGTTAATCCAGATATATCCCGCAAAATTTAAAGAAAAGTCCCATAAAATGGCAGAAATCTCCCACCAAATTCCCTAAAACTTCTCAAAACCCTAACAAATTTCTGAAACATCCCACAAAAATCTCCTCCAATTTCAACACAATTCCAGAAATATCCTTCCAAATTCTTCAAGTCTCATCAATATCCCACAACATTCCGGACGAATCCCACAACATGCCGAAAAAATCCCAGAACAAAATTGCAACAAAATTGCAGAAAACTCTCACAAAATTCCAGAAAACTTCTCAAAACCCTACCAAATTCCAGGAACATCCCACAAAATCTCCAAAATTTCCACACAATCTAAGAAAAATCCCACAAAATTCTTCTTGTCTCCTCAATATCCCTCAAAATTCAACAAAACCCCCACGCAATTCCAGAAACATCCCGCTAAATTTAAGGAAAAATCCCATAAAATGGCAGAAATCTACCACCAAATTCCCTAAAACTTCCCAAAACTCTACCAAATTCCAGAAACATCCCACAAAATCTCCTCCAATTTCCACAAAATTCCAAAAATATCCTACAAAATTCTTCAAGTCTCATCAATATCCCAAAAAATTGCAGAAAACTCCCACAAAATTCCAGAAAACTTCTCAAAACTCTACCAAATTCCTGAAACAGCACACAAAATCTCCACAAATTTCCACACAATCTAAGAAAAATCCCACAAAATTCTTCAAGTCTCCTCCATATCCTTCAAAATCCCACAAAACCCCCACGTAATTCCAGAAACATCCCGCTAAATTTAAGGAAAAATCCCATAAAATGGCAGAAATCTCCCACCAACTTCCCTAAAACTTCTCAAAACCCTACCAAATTTCTGAAACATCCCACAAAATCTCCTCCAATTTCCACACAATTCCAGAAATATCCTTCCAAATTCTTCAAGTCTCATCAATATCCCACAACATTCCAGAAGAATCCCACAACATGCCAAAAAAATCCCACAACATGCCGAAAAAATCCCACAAAATTACAGACAAATGCCACATAATTGCAGAAAACTCCCACAAAATTTCCTAAATCTTCTCAAAACTCTACCAAATTCCTGAAACAGCACACAAAATCTCCACAAATGTCCACACAATCTAAGAAAAATCCCACAAAATTCTTCAAGTCTCCTCCATATCCTTCAAAATCCCACAAAACCCCCATGTAATTCCAGAAACATCCCGCTAAATTTAAGGAAAAATCCCATAAAATGGCAGAAATATCCCACCAACTTCCCTAAAACTTCTCAAAACCCTACCAAATTTCTGAAACATCCCACAAAATCTCCTCCAATTTCCACACAATTACAGAAATATCCTTCCAAATGCTTCAAGTCTCATCAATATCCCACAACATTCCAGAAGAATCCCACAACATGCCGAAAAAATCCCACAACATGCCAAAAAATCCCACAAAATTACAGACAAATGCCACAAAATTGCAGAAAACTCCCACAAAATTTCCTAAATCTTCTCAAAACTCTACCAAATTCCTGAAACAGCACACAAAATCTCCACAAATGTCCACACAATCTAAGAAAAATCCCACAAAATTCTCCTTGCCTCCTCCATATTCTCCAAAATTCCACAAAACCCCCACGTTAATCCAGATATATCCTGCTAAATTTAAGGAAAAATCCCATAAAATGGCAGAAATCTCCCACCAACTTCCCTAAAACTTCTCAAAACGCTACCAAATTTCTCAAACATCCCACAGAATCTCCTCCAATTTCCACACAATTCCAGAAATAACCTTCAAAATGCTTCAAGTCTCATCAAAATCCCACAATATTCCAGAAGAATCCCACAACATGCCGAAAAAATCCCATAACATGCCGAAAAAATCCAACAAAATTGCAGAAAAATGCCACAAAATTGCAGAAAACACAAAATTCCCTAAATCTTCTCAAAACCCTACCAAATTCCTGAAACAGCCCAAAAAATCTCCACAAATTTCCACACAATCTAAGAAAAAACCCACAAAATTCTTCAAGTCTCCTCCATATCTCTCAAAATTCCACAAAACCCCCATGTAATTCCAGATACATTTGCAAAATTTAAGGAAAAATCCCATAAAATGGCAGAAAACTCCCACCAAATTCCCTAAAACTTCCCAAAACTCCACCAAATTCCAGAAACATCCCACAATATCTCCTCAAATTTCCATAACATTCCAAACCAATCCCTCAAAATTCCAGAAACATCCCAAAAAACCTCCTCAATATCCCAAAAAATTTAAGGAAAAATTTTCAAACATACCGAAAAAATCCTAGAAAATTCCCTAAGACTTCTCAAAACTCTACCAAATTCCTGGAACAGCCCACAAAATCTCCACAAATTTCCACACAATCTAAGAAAAATCCCACAAAATTCTTCAAGTCTCCTCCATATCCCTCAAAATTCCACAAAACCCCCAAGTAATTCGAGAAACATCCAGCAAAATTTAAAGGAAAATCCCATAAAATGGCAGAAATCTCCCACCAAATTCCCTAAAACTTCGCAAAACCATACCAAATTTCTCAAACATCCCACAAAACCTCCTCCAATTTCCACACAATTACAGAAATATCCTTCCAAATGCTTCAAGTCTCATCAATATCCCACAACATTCCAGACGAATCCCACAACATGCCCAAAAAATGCCACAAAATTGCAGAAAACTCCCACAAAATTTCAGAAAACCTCTCAAAACCCTACCAAATTCCTGAAACATCCCATAAAATCTCCTCCAATTTCCACACAATCTAAGAATAATTCCACAAAATTCTTCTTGCCTCCTCCATATCCCTCAAAATCCCACAAAACTCCCACGCAATTCCAGAAACATCCCGCTAAATTTAAGGAAAAATCCCATAAAATGGCAGAAATCTCCCACCAACTTCCCTAAAACTTCTCAAAACCCTACCAAATTTCTGAAACATCCCACAGAACCTCCTCCAATTTCCACACAATTCTAGAAATATCCTTCCAAATGCTTTAAGACTCATCAATATCCCACAACATTCCAGAAGAATCCCACAACATGCCAAAAAAATCCCACAAAATTGCAGAAAAATGCCACAAAATTGCAGAAAACTCCCACAAAATTTCAGAAAACCTCTCAAAACTCTACCAAATTCCTAAAACAGCCCACAAAATCTCCACAAATTTCCACACAATCTAAGAATAATCCCACAAAATTCTTCTTGCCTCCTCCATATTCCCCAAAATTCCACAAAACCCCCACGTTAATCCAGATATATCCCGCAAAATTTAAAGAAAAGTCCCATAAAATGGCAGAAATCTCCCACCAAATTCCCTAAAACTTCTCAAAACCCTAACAAATTTCTGAAACATCCCACAAAAATCTCCTCCAATTTCAACACAATTCCAGAAATATCCTTCCAAATTCTTCAAGTCTCATCAATATCCCACAACATTCCGGACGAATCCCACAACATGCCGAAAAAATCCCAGAACAAAATTGCAACAAAATTGCAGAAAACTCTCACAAAATTCCAGAAAACTTCTCAAAACCCTACCAAATTCCAGGAACATCCCACAAAATCTCCAAAATTTCCACACAATCTAAGAAAAATCCCACAAAATTCTTCTTGTCTCCTCAATATCCCTCAAAATTCAACAAAACCCCCACGCAATTCCAGAAACATCCCGCTAAATTTAAGGAAAAATCCCATAAAATGGCAGAAATCTACCACCAAATTCCCTAAAACTTCCCAAAACTCTACCAAATTCCAGAAACATCCCACAAAATCTCCTCCAATTTCCACAAAATTCCAAAAATATCCTACAAAATTCTTCAAGTCTCATCAATATCCCAAAAAATTGCAGAAAACTCCCACAAAATTCCAGAAAACTTCTCAAAACTCTACCAAATTCCTGAAACAGCACACAAAATCTCCACAAATTTCCACACAATCTAAGAAAAATCCCACAAAATTCTTCAAGTCTCCTCCATATCCTTCAAAATCCCACAAAACCCCCACGTAATTCCAGAAACATCCCGCTAAATTTAAGGAAAAATCCCATAAAATGGCAGAAATCTCCCACCAACTTCCCTAAAACTTCTCAAAACCCTACCAAATTTCTGAAACATCCCACAAAATCTCCTCCAATTTCCACACAATTCCAGAAATATCCTTCCAAATTCTTCAAGTCTCATCAATATCCCACAACATTCCAGAAGAATCCCACAACATGCCGAAAAAATCCCACAACATGCCGAAAAAATCCCACAAAATTACAGACAAATGCCACATAATTGCAGAAAACTCCCACAAAATTTCCTAAATCTTCTCAAAACTCTACCAAATTCCTGAAACAGCACACAAAATCTCCACAAATGTCCACACAATCTAAGAAAAATCCCACAAAATTCTTCAAGTCTCCTCCATATCCTTCAAAATCCCACAAAACCCCCATGTAATTCCAGAAACATCCCGCTAAATTTAAGGAAAAATCCCATAAAATGGCAGAAATATCCCACCAACTTCCCTAAAACTTCTCAAAACCCTACCAAATTTCTGAAACATCCCACAAAATCTCCTCCAATTTCCACACAATTACAGAAATATCCTTCCAAATGCTTCAAGTCTCATCAATATCCCACAACATTCCAGAAGAATCCCACAACATGCCGAAAAAATCCCACAACATGCCAAAAAATCCCACAAAATTACAGACAAATGCCACAAAATTGCAGAAAACTCCCACAAAATTTCCTAAATCTTCTCAAAACTCTACCAAATTCCTGAAACAGCACACAAAATCTCCACAAATGTCCACACAATCTAAGAAAAATCCCACAAAATTCTCCTTGCCTCCTCCATATTCTCCAAAATTCCACAAAACCCCCACGTTAATCCAGATATATCCTGCTAAATTTAAGGAAAAATCCCATAAAATGGCAGAAATCTCCCACCAACTTCCCTAAAACTTCTCAAAACGCTACCAAATTTCTCAAACATCCCACAGAATCTCCTCCAATTTCCACACAATTCCAGAAATAACCTTCAAAATGCTTCAAGTCTCATCAAAATCCCACAATATTCCAGAAGAATCCCACAACATGCCGAAAAAATCCCATAACATGCCGAAAAAATCCAACAAAATTGCAGAAAAATGCCACAAAATTGCAGAAAACACAAAATTCCCTAAATCTTCTCAAAACCCTACCAAATTCCTGAAACAGCCCAAAAAATCTCCACAAATTTCCACACAATCTAAGAAAAAACCCACAAAATTCTTCAAGTCTCCTCCATATCTCTCAAAATTCCACAAAACCCCCATGTAATTCCAGATACATTTGCAAAATTTAAGGAAAAATCCCATAAAATGGCAGAAAACTCCCACCAAATTCCCTAAAACTTCCCAAAACTCCACCAAATTCCAGAAACATCCCACAATATCTCCTCAAATTTCCATAACATTCCAAACCAATCCCTCAAAATTCCAGAAACATCCCAAAAAACCTCCTCAATATCCCAAAAAATTTAAGGAAAAATTTTCAAACATACCGAAAAAATCCTAGAAAATTCCCTAAGACTTCTCAAAACTCTACCAAATTCCTGGAACAGCCCACAAAATCTCCACAAATTTCCACACAATCTAAGAAAAATCCCACAAAATTCTTCAAGTCTCCTCCATATCCCTCAAAATTCCACAAAACCCCCAAGTAATTCGAGAAACATCCAGCAAAATTTAAAGGAAAATCCCATAAAATGGCAGAAATCTCCCACCAAATTCCCTAAAACTTCGCAAAACCATACCAAATTTCTCAAACATCCCACAAAACCTCCTCCAATTTCCACACAATTACAGAAATATCCTTCCAAATGCTTCAAGTCTCATCAATATCCCACAACATTCCAGACGAATCCCACAACATGCCCAAAAAATGCCACAAAATTGCAGAAAACTCCCACAAAATTTCAGAAAACCTCTCAAAACCCTACCAAATTCCTGAAACATCCCATAAAATCTCCTCCAATTTCCACACAATCTAAGAATAATTCCACAAAATTCTTCTTGCCTCCTCCATATCCCTCAAAATCCCACAAAACTCCCACGCAATTCCAGAAACATCCCGCTAAATTTAAGGAAAAATCCCATAAAATGGCAGAAATCTCCCACCAACTTCCCTAAAACTTCTCAAAACCCTACCAAATTTCTGAAACATCCCACAGAACCTCCTCCAATTTCCACACAATTCTAGAAATATCCTTCCAAATGCTTTAAGACTCATCAATATCCCACAACATTCCAGAAGAATCCCACAACATGCCGAAAAAATCCCACAAAATTGCAGAAAAATGCCACAAAATTGCAGAAAACTCCCACAAAATTTCAGAAAACCTCTCAAAACTCTACCAAATTCCTAAAACAGCCCACAAAATCTCCACAAATTTCCACACAATCTAAGAATATTCCCACAAAATTCTTCTTGCCTCCTCCATATTCCCCAAAATTCCACAAAACCCCCACGTTAATCCAGATATATCCCGCAAAATTTAAAGAAAAGTCCCATAAAATGGCAGAAATCTCCCACCAAATTCCCTAAAACTTCTCAAAACCCTAACAAATTTCTGAAACATCCCACAAAAATCTCCTCCAATTTCAACACAATTCCAGAAATTTCCTTCCAAATTCTTCAAGTCTCATCAATATCCCACAACATTCCGGACGAATCCCACAACATGCCGAAAAAATCCCAGAACAAAATTGCAACAAAATTGCAGAAAACTCTCACAAAATTCCAGAAAACTTCTCAAAACCCTACCAAATTCCAGGAACATCCCACAAAATCTCCAAAATTTCCACACAATCTAAGAAAAATCCCACAAAATTCTTCTTGTCTCCTCAATATCCCTCAAAATTCAACAAAACCCCCACGCAATTCCAGAAACATCCCGCTAAATTTAAGGAAAAATCCCATAAAATGGCAGAAATCTACCACCAAATTCCCTAAAACTTCCCAAAACTCTACCAAATTCCAGAAACATCCCACAAAATCTCCTCCAATTTCCACAAAATTCCAAAAATATCCTACAAAATTCTTCAAGTCTCATCAATATCCCAAAAAATTGCAGAAAACTCCCACAAAATTCCAGAAAACTTCTCAAAACTCTACCAAATTCCTGAAACAGCACACAAAATCTCCACAAATTTCCACACAATCTAAGAAAAATCCCACAAAATTCTTCAAGTCTCCTCCATATCCTTCAAAATCCCACAAAACCCCCACGTAATTCCAGAAACATCCCGCTAAATTTAAGGAAAAATCCCATAAAATGGCAGAAATCTCCCACCAACTTCCCTAAAACTTCTCAAAACCCTACCAAATTTCTGAAACATCCCACAAAATCTCCTCCAATTTCCACACAATTCCAGAAATATCCTTCCAAATTCTTCAAGTCTCATCAATATCCCACAACATTCCAGAAGAATCCCACAACATGCCGAAAAAATCCCACAACATGCCGAAAAAATCCCACAAAATTACAGACAAATGCCACATAATTGCAGAAAACTCCCACAAAATTTCCTAAATCTTCTCAAAACTCTACCAAATTCCTGAAACAGCACACAAAATCTCCACAAATGTCCACACAATCTAAGAAAAATCCCACAAAATTCTTCAAGTCTCCTCCATATCCTTCAAAATCCCACAAAACCCCCATGTAATTCCAGAAACATCCCGCTAAATTTAAGGAAAAATCCCATAAAATGGCAGAAATATCCCACCAACTTCCCTAAAACTTCTCAAAACCCTACCAAATTTCTGAAACATCCCACAAAATCTCCTCCAATTTCCACACAATTACAGAAATATCCTTCCAAATGCTTCAAGTCTCATCAATATCCCACAACATTCCAGAAGAATCCCACAACATGCCGAAAAAATCCCACAACATGCCAAAAAATCCCACAAAATTACAGACAAATGCCACAAAATTGCAGAAAACTCCCACAAAATTTCCTAAATCTTCTCAAAACTCTACCAAATTCCTGAAACAGCACACAAAATCTCCACAAATGTCCACACAATCTAAGAAAAATCCCACAAAATTCTCCTTGCCTCCTCCATATTCTCCAAAATTCCACAAAACCCCCACGTTAATCCAGATATATCCTGCTAAATTTAAGGAAAAATCCCATAAAATGGCAGAAATCTCCCACCAACTTCCCTAAAACTTCTCAAAACGCTACCAAATTTCTCAAACATCCCACAGAATCTCCTCCAATTTCCACACAATTCCAGAAATAACCTTCAAAATGCTTCAAGTCTCATCAAAATCCCACAATATTCCAGAAGAATCCCACAACATGCCGAAAAAATCCCATAACATGCCGAAAAAATCCAACAAAATTGCAGAAAAATGCCACAAAATTGCAGAAAACACAAAATTCCCTAAATCTTCTCAAAACCCTACCAAATTCCTGAAACAGCCCAAAAAATCTCCACAAATTTCCACACAATCTAAGAAAAAACCCACAAAATTCTTCAAGTCTCCTCCATATCTCTCAAAATTCCACAAAACCCCCATGTAATTCCAGATACATTTGCAAAATTTAAGGAAAAATCCCATAAAATGGCAGAAAACTCCCACCAAATTCCCTAAAACTTCCCAAAACTCCACCAAATTCCAGAAACATCCCACAATATCTCCTCAAATTTCCATAACATTCCAAACCAATCCCTCAAAATTCCAGAAACATCCCAAAAAACCTCCTCAATATCCCAAAAAATTTAAGGAAAAATTTTCAAACATACCGAAAAAATCCTAGAAAATTCCCTAAGACTTCTCAAAACTCTACCAAATTCCTGGAACAGCCCACAAAATCTCCACAAATTTCCACACAATCTAAGAAAAATCCCACAAAATTCTTCAAGTCTCCTCCATATCCCTCAAAATTCCACAAAACCCCCAAGTAATTCGAGAAACATCCAGCAAAATTTAAAGGAAAATCCCATAAAATGGCAGAAATCTCCCACCAAATTCCCTAAAACTTCGCAAAACCATACCAAATTTCTCAAACATCCCACAAAACCTCCTCCAATTTCCACACAATTACAGAAATATCCTTCCAAATGCTTCAAGTCTCATCAATATCCCACAACATTCCAGACGAATCCCACAACATGCCCAAAAAATGCCACAAAATTGCAGAAAACTCCCACAAAATTTCAGAAAACCTCTCAAAACCCTACCAAATTCCTGAAACATCCCATAAAATCTCCTCCAATTTCCACACAATCTAAGAATAATTCCACAAAATTCTTCTTGCCTCCTCCATATCCCTCAAAATCCCACAAAACTCCCACGCAATTCCAGAAACATCCCGCTAAATTTAAGGAAAAATCCCATAAAATGGCAGAAATCTCCCACCAACTTCCCTAAAACTTCTCAAAACCCTACCAAATTTCTGAAACATCCCACAGAACCTCCTCCAATTTCCACACAATTCTAGAAATATCCTTCCAAATGCTTTAAGACTCATCAATATCCCACAACATTCCAGAAGAATCCCACAACATGCCAAAAAAATCCCACAAAATTGCAGAAAAATGCCACAAAATTGCAGAAAACTCCCACAAAATTTCAGAAAACCTCTCAAAACTCTACCAAATTCCTAAAACAGCCCACAAAATCTCCACAAATTTCCACACAATCTAAGAATAATCCCACAAAATTCTTCTTGCCTCCTCCATATTCCCCAAAATTCCACAAAACCCCCACGTTAATCCAGATATATCCCGCAAAATTTAAAGAAAAGTCCCATAAAATGGCAGAAATCTCCCACCAAATTCCCTAAAACTTCTCAAAACCCTAACAAATTTCTGAAACATCCCACAAAAATCTCCTCCAATTTCAACACAATTCCAGAAATATCCTTCCAAATTCTTCAAGTCTCATCAATATCCCACAACATTCCGGACGAATCCCACAACATGCCGAAAAAATCCCAGAACAAAATTGCAACAAAATTGCAGAAAACTCTCACAAAATTCCAGAAAACTTCTCAAAACCCTACCAAATTCCAGGAACATCCCACAAAATCTCCAAAATTTCCACACAATCTAAGAAAAATCCCACAAAATTCTTCTTGTCTCCTCAATATCCCTCAAAATTCAACAAAACCCCCACGCAATTCCAGAAACATCCCGCTAAATTTAAGGAAAAATCCCATAAAATGGCAGAAATCTACCACCAAATTCCCTAAAACTTCCCAAAACTCTACCAAATTCCAGAAACATCCCACAAAATCTCCTCCAATTTCCACAAAATTCCAAAAATATCCTACAAAATTCTTCAAGTCTCATCAATATCCCAAAAAATTGCAGAAAACTCCCACAAAATTCCAGAAAACTTCTCAAAACTCTACCAAATTCCTGAAACAGCACACAAAATCTCCACAAATTTCCACACAATCTAAGAAAAATCCCACAAAATTCTTCAAGTCTCCTCCATATCCTTCAAAATCCCACAAAACCCCCACGTAATTCCAGAAACATCCCGCTAAATTTAAGGAAAAATCCCATAAAATGGCAGAAATCTCCCACCAACTTCCCTAAAACTTCTCAAAACCCTACCAAATTTCTGAAACATCCCACAAAATCTCCTCCAATTTCCACAAAATTCCAGAAATATCCTTCCAAATTCTTCAAGTCTCATCAATATCCCACAACATTCCAGAAGAATCCCACAACATGCCGAAAAAATCCCACAACATGCCGAAAAAATCCCACAAAATTACAGACAAATGCCACATAATTGCAGAAAACTCCCACAAAATTTCCTAAATCTTCTCAAAACTCTACCAAATTCCTGAAACAGCACACAAAATCTCCACAAATGTCCACACAATCTAAGAAAAATCCCACAAAATTCTTCAAGTCTCCTCCATATCCTTCAAAATCCCACAAAACCCCCATGTAATTCCAGAAACATCCCGCTAAATTTAAGGAAAAATCCCATAAAATGGCAGAAATATCCCACCAACTTCCCTAAAACTTCTCAAAACCCTACCAAATTTCTGAAACATCCCACAAAATCTCCTCCAATTTCCACACAATTACAGAAATATCCTTCCAAATGCTTCAAGTCTCATCAATATCCCACAACATTCCAGAAGAATCCCACAACATGCCGAAAAAATCCCACAACATGCCAAAAAATCCCACAAAATTACAGACAAATGCCACAAAATTGCAGAAAACTCCCACAAAATTTCCTAAATCTTCTCAAAACTCTACCAAATTCCTGAAACAGCACACAAAATCTCCACAAATGTCCACACAATCTAAGAAAAATCCCACAAAATTCTCCTTGCCTCCTCCATATTCTCCAAAATTCCACAAAACCCCCACGTTAATCCAGATATATCCTGCTAAATTTAAGGAAAAATCCCATAAAATGGCAGAAATCTCCCACCAACTTCCCTAAAACTTCTCAAAACGCTACCAAATTTCTCAAACATCCCACAGAATCTCCTCCAATTTCCACACAATTCCAGAAATAACCTTCAAAATGCTTCAAGTCTCATCAAAATCCCACAATATTCCAGAAGAATCCCACAACATGCCGAAAAAATCCCATAACATGCCGAAAAAATCCAACAAAATTGCAGAAAAATGCCACAAAATTGCAGAAAACACAAAATTCCCTAAATCTTCTCAAAACCCTACCAAATTCCTGAAACAGCCCAAAAAATCTCCACAAATTTCCACACAATCTAAGAAAAAACCCACAAAATTCTTCAAGTCTCCTCCATATCTCTCAAAATTCCACAAAACCCCCATGTAATTCCAGATACATTTGCAAAATTTAAGGAAAAATCCCATAAAATGGCAGAAAACTCCCACCAAATTCCCTAAAACTTCCCAAAACTCCACCAAATTCCAGAAACATCCCACAATATCTCCTCAAATTTCCATAACATTCCAAACCAATCCCTCAAAATTCCAGAAACATCCCAAAAAACCTCCTCAATATCCCAAAAAATTTAAGGAAAAATTTTCAAACATACCGAAAAAATCCTAGAAAATTCCCTAAGACTTCTCAAAACTCTACCAAATTCCTGGAACAGCCCACAAAATCTCCACAAATTTCCACACAATCTAAGAAAAATCCCACAAAATTCTTCAAGTCTCCTCCATATCCCTCAAAATTCCACAAAACCCCCAAGTAATTCGAGAAACATCCAGCAAAATTTAAAGGAAAATCCCATAAAATGGCAGAAATCTCCCACCAAATTCCCTAAAACTTCGCAAAACCATACCAAATTTCTCAAACATCCCACAAAACCTCCTCCAATTTCCACACAATTACAGAAATATCCTTCCAAATGCTTCAAGTCTCATCAATATCCCACAACATTCCAGACGAATCCCACAACATGCCCAAAAAATGCCACAAAATTGCAGAAAACTCCCACAAAATTTCAGAAAACCTCTCAAAACCCTACCAAATTCCTGAAACATCCCATAAAATCTCCTCCAATTTCCACACAATCTAAGAATAATTCCACAAAATTCTTCTTGCCTCCTCCATATCCCTCAAAATCCCACAAAACTCCCACGCAATTCCAGAAACATCCCGCTAAATTTAAGGAAAAATCCCATAAAATGGCAGAAATCTCCCACCAACTTCCCTAAAACTTCTCAAAACCCTACCAAATTTCTGAAACATCCCACAGAACCTCCTCCAATTTCCACACAATTCTAGAAATATCCTTCCAAATGCTTTAAGACTCATCAATATCCCACAACATTCCAGAAGAATCCCACAACATGCCAAAAAAATCCCACAAAATTGCAGAAAAATGCCACAAAATTGCAGAAAACTCCCACAAAATTTCAGAAAACCTCTCAAAACTCTACCAAATTCCTAAAACAGCCCACAAAATCTCCACAAATTTCCACACAATCTAAGAATATTCCCACAAAATTCTTCTTGCCTCCTCCATATTCCCCAAAATTCCACAAAACCCCCACGTTAATCCAGATATATCCCGCAAAATTTAAAGAAAAGTCCCATAAAATGGCAGAAATCTCCCACCAAATTCCCTAAAACTTCTCAAAACCCTAACAAATTTCTGAAACATCCCACAAAAATCTCCTCCAATTTCAACACAATTCCAGAAATTTCCTTCCAAATTCTTCAAGTCTCATCAATATCCCACAACATTCCGGACGAATCCCACAACATGCCGAAAAAATCCCAGAACAAAATTGCAACAAAATTGCAGAAAACTCTCACAAAATTCCAGAAAACTTCTCAAAACCCTACCAAATTCCAGGAACATCCCACAAAATCTCCAAAATTTCCACACAATCTAAGAAAAATCCCACAAAATTCTTCTTGTCTCCTCAATATCCCTCAAAATTCAACAAAACCCCCACGCAATTCCAGAAACATCCCGCTAAATTTAAGGAAAAATCCCATAAAATGGCAGAAATCTACCACCAAATTCCCTAAAACTTCCCAAAACTCTACCAAATTCCAGAAACATCCCACAAAATCTCCTCCAATTTCCACAAAATTCCAAAAATATCCTACAAAATTCTTCAAGTCTCATCAATATCCCAAAAAATTGCAGAAAACTCCCACAAAATTCCAGAAAACTTCTCAAAACTCTACCAAATTCCTGAAACAGCACACAAAATCTCCACAAATTTCCACACAATCTAAGAAAAATCCCACAAAATTCTTCAAGTCTCCTCCATATCCTTCAAAATCCCACAAAACCCCCACGTAATTCCAGAAACATCCCGCTAAATTTAAGGAAAAATCCCATAAAATGGCAGAAATCTCCCACCAACTTCCCTAAAACTTCTCAAAACCCTACCAAATTTCTGAAACATCCCACAAAATCTCCTCCAATTTCCACAAAATTCCAGAAATATCCTTCCAAATTCTTCAAGTCTCATCAATATCCCACAACATTCCAGAAGAATCCCACAACATGCCGAAAAAATCCCACAACATGCCGAAAAAATCCCACAAAATTACAGACAAATGCCACATAATTGCAGAAAACTCCCACAAAATTTCCTAAATCTTCTCAAAACTCTACCAAATTCCTGAAACAGCACACAAAATCTCCACAAATGTCCACACAATCTAAGAAAAATCCCACAAAATTCTTCAAGTCTCCTCCATATCCTTCAAAATCCCACAAAACCCCCATGTAATTCCAGAAACATCCCGCTAAATTTAAGGAAAAATCCCATAAAATGGCAGAAATATCCCACCAACTTCCCTAAAACTTCTCAAAACCCTACCAAATTTCTGAAACATCCCACAAAATCTCCTCCAATTTCCACACAATTACAGAAATATCCTTCCAAATGCTTCAAGTCTCATCAATATCCCACAACATTCCAGAAGAATCCCACAACATGCCGAAAAAATCCCACAACATGCCAAAAAATCCCACAAAATTACAGACAAATGCCACAAAATTGCAGAAAACTCCCACAAAATTTCCTAAATCTTCTCAAAACTCTACCAAATTCCTGAAACAGCACACAAAATCTCCACAAATGTCCACACAATCTAAGAAAAATCCCACAAAATTCTCCTTGCCTCCTCCATATTCTCCAAAATTCCACAAAACCCCCACGTTAATCCAGATATATCCTGCTAAATTTAAGGAAAAATCCCATAAAATGGCAGAAATCTCCCACCAACTTCCCTAAAACTTCTCAAAACGCTACCAAATTTCTCAAACATCCCACAGAATCTCCTCCAATTTCCACACAATTCCAGAAATAACCTTCAAAATGCTTCAAGTCTCATCAAAATCCCACAATATTCCAGAAGAATCCCACAACATGCCGAAAAAATCCCATAACATGCCGAAAAAATCCAACAAAATTGCAGAAAAATGCCACAAAATTGCAGAAAACACAAAATTCCCTAAATCTTCTCAAAACCCTACCAAATTCCTGAAACAGCCCAAAAAATCTCCACAAATTTCCACACAATCTAAGAAAAAACCCACAAAATTCTTCAAGTCTCCTCCATATCTCTCAAAATTCCACAAAACCCCCATGTAATTCCAGATACATTTGCAAAATTTAAGGAAAAATCCCATAAAATGGCAGAAAACTCCCACCAAATTCCCTAAAACTTCCCAAAACTCCACCAAATTCCAGAAACATCCCACAATATCTCCTCAAATTTCCATAACATTCCAAACCAATCCCTCAAAATTCCAGAAACATCCCAAAAAACCTCCTCAATATCCCAAAAAATTTAAGGAAAAATTTTCAAACATACCGAAAAAATCCTAGAAAATTCCCTAAGACTTCTCAAAACTCTACCAAATTCCTGGAACAGCCCACAAAATCTCCACAAATTTCCACACAATCTAAGAAAAATCCCACAAAATTCTTCAAGTCTCCTCCATATCCCTCAAAATTCCACAAAACCCCCAAGTAATTCGAGAAACATCCAGCAAAATTTAAAGGAAAATCCCATAAAATGGCAGAAATCTCCCACCAAATTCCCTAAAACTTCGCAAAACCATACCAAATTTCTCAAACATCCCACAAAACCTCCTCCAATTTCCACACAATTACAGAAATATCCTTCCAAATGCTTCAAGTCTCATCAATATCCCACAACATTCCAGACGAATCCCACAACATGCCCAAAAAATGCCACAAAATTGCAGAAAACTCCCACAAAATTTCAGAAAACCTCTCAAAACCCTACCAAATTCCTGAAACATCCCATAAAATCTCCTCCAATTTCCACACAATCTAAGAATAATTCCACAAAATTCTTCTTGCCTCCTCCATATCCCTCAAAATCCCACAAAACTCCCACGCAATTCCAGAAACATCCCGCTAAATTTAAGGAAAAATCCCATAAAATGGCAGAAATCTCCCACCAACTTCCCTAAAACTTCTCAAAACCCTACCAAATTTCTGAAACATCCCACAGAACCTCCTCCAATTTCCACACAATTCTAGAAATATCCTTCCAAATGCTTTAAGACTCATCAATATCCCACAACATTCCAGAAGAATCCCACAACATGCCAAAAAAATCCCACAAAATTGCAGAAAAATGCCACAAAATTGCAGAAAACTCCCACAAAATTTCAGAAAACCTCTCAAAACTCTACCAAATTCCTAAAACAGCCCACAAAATCTCCACAAATTTCCACACAATCTAAGAATATTCCCACAAAATTCTTCTTGCCTCCTCCATATTCCCCAAAATTCCACAAAACCCCCACGTTAATCCAGATATATCCCGCAAAATTTAAAGAAAAGTCCCATAAAATGGCAGAAATCTCCCACCAAATTCCCTAAAACTTCTCAAAACCCTAACAAATTTCTGAAACATCCCACAAAAATCTCCTCCAATTTCAACACAATTCCAGAAATTTCCTTCCAAATTCTTCAAGTCTCATCAATATCCCACAACATTCCGGACGAATCCCACAACATGCCGAAAAAATCCCAGAACAAAATTGCAACAAAATTGCAGAAAACTCTCACAAAATTCCAGAAAACTTCTCAAAACCCTACCAAATTCCAGGAACATCCCACAAAATCTCCAAAATTTCCACACAATCTAAGAAAAATCCCACAAAATTCTTCTTGTCTCCTCAATATCCCTCAAAATTCAACAAAACCCCCACGCAATTCCAGAAACATCCCGCTAAATTTAAGGAAAAATCCCATAAAATGGCAGAAATCTACCACCAAATTCCCTAAAACTTCCCAAAACTCTACCAAATTCCAGAAACATCCCACAAAATCTCCTCCAATTTCCACAAAATTCCAAAAATATCCTACAAAATTCTTCAAGTCTCATCAATATCCCAAAAAATTGCAGAAAACTCCCACAAAATTCCAGAAAACTTCTCAAAACTCTACCAAATTCCTGAAACAGCACACAAAATCTCCACAAATTTCCACACAATCTAAGAAAAATCCCACAAAATTCTTCAAGTCTCCTCCATATCCTTCAAAATCCCACAAAACCCCCACGTAATTCCAGAAACATCCCGCTAAATTTAAGGAAAAATCCCATAAAATGGCAGAAATCTCCCACCAACTTCCCTAAAACTTCTCAAAACCCTACCAAATTTCTGAAACATCCCACAAAATCTCCTCCAATTTCCACACAATTCCAGAAATATCCTTCCAAATTCTTCAAGTCTCATCAATATCCCACAACATTCCAGAAGAATCCCACAACATGCCGAAAAAATCCCACAACATGCCGAAAAAATCCCACAAAATTACAGACAAATGCCACATAATTGCAGAAAACTCCCACAAAATTTCCTAAATCTTCTCAAAACTCTACCAAATTCCTGAAACAGCACACAAAATCTCCACAAATGTCCACACAATCTAAGAAAAATCCCACAAAATTCTTCAAGTCTCCTCCATATCCTTCAAAATCCCACAAAACCCCCATGTAATTCCAGAAACATCCCGCTAAATTTAAGGAAAAATCCCATAAAATGGCAGAAATATCCCACCAACTTCCCTAAAACTTCTCAAAACCCTACCAAATTTCTGAAACATCCCACAAAATCTCCTCCAATTTCCACACAATTACAGAAATATCCTTCCAAATGCTTCAAGTCTCATCAATATCCCACAACATTCCAGAAGAATCCCACAACATGCCGAAAAAATCCCACAACATGCCAAAAAATCCCACAAAATTACAGACAAATGCCACAAAATTGCAGAAAACTCCCACAAAATTTCCTAAATCTTCTCAAAACTCTACCAAATTCCTGAAACAGCACACAAAATCTCCACAAATGTCCACACAATCTAAGAAAAATCCCACAAAATTCTCCTTGCCTCCTCCATATTCTCCAAAATTCCACAAAACCCCCACGTTAATCCAGATATATCCTGCTAAATTTAAGGAAAAATCCCATAAAATGGCAGAAATCTCCCACCAACTTCCCTAAAACTTCTCAAAACGCTACCAAATTTCTCAAACATCCCACAGAATCTCCTCCAATTTCCACACAATTCCAGAAATAACCTTCAAAATGCTTCAAGTCTCATCAAAATCCCACAATATTCCAGAAGAATCCCACAACATGCCGAAAAAATCCCATAACATGCCGAAAAAATCCAACAAAATTGCAGAAAAATGCCACAAAATTGCAGAAAACACAAAATTCCCTAAATCTTCTCAAAACCCTACCAAATTCCTGAAACAGCCCAAAAAATCTCCACAAATTTCCACACAATCTAAGAAAAAACCCACAAAATTCTTCAAGTCTCCTCCATATCTCTCAAAATTCCACAAAACCCCCATGTAATTCCAGATACATTTGCAAAATTTAAGGAAAAATCCCATAAAATGGCAGAAAACTCCCACCAAATTCCCTAAAACTTCCCAAAACTCCACCAAATTCCAGAAACATCCCACAATATCTCCTCAAATTTCCATAACATTCCAAACCAATCCCTCAAAATTCCAGAAACATCCCAAAAAACCTCCTCAATATCCCAAAAAATTTAAGGAAAAATTTTCAAACATACCGAAAAAATCCTAGAAAATTCCCTAAGACTTCTCAAAACTCTACCAAATTCCTGGAACAGCCCACAAAATCTCCACAAATTTCCACACAATCTAAGAAAAATCCCACAAAATTCTTCAAGTCTCCTCCATATCCCTCAAAATTCCACAAAACCCCCAAGTAATTCGAGAAACATCCAGCAAAATTTAAAGGAAAATCCCATAAAATGGCAGAAATCTCCCACCAAATTCCCTAAAACTTCGCAAAACCATACCAAATTTCTCAAACATCCCACAAAACCTCCTCCAATTTCCACACAATTACAGAAATATCCTTCCAAATGCTTCAAGTCTCATCAATATCCCACAACATTCCAGACGAATCCCACAACATGCCCAAAAAATGCCACAAAATTGCAGAAAACTCCCACAAAATTTCAGAAAACCTCTCAAAACCCTACCAAATTCCTGAAACATCCCATAAAATCTCCTCCAATTTCCACACAATCTAAGAATAATTCCACAAAATTCTTCTTGCCTCCTCCATATCCCTCAAAATCCCACAAAACTCCCACGCAATTCCAGAAACATCCCGCTAAATTTAAGGAAAAATCCCATAAAATGGCAGAAATCTCCCACCAACTTCCCTAAAACTTCTCAAAACCCTACCAAATTTCTGAAACATCCCACAGAACCTCCTCCAATTTCCACACAATTCTAGAAATATCCTTCCAAATGCTTTAAGACTCATCAATATCCCACAACATTCCAGAAGAATCCCACAACATGCCAAAAAAATCCCACAAAATTGCAGAAAAATGCCACAAAATTGCAGAAAACTCCCACAAAATTTCAGAAAACCTCTCAAAACTCTACCAAATTCCTAAAACAGCCCACAAAATCTCCACAAATTTCCACACAATCTAAGAATATTCCCACAAAATTCTTCTTGCCTCCTCCATATTCCCCAAAATTCCACAAAACCCCCACGTTAATCCAGATATATCCCGCAAAATTTAAAGAAAAGTCCCATAAAATGGCAGAAATCTCCCACCAAATTCCCTAAAACTTCTCAAAACCCTAACAAATTTCTGAAACATCCCACAAAAATCTCCTCCAATTTCAACACAATTCCAGAAATTTCCTTCCAAATTCTTCAAGTCTCATCAATATCCCACAACATTCCGGACGAATCCCACAACATGCCGAAAAAATCCCAGAACAAAATTGCAACAAAATTGCAGAAAACTCTCACAAAATTCCAGAAAACTTCTCAAAACCCTACCAAATTCCAGGAACATCCCACAAAATCTCCAAAATTTCCACACAATCTAAGAAAAATCCCACAAAATTCTTCTTGTCTCCTCAATATCCCTCAAAATTCAACAAAACCCCCACGCAATTCCAGAAACATCCCGCTAAATTTAAGGAAAAATCCCATAAAATGGCAGAAATCTACCACCAAATTCCCTAAAACTTCCCAAAACTCTACCAAATTCCAGAAACATCCCACAAAATCTCCTCCAATTTCCACAAAATTCCAAAAATATCCTACAAAATTCTTCAAGTCTCATCAATATCCCAAAAAATTGCAGAAAACTCCCACAAAATTTCCTAAATCTTCTCAAAACTCTACCAAATTCCTGAAACAGCACACAAAATCTCCACAAATTTCCACACAATCTAAGAAAAATCCCACAAAATTCTTCAAGTCTCCTCCATATCCTTCAAAATCCCACAAAACCCCCATGTAATTCCAGAAACATCCCGCTAAATTTAAGGAAAAATCCCATAAAATGGCAGAAATCTCCCACCAACTTCCCTAAAACTTCTCAAAACCCTACCAAATTTCTGAAACATCCCACAAAATCTCCTCCAATTTCCACACAATTCCAGAAATATCCTTCCAAATTCTTCAAGTCTCATCAATATCCCACAACATTCCAGAAGAATCCCACAACATGCCGAAAAAATCCCACAACATGCCGAAAAAATCCCACAAAATTACAGACAAATGCCACATAATTGCAGAAAACTCCCACAAAATTTCCTAAATCTTCTCAAAACTCTACCAAATTCCTGAAACAGCACACAAAATCTCCACAAATGTCCACACAATCTAAGAAAAATCCCACAAAATTCTTCAAGTCTCCTCCATATCCTTCAAAATCCCACAAAACCCCCATGTAATTCCAGAAACATCCCGCTAAATTTAAGGAAAAATCCCATAAAATGGCAGAAATATCCCACCAACTTCCCTAAAACTTCTCAAAACCCTACCAAATTTCTGAAACATCCCACAAAATCTCCTCCAATTTCCACACAATTACAGAAATATCCTTCCAAATGCTTCAAGTCTCATCAATATCCCACAACATTCCAGAAGAATCCCACAACATGCCGAAAAAATCCCACAACATGCCAAATAATCCCACAAAATTACAGACAAATGCCACAAAATTGCAGAAAACTCCCACAAATTTTCACAAAACTTCTCAAAACTCTACCAAATTCCTGAAACAGACCACAAAATCTCCACAAATTTCCACACAATCTAAGAAAAATCCCACAAAATTCTTCTTGTCTCCTCCATATCTCTCAAAATTCCACAAAACCCCCACGTAGTTTCAGAAACATCCCGCTAAATTTAAGGAAAAATCCCATAAAATGGCAGAAATATCCCACCAACTTCCCTAAAACTTCACAAAACCCTACCAAATTTCTCAAACATCCCACAAAATCTCCTCCAATTTCCACACAATTCTAGAAATATCCTTCCAAATGCTTCAAGTCTCATCAATATCCGACAACATTTCCGAAGAATACCACAACATGCCGAAAAATTCCCACAAAATTGCAGAAACATGCCACAAAATTACAGAAAACTATCACAAAATTCCCTAAATCTTCTCAAAACCCTACCAAATTCCTGAAACAGCCCACAAAATCTCCACAAATTTACACACAATTGAAGAAAAATCCCACAAAATTCTTCATGTCTCCTCTGAATTCCGCAAAATTCTTACAAATCTCACCAAATTCAAGAAATATCCCAGAAAATCTCCTCCAATTTCCATAACATTCCAAACCAATCCCTCAAAATTCCAGAAACATCCCTAAAAACCTCCTCAATATCCCAAAAAATTTAAGGAAAAATTCTAAAACATTCCGAAAAAATCCTACAAAATTCCCTACATCTTCACAAAACCCTACCAAATTCCTGAAACAGCCAACAAAATCTCCTCCAATTTCCACACAATCTAAGAAAAATCCCACAAAATTCTCCTTGCCTCCTCCATATTCTCCAAAATTCCACAAAACCCCCACGTTAATCCAGATATATCCTGCTAAATTTAAGGAAAAATCCCATAAAATGGCAGAAATCTCCCACCAACTTCCCTAAAACTTCTCAAAACGCTACCAAATTTCTCAAACATCCCACAGAATCTCCTCCAATTTCCACACAATTCCAGAAATAACCTTCAAAATGCTTCAAGTCTCATCAAAATCCCACAATATTCCAGAAGAATCCCACAACATGCCGAAAAAATCCCATAACATGCCGAAAAAATCCAACAAAATTGCAGAAAAATGCCACAAAATTGCAGAAAACACAAAATTCCCTAAATCTTCTCAAAACCCTACCAAATTCCTGAAACAGCCCAAAAAATCTCCACAAATTTCCACACAATCTAAGAAAAAACCCACAAAATTCTTCAAGTCTCCTCCATATCTCTCAAAATTCCACAATACCCCCATGTAATTCCAGATACATTCGCAAAATTTAAGGAAAAATCCCATAAAATGGCAGAAAACTCCAACCAAACTCCCTAAAACTTCCCAAAACTCCACCAAATTCCAGAAACAACCCACAATATCTCCTCAAATTTCCATAACATTCCAAACCAATCCCTCAAAATTCCAGAAACAACCCAAAAAACCTCCTCAATATCCCAAAAAATTTAAGGAAAAATTTTCAAACATTCCGAAAAAATCCTAGAAAATTCCCTAAGACTTCTCAAAACTCTACCAAATTCCTGATACAGTACACAAAATCTCCACAAATTTCCACACAATCTAAGAAAAATCCCACAAAATTCTTCAAGTCTCCTCCATATCCCTCAAAATTCCACAAAACCCCCAAGTAATTCGAGAAACATCCAGCAAAATTTAAAGGAAAATCCCATAAAATGGCAGAAATCTCCCACCAAATTCCCTAAAACTTCGCAAAACCATACCAAATTTCTCAAACATCCCACAAAACCTCCTCCAATTTCCACACAATTCCAGAAATATCCTTCAAAATGCTTCAAGTCTCATCAATATCCCACAACATTCCAGAAGAATCCCACAACATTCCAAAAAAATGCCACAAAATTGCAGAAAACTCCCACAAAACTTCAGAAAACTTCTCAAAACTCTACCAAATTCCTGAAACAGCCCACAAAATCTCCACAAATTTCCACACAATCTAAGAAAAATCCCACAAAATTCTTCAAGTCTCCTCCATATCCCTCAAAATCCCACAAAACCCCCACTTAATTCCAGAAACATCCCGCTAAATTTAAGGAAAAATCCCATAAAATGGCAGAAATCTCCCACCAAATTCCCTAAATCTTCTCAAAACCCTACCAAATTTCCAGAAACATCCCACAAAATCTCCACAAATTTCCACAAAATTCCAAAAATATCCTACAAAATTCTTCAAGTCCCATCAATATCCCAAAAAATTGCAGAAAACTCCCACAAAATTTCCTAAATCTTCTCAAAACTCTACCAAATTCCTGAAACAGCACACAAAATCTCCACAAATTTCCACACAATCTAAGAAAAATCCCACAAAATTCTTCAAGTCTCCTCCATATCCTTCAAAATCCCACAAAACCCCCATGTAATTCCAGAAACATCCCGCTAAATTTAAGGAAAAATCCCATAAAATGGCAGAAATATCCCACCAACTTCCCTAAAACTTCTCAAAACCCTACCAAATTTCTGAAACATCCCACAAAATCTCCTCCAATTTCCACACAATTACAGAAATATCCTTCCAAATGCTTTAAGTCTCATCAATATCCCACAACATTTCAGAAGAATCCCACAACATGCCAAAAAAATCCCACAAAATTGCAGAAAAATGCCACAAAATTGCAGAAAACTCCCACAAATTTTCACAAAATTTCTCAAAACTCTACCAAATTCCTGAAACAGCCCACAAAATCTCCACAAATTTCCACACAATCTAAGAAAAATCCCACAAAATTCTTCATGTCTCCTCTGAATTCCACAGAATTCTTACAAATCTCACCAAATTCAAGAAATATCCCAGAAAATCTCCTCCAATTTCCATAACATTCCAAACCAATCCCTCAAAATTCCAGAAACATCCCAAAAAAACCTCCTCAATATCCCAAAAAATTTAAGGAAAAATTCTAAAACATTCCGAAAAAATCCTACAAAATTCCCTACATCTTCTCAAAACCCTACCAAATTCCTGAAACAGCCCACAAAATCTCCTCCAATTTCCACACAATCTAAGAAAAATCCCACAAAATTCTTCTTGCCTCCTCCATATTCTCCAAAATTCCACAAAACCCCCACGTTAATCCAGATATATCCTGCTAAATTTAAGGAAAAATCCCATAAAATGGCAGAAATCTCCCACCAACTTCCCTAAAACTTCTCAAAACGCTACCAAATTTCTCAAACATCCCACAGAATCTCCTCCAATTTCCACACAATTCCAGAAATAACCTTCCAAATGCTTCAAGTCTCATCAATATCCCACAACATTCCAGAAGAATCCCACAACATTCCAAAAAAATGCCACAAAATTGCAGAAAACTCCCACAAAATTCCAGAAAACCTCTCAAAACTCTACCAAATTCCTGAAACAGCACACAAAATCTCCACAAATTTCCACACAATCTAAGAAAAATCCCACAAAATTCTTCTTGTCTCCTCCATATCCATCAAAATTCAACAAAACCCCCACTTAATTCCAGAAACATCCCGCTAAATTTAAGGAAAAATCCCATAAAATGGCAGTTATCTCCTACCAAATTCCCTAAAACTTCTCAAAACTCTACCAAATTCCAGAAACGTCCCAGAAAATCTAGTCCAATTTCCACACAATCTAAGAAAAGTCCCACAAAATTCTTCAAGTCTCCTCAGAATCCCTCAAATTTCCAGAAAAATTCCACAAATTCTTAATAATGGCACCAAATTCCAAAAATATCCCAGACAACCTCCTCCAATTTCCACACAATTCCACAAATATCCTTCAAAATTCTTCACGTCACATCAGTATCCCACAACATTCCAAAAGAAATCCACAAATCTGAAAAAAAAGCCACAAAATTGCAGAAAACTCCCACAAAATTTTTTAATCTTCTCAAAACCCTACCAAATTCCAGAAACAGCCCACAAAATCTCCACAAATTTCCACAAAATTGAAGAAAAATCCCATAAAATTCTTCATGTCTCCTCTGAATTCCACAAAATTCTTACAAATCTCACCAAATTCCAGAAATATCCCAGAAAATCTCCTCCAATTTCCACACAGTCTAAGAATAATCCAACAAAATTCTTCTTGTCTCCTCCATATCCCTCAAAATCCCACAAAACTCCCACGTAATTCCAGAAACATCCCGCTAAATTAAAGGAAAAATCCCATAAAATGGCAGAAATCTCCCACCAACTTCCCTAAAACTTCGCAAAACCCTACCAAATTTCTCAAACATCCCACAAAATCTCCTCCAATTTCCACACAATTCCAGAAATACCCTTCCAATTGCTTCAAGTCTCATCAATATCCCACAACATTCCGGACAAATCCCACAACACGCCGAAAAAATCCAACAAAATTGCAGAAAAATGCCGCAAAAACACAGAACACTTGCACAAAATTCCCTAAATCTTCTCAAAACCCTACCCAATTCCAGAAAGAGCCCACAAAATCTCCACAAATTTACACACAATCTAAGAAAAAACCCATAAAATTCTCCTTGTCTTTTCAGAATCCGACAAAATTCCATAAAAATTCCACAAAATTCTTAAAAATGGCACAAAATTACAGAAATATTCCAAACAATCTCTGCCAATATCCACACAATTCCAGAAATATCCTTCCAAATTCTTCACGTCGCATCAATATCCCACAACATTCTGTAAAAAATCCCACAAATTGCACAAAAATGCCACAAAACTGCAGAAAAATGCCACAAAATTCAAGAAAACTTCTCAAAACCCTACCAAATTCCAAAAACATCCCACAAAATCTCCTCCAATTTCCACACAATCTAAGAAAAAACCCACAAAATTCTTCTTTCCTTCTCCAAATCCCTCAAAATTCCACAAAACCCCCACGCAATTCCAGATACATCTAGCAAAATTCAAGGAAAAATCCCATAAAATGGCAGAAATCTACCACCAAATTCCCTAAAACTTCTCAAAACCCTGCCTAATTCCAGAAACATCCCACAAAATCTCCTCCAATTTCCACACAATTCCACAAATATCCTTACAAATTCTACAAGTTTCACGAATATCCCACAACATTCCAGACGAATCCCACAACATCCCGAAAAAATCCCATAAAATTGCAGACAAATGCCGCAAAATTGCAGAAAACTCTCACAAAATTCCCTAAGACTCCTCAAAACCCTACCATATTCCAGAAACATCCCACAAAATCTCCAAAATTTCCACACAATCTAAGAAATATCCCAAAAACTTCTTCTTTTCTTCTACATATGCCTCATAATTCCATAAAAATTCCACAAAATCCTTAATAATGGCACCAAATTCCAGAAATATCCCAAACAATCTCCTCCAATTTCCACACAATTCCAGAAATATCCCTCAAAATTCTTTAAGTTTCATCAATATCCCACAACATTCCAGAAGAATCCCACAACATGCCGAAAAAATGCCACAAAATTGCAAAAAAAGTCACAAAATTGCATAAAACTTCCCAAAACCCTACCAAATTCCTGAAACAGCCCACAAAATCTCCAAAATTTCCACACAATCTAAGAAAAATCTTACAAAATTCTTCAAGTCCCCTCAGAATCCCACAAAATTCCATAAAAATTCCCAAAATTCTTAAAAATGGCACCAAATTTCAGAAATATCCCAAACAATCTCCTCCAATTTCCACACAATTCCAGAAATATCCTTCCAAATTCTTCACGTCTCATCAATATCCCACAACATTCTGAAAAAATCCCAGAAAATTGCAGAAAAATGCCACAAAATTGCAGAAAACTCCCACAAAATAACCTAAATCGTCTCAAAACCCTACCAAATTCCTGAAACATCCCATAAAATCTCCTCCAATTTCCCCAAAATTCCAAAAATATGCTTCAAAATTTTTCAAGTCTCATCAATATCCCACAAAATTGCAGAAAACTCCCACCAAATTCCCTAAATCTTCTCAAAACCCTACCAAATTCCAGAAACATCCCACAAAATCTCCTCCGATTTCCACACAATTCCAGAAATATCCTTCCAAATTCTTCAAGTCTCATCAAATCCCACAACATTCCAGAAGAATCTTACAACATGCCGAAAAAATCCCACAAAATTGCAGACAAATGCCACAAAATTGCAGAAAACTCCCATAAAATTCCCGAAAACTTCTCAAATCACTACCTAATTCCTGAAACAGCCCACAAAATCTCCACAAATTTCCACACAATCTAAAAAAAACTTACAAAATTCTTCAAGTCCCCTCAGAATCCCACAAAATTCCATAAAAATTACACAAAATTCTTAATAATGGCTGAAAAATTCCCGAAAACTTCGCAAAACCCTACCAAATTCCTGAAACAGCCCACAAAATCTCCACAAATTTCCACACAATCTAAGAAAAATCCCACAAAATTCTTCCTTACTTCTACATATCCCTCAAAATTCAACAAAACCACCACGTAATTCCAGAAACATCCCGGTAAATTTAAGGAAAAATCCCATAAAATGGCAGAAAACTCCCACCAAATTCCCTACATCTTCTCAATACCCTACCAAATTCCTGAAACATCCCACAAAATCTCCTCCAATTTCCACACAATTCTAGAAATATCCTTCCAAATGCTTCAAGTCTCATCAATATCCCACAACATTCCAGCAACATCCCAGAACATGCCAAAAAAATCCCACAAAATTGCAGAAAAATGCCACAAAATTGCAGAAAACTCCCACAAAATTCCAGAAAAATTCTCAAAACCCTACCATATTCCAGAAACATCCCACAAAATCTCCAAAATTTCCACACAATTTAAGAAAAATCCCACAAAATTCTTCAAGCCTCCTCAGTATCCCGCAAAATTCCATAAAAATTCCACAAAATTCTTAAAAATGGCACCAAATTACAGAAATATCCCAAACAATCTCCTCCAATATCCACACAATTCCAGAAATATCCTTCCAAATTCTTCATGTCTCATCAATATCCCACAACATTTCGAAAAAATCCCAGAAAATTGCAGAAAAATGCCACATAATTGCAGAAAAACGCCACAAAATTGCAGAAAACTCCTACAAAATAACCTAAATCGTCTCAAAACCATACCAAATTTCAGAAACATCCCACAAAATCTCCTCCAATTTCCACACAATTCCAGAAATATCCTCCCAAATTCTTCAAGTCTCATCAATATCCCACAACATTCCAGAAGAATCCCACAACATGCCGAAAAAATCCCACAAAATTGCAGACAAATGCCACAAAATTGCAGAAAACTCCCACAAAATTCCCTAAATCTTCTCAAAACCTTACCAAATTCCTGAAACAGCCCACAAAATCTCCACAAATTTCCACACAATCTAAGAAAAACTCACAAAATTCTTCTTGTCTCCTCCATATCCCTCAAAATTCCACAAAACCCCCACTTAATTTCAGAAACATCCCGCAAAATTTAAGGAAAATCCCATAAAATGGCAGAAATCTCCCACCAACTTCCCTAAAACTTCTCAAAACCCTACCAAATTTCTGAAACAGCCCACAAAATCTCCACAAATTTCCACACAATTTAAGAAAAATCCCACAAAATTCTTCATGTCTCCTCTGAATTCCACAAAATTCTTACAAATCTCACCAAATTCAAGAAATATCCCAGAAAATCTCCTCCAATTTCCATAACATTCCAAACCAATCCCTCAAAATTCCAGAAACATACCAAAAAACCTCCTCAATATCCCAAAAAATTTAATGAAAAATTCTACAGCATTCCGAAAAAATCCTACAAAATTCCCTACATCTTCTCAAAACCCTACCAAATTCCTGAACCATCGCATAAAATCTCCTCCAATTTCCACAAAATTCCAAAAATATCCTTCAAAATTCTTCAAGTCTCATCAATATCCCACAAAATTGCAGAAAACTCCCACAACATGCCAAAAAAATCCTACAAAATTCCCTACATCTTCTCAAAACCCTACCAAATTCCTGAAACAGCCCCCAAAATCTCCACACATTTCCACACAATCTAAGAAAAATCCCACAAAATTCTTCAAGTCTCCTCCATATCTCTCAAAATTCCACAAAACCCCCACGTAATTCCAGAAACATCCCGCTAAATTTAAGGAAAAATCCCATAAAATGGCAGAAAACTCCCACCAAATTCCCTAAAACTTCTCAAAACCCTACCAAATTTCTGAAACAGCCCACAAAATCTCCACAAATTTCCACACAATTTAAGAAAAATCCCACAAAATTCTTCATGTCTCCTCTGAATTCCACAAAATTCTTACAAATCTCACCAAATTCAAGAAATATCCCAGAAAATCTCCTCCAATTTCCATAACATTCCAAACCAATCCCTCAAAATTCCAGAAACATACCAAAAAACCTCCTCAATATCCCAAAAAATTTAATGAAAAATTCTACAGCATTCCGAAAAAATCCTACAAAATTCCCTACATCTTCTCAAAACCCTACCAAATTCCTGAACCATCGCATAAAATCTCCTCCAATTTCCACAAAATTCCAAAAATATCCTTCAAAATTCTTCAAGTCTCATCAATATCCCACAAAATTGCAGAAAACTCCCACAACATGCCAAAAAAATCCTACAAAATTCCCTACATCTTCTCAAAACCCTACCAAATTCCTGAAACAGCCCCCAAAATCTCCACACATTTCCACACAATCTAAGAAAAATCCCACAAAATTCTTCAAGTCTCCTCCATATCTCTCAAAATTCCACAAAACCCCCACGTAATTCCAGAAACATCCCGCTAAATTTAAGGAAAAATCCCATAAAATGGCAGAAAACTCCCACCAAATTCCCTAAAACTTCTCAAACCTCTACCAAATTTCCAGAAACAGCCCACAAAATCTCCACAAATTTACACACAATTTAAGAAAAATCCCACAAAATTCTTCAAGTTTCATCAATATCCCACAACATTCCAGAAGAATCCCACAACATGCCGAAAAAATCCCACAAAATTGCAGAAAAATGCCACAAAATTACAGAAAACTCCCACATAATTCCAGAAAACTTCTCAAAACTCTACCGAATTCCAGAAACATCTCACAAAATCTCCACCAATTTCCACACAATTTAAGAAAAATTCATCAAAATTCTTCTTGTCTCCTCAATATCCCTCAAAATTCCACAAAACCCCCTCATAATTCCAGAAACATGCCACAAAATTTAAGGAAAAATGCCACAAAAGGGTAGAAAACTCACACAAAATTCACTAAATCTTCCCAAAACATTTCCAAATTTCCAAAACATCCCACAAAAGCTCCTTCAATTTCCACACTATCTAAGGAAAATCCCACAAAATCCTCCGTGTCTCCTCAGAATCCCACAAAATTGCAGAAAAATTACACAAAAATTCCACAAAATTCTTAAAAATGTCACCAAATTCTAGAAGCATCCCATAAAATCTCCTCAAAATCGCAGAATAATTTTAAATAAATCCCTCAAAATTCCAGAAAAATCCCCAAACATTCCCGAAATCTTCTCAAAACCCTACCAAATTCCTGAAACATCCCACAAAATCACCAAAGTTGCACCAAATTCCAGAAAAATCCACAGAATTCCAGAAAAATTTCCACAAAATTCCCTATATGTCTTCAATATCCCACAAAATTTTACAGAAAATCCCACAAAATTCCACTAAAATCTGATGAAATTGTTAGCGTTCAGGAACACAGACAATCACAGAATGATTATATGAAGGTGCTTTAATGAAGAGCTCTGGGTGTCAGGGGTACACATACCCAAATCTGACCCCTACGTTTTGACTTGAACATGTTTTTATCCTCTATCCTTATTTAACTTACATATTAATTATTAAATTTACATTGTTCTATTGTATACATTGATGTTACCCAAGCATGGATTTCTCGTGATCCCCCCCAGCCCCCCTAACATTGTTCCTCATGTTCTTTAAACAATAATTATATCTAATTACATCTAACAATTGTATCATTTATCATCTACTGACTACACCGGTGCAGTTTCACCTGATCTTTAGCAAGCACAAGGCCTAACATTTCCCAGGGCCTACTTTTCCCAGGCTTGCCAAACCTAACTTTCTTTCTAAGTCCCTGAATTTTCTATGATTTCAAAGCCTTTTACTATCATTCCCCCCTTTGAAAGCATTTTCACTTCACTATAAGTGCAAATGTTTTCACTTGATACAGTCCTTTGTTTCTGAGTTTATACTTGATGTTCTTCAAATCCTTGAGTGATGTAAGTGTTGCCTGGGATGTTGTCACGAACTGGAGAACCAGAAGATGGTGGGTGTGGATCTCACATCAGTGCCTTTATTATTTTCTGGTTCCAGGACGTTTTCTTCTGTATTTCTCCCTTGAAGATGCTGTCAACTAACCAAATTGCTAAGAATACAGTTAGTAAGATGATCATACTCTCAATGATAGATTTAATCCATGAACACACGTTCCACCCTAACCCTTTGAAGATTTTGCCTAACCAACTTGTAGACAAATCCTTTTGCTCTTCCTATGCTTCGTGCTCTATTTGTTGCAATTGATTGATGTCATATTCTACATCTGCAGTTACATTTGAGGTGTGGATGCAGCAATGATCAATCCGTCCCTTTAAAAAACTCACACACTCCATGCTCTTTCAGGAGTAGTAAATTGTAATTGTACATTTAGTTCTTTAAATCTTTCTCAGGTCACTCTTGCTAATTTATCTACCTGACCTCTAAGTTTGTACAACATTTCTCTCTTCTGATAGTTTGCTATAGGACCAAGCAAAGACTCTAGGGCCCACCCAAATTTCACTCTACTAGAGGGTTCTTGCCAAGTGTCATCCTGATTCTGTTCCTATCCTAATCTTCCCTAGCTATGCCTGTGTCTAGTCACTGAGTTGTTTTTTAAGCAGATTTCACATTTTGACATTACTGATTTTGCCATTGTTAGCATCTGTACGGAGATTAATTTTTGTTTCATCAATTTCACCAATGCCTCTGCACCCCAATGACATTTGTTATGTTTCATTTGTAGAACTTTATTGGAGGACTGCCAGCAACCCACCGCTCTTCACAGAAGTAAACGTGAACGCTGTTTATTTCTATCTTTAGCACACCTTTTATAGGGTTCTACAGGGCCTGCAGGCAGAGCAAGTTACTATTGGCTAACACACACAGGTTTACATTTTTTCTCCTGTACACAAGGATATTGTTTTGCTTTACTCTCTCTTCTGCAGAAAGGTTTCAAGGACTTTAGCCTTTAATATCACGAGTTATTTCAAAGACTGGTTTGTGCATACAGGCCTTTACTAATATATAAAATATAGCAACAATTCCCCCTTTCACTTTTTGCACAGACCAGGCTTTGGATGTGACTCATTCTATAGTTTCATGAAGCCAAGATAACACACAACTTAGACTTTCATCCCCATTAACATTATAAGTAAAGTCCGTCCCCCTTCTAGCACAAGAGACCTCAACCATCCAGTGATGCCGCAGCTGGAGAACCAACTTCCAATGGGGTCACTATCTTCTTTCAGGGCACGTAACCCATCCTGTAGCTGTTGCAGTTGCCCATGGATGGAAACTGAATGATCAGTAAGATTCAGACAGCACATGCCTTCAAACTCCTCACAACTATGTCCTTGTGCTGAGAGCAAAAAGTCAATTGCAGCTTGATTTTATAATACTGCATGACGTACACTACTCACATCAGCTGAAAGTTCACTTAACATCATGGATGTTAAGTTCAATCCTTCTTAGTCTAACAAGCGAGCCTTTTTAGAGTTGCTAAGCTTTAATTTGTTCTGGCTTCACTTTGACTGATGTTTTTTATTTTATCAACTACATTCAGCAATTGGTGTAAGCTTGGATGGAAACAAAGTAAGTTTCCCAAGATAACAGGGTCTTCTATGTGGACTAGCAGGAATCTAATTCCATGCTCTATCTCCACAAATTAGGAATATGGAACTAAGTAATCGCTTTGGTAATTGTCCTGTGAGATTGCACCACTAATAAAGGCTTTACTCTCAGTGTGAGTAACGAGATCAGCTATAGGGTTGTCTGCAGCCCAGTGCTGCATTACTTTGTTAGAATGGCTTCTGTTGGGGGTTCAAACATTATCCATCCACCTGAGGTATTGGTGGAACCTAACAAATCTAATTCTTCTGAGGGCTGCATGGTAACATTGAGAACTTTGGTAATTTTTGCTTGCCAGCAGGCTTCAAGTTGTCTTAATGTGAAGCCAACAGTGCAATTGCACTCTTGCAACATTGCAAATTGATTCAGTCGAGTCTCATTACTAATTAAACCTTTAAATGCTGCTTGAGGATCCCATTCAGGGACTCCTATGAGACAGGTGTGAAAAGGATCTCCAGGTGTGGCTAGGCTCAAACACATTGACCTTTGGCCAGTTCAGTGTGCCAGAGTGACCCATATGTTCTGTCACTTTTGGATGTTAGTTAGCAGACAGTTGGTCGGGACTATACACAACACAATTACCATAAGCAGTTTGTTCCATGTAAATGACACCATACTTGCAAACTCACAGCTAAACTTTAACGTTAAATGAACTTTCAAAGCTCATTTCATTTCACTAGCTCTTGAAGGGGGAAGGAAATGCTTATACTTTATACTAATATAACAATTCCTATATAGGCTAAACTCTTTATCTTAAGCTATTATCTAACTACTTTTAACACACATGCTCTGGTATATATGTAGTCTAAGTGTGGAAGCAATTTGCTGAAAGGGTAAACACACAACTACAATTTGCTTTATATACAATTAGATGGAGTCTCTACACTTTTCTTAGATCTTCTACAGAATTTCCTTCACAAACAGACTATGATTTAACACAATTCAGTCTTGGAACGTTCACTGCTCCCATGATGTCAGCTGGCAGCTGATCGGTGACTGAGGGCTTTGATGTTCAGGTTGTTCTTCACATCCTTCTAAATCTTAAAACAAAAGATAATTGAAAAAATTGGTAGAGACACAACATCATAATAACAACATAAAATTTCTGTTGGCAACTGTCTGTGTAGTGTTCAGACACAACTGTGTCCTGACAGCTCCACTTCTGATCCATGTCTGGAGTACCAAGGCTGTGTGGTGACATCTCTGTTCACTGGATCTCGTGTGTTCAGAGGCACAGTCTGGTCAGATGGACAGGTGACCTTTTTGAACCTGCCAACAAAACACAGACACTTCTCCCCTTGAAGTTAATGAATTACACTAATCAAATGCTTTTAGGGCATCAATTTCCCCCGTTTTTTTAAAAAAAACCGAAAAACGAGATGTACTTCTGTTATACACATCAACATTAACACAAAACTATATACAATTAGTAAGAACCTAGAGCAGTTAAAAATCAATTAAATCATAAACATTATTAATAAGATATGTAATATAAAACTACTGTTAATTACTAAAACACTGCACCAGCATCCCATAGTTAGCAAACCAACAGAAACAAAAAATCATCAGTGAAGGATTGGATCACCACCTCCGGAAATGATTCTCCAAGCCCACTTCAAAATTGATCCAGCTGTCATATTAATAGGGTCAAATTGTTGAGTCAAAAAGTGACTCAAATACTGATTTGGGACAGAAAACATCTGGATCTGCTGGCAAACATTCTGTCCAGGTAAAGTCAAGGCTTGGCCAGGGCCTGGCTTTAAACTGGAAAGATGCCTCTTAACTCATTTCTAAAACAAGGTTCTCAATAGTAGCAGCTAGGAGATGCTTACAGCACAGCAAACTGTTAAAATACATTTGTACAAATCAAATGATCAGAAGCCTCAGGTACCAGACCAATTAAACCATGCAGCAGTTGGTTTAATCTGAAGCCTCTCCCATGGCAGCTGATCCTCAGCAATGGTACATCTTCTTAAAATTCTGGAAACACTGAAAAATAAGAAAGCTATAACAAACAAAAACTGCAGAGATTGCACCAACCAATAGAACTCCTGATGAAGTCAAGGGTGTTATAAAACTTAACTTAAAAACATTCAAGCCTAAACATAATAAAACCTGACTTCGCTTAATTCTATTAACACTTAATCTATATTAAATAAAAACATACCTTAAATCTTATTCTGTTACTACAAAGGCAGCTAAAAGTTTGATATATACCTTCTAAACACAATATAACAGTAACATGGATTCACTATAAAGATTATAAAAACATAACAAATACATCACAATTCTATGTCATCTAGCTTTGAGAATAACTCACAATAACTGCAAATGGTACTAAAAATACTCATTCAAAACAGGAATTTGCCTAGTATATGTTCAAATTGGTTAGGATTTTAAAGTGCAGTTTTTCTAGAGAAAAACCACAACAACACAGGATTTGGCAAATTGCCATTCAGCTTTTGTAGCACTTTTCAGAAACATTAAGTATAATTCTTAAACTAAAATCTAAAATCCAAATTGGTATATATGCAGTTATATGTATTTTATATAACAAAAGGACTCACATTGAAATTACCTTATTAAAATTGTGGAAAAAACAAGCAAATGGGTAATATATACTTTAACTTAACTTTGTCTTGTACAGGTAAGTTCTCTTAACTAATTATTTTTTAAACCACAAATCTCTTTTGTAGATAAGATTAATGGAAGGTTTTCTTAGAAGCTGTAAATCATACCATATTTAACCTTAGGTTTTAAAACTAATTATTGCAAGGTAACTTCTTTAATATTCACCTTAAACACCTTTTTTTTGAAAAGGGACCTATTTAAACTTTCAAAGATTCACAATAATTTCTCCAGGAAAACTCTAAAAAACTCCAATTGCATAAATTCATTATTACTTAAACCACAAAATTAACTCTAAAAGGGTATATAAAAACATTTTTAAAAACCCATGAACCATGACTTTTTAACAAACTGGGTACTATCCCAGTGCTTTTTCTTAGAGAGGGGGGGGGGGGGGTGGACTGCCTGCCCTGCTGCTGCTCTCTGCTGCTGTTGTCTTTCTTCACATTCTCCACATACTCTCGCAGGAAAAAACCCCAAAAACCTCACAAAGTTAACTTTAACACATACAGTTGTTTCTCTCAATCTCTCTTGTTCACTGATAGAGGAAAAAAGGGGCACAATTTTTACAAAAGCAGGCGATGTTACACAAAAAGTCTCTCACGGCCAGGTGCTAACAACGGTGACGATTGCAGCTTATCAACTTCTAATTACAGTGATGAATTTCAAACTAGATACCATATAGTTTGTGATTTTTTGGCTATTTTGTCACTTTTTGAAGCTGTCTGAGCCACCTGTTCCTGCTCAGCGGTTTCTGTAATTGTTCAGTGTGGCCTTGGAACTTTTTCTGCACTGCTTCTGCCCCAGGGGCGCCTCCGCTCTCTGCGCACACCTCAGTGCTCCCCCATGTCCCCCTGGTTCGGGTGGAAACCAATCTAAATTTGGATTCTTTTCTTCCAGGGTAGTAAAGTTGGAACTTGAATATGATTGTAGTGTTAAGAGTGACTCCAAAAGTGAAGCAAATAGTTCAGGATATATCACATCCTGCCGTAACTGAACAGATTCTGTTCGTTGTTTCAGTGTTTGCTCTGGAATTTCTTTCTCATTATTTCCTTCTCTCTGACTCTCCCTCCCTCTTTCCATGGGCAGCATAGATAGGAGTGTTTGCCCAGCAGTGGGAGGTAAAGGAATGAGCATACCCATAAGCAAGAAGTCCAGGGAGCTCCTTGCGCAAATCAAAACCCTTAAGCTGTAGCTTTTCTAAAAAGCAGGTAAATAAATCATGTGCTGCTTGCCTTTCCATCTTACCGTCAGCGCTGTTGCAGCCCTACAAGGTTCGGCAGCACGTTACGGCCAGGACTCTCCTCTGAGGTCGCCTGGGGCGCGGCACCGTTGCTTTTCGCCGTCCTTGCTGCGGAGGACCCGTCCCCTGTCGCCGACTCCCGTGGCCTTCGCTTTTTAATGTCCCAAAGGTCCCAAAGGTCCCAAGGGTCCCATTTGTTCGGGCGCCATTTGATGAGTTCGGCGGGAGACAAGCAGCACTCAATATGAATGATCAGCAAGTCTCCTTTATTGGCAACTCCAAACTCCCTATATAACATCAATAATTAGGCTCACACCTAGTGCAAAAGCAAGCTCATTATTGGGTATTTTGTTTAAGGACAACTCCACCTAGTTCCACATTCTTGTGGTTGTTCATCTGTGCTGAATCCACATTCTTCTGATCACAGTGTCCTGTTCTCAGTTCACAGTTATCACTAAGGTCTTTCTGACTTTGCAACATCTCATACCAACTACACTCTACTGTTGTTTAATTCTTTCTCAGCTAATTGCTGCATGGGAACACGACCTATGTTAGATAGCCACTCTTCCACACTGTTGAGCTTCGGGAGCCTCCCGGGAAGCACCAGCCCTCCCCAGCCCACCCTTGGTAGGACTTTTTCTTTTCTCTCTGCTGACGATTTTATCCCCAAAACTGCCGTGGGAACGTTGTAACCAAGCACATCCTCCGGCGCTGCACTTTCCTCCTGTGAATTCCCTGTGCAGGGAATGTGTCTGTGCTTTTCCCTGCTCTGTTCACTGACAAACAAACCTGAGCCCGTGGGACTGTCAGAGCTCCTGCATGCAATGAAATCAGGTTGTGTTTCTCATGGCATGTTCTGGAGGAGCTTTTCTTGGTGTGTCTTGTGCTGCTGGAAATGACACAAGAGCCAGGAGGGAACAGAAGCTGCTGCTGCCCGTTGGCTCAGGGCCAGGGAACCAAGTTGTGCTCCCGGGCAGTTGGGCCCTGCTGGAAGCAGAGCCGCGTTTCCCTTGAGCAGCTCAAGCTTGTGACAGCTCCAAACAGGAAACCTCAGCAGAAAACTCTTCCTCCAAACTCAGCTGCTTTCCCTCCTGCAGCTGTTTGGGAAAGAGCCTCAAAGCACAGACTCTGCTGGGAGCCATTGGTGCATTTCCTCCCTCCCGGCAGCAGCAGCTCCTGAGCCCTTCACGGGCTCCTGGCCCTTCCCAAACCCTTCAGCTCCCTTGGAACTCTCAGCACTCACTAACATAGGTATTTCTTTCATATTTAAATTGCATTTAAACTTCTCTTTTTCTCTCCTCTCTATCTTTTTAATCTCCTCTTTATCTCCTTTAATCCCGTCAGCACCAGCAGGATGGGGATGGAGTCTTGGGGTGGGTGTGGGATGAACTGAGGATCCAGCAGAGAAGGGCAAGGCAGAGGGGAGAGGACTCAGCCAACCCTTCTCCTGCTCTCTCCTCCCCCAGGCTCCAGCTAAAGCAAGTCAGACTGGAAAGGATCCCACAAATGCTGTGTTCTCCTCCCTCTGAGCTTGGCTGGGGATCCTCAGCTTCAGCCTGGTGCAGTGGCTGAGATTCGCTAATTTGAGTTTTTTGGCTAATGCACTAAATAATGTGGTGGGTTTAGCGCTGGCTGAAATCTCCAGGGCACTTACTCATTTCTCACTGTGAGATATGGATTAGGAGAAGGGAAAACCAGGCTTAAAAGTTAGAAGGAATAAAGAAACTTTATTAACAGGACTATAAGAAATAAGAAACCAGAATAAAACCTCCAGAAACCTTTTCTCTCCCCAACCAACTTTTTCCTTTCTCAACTGACAGTGTAGGGACAAAACTTGGGATGTTAATGCAGTACCAACTATACGATAGCCTTTTCATCAGTATCTGTAGGGAGAGGAGTTTTCTCTTGTTATTCCATGGAGAGTTGTCCACAAGAAAAGACTTTTCTTGTGCTTTTTCCTTTCCATGAATAGCAGCCACCCAGGGCAAAACTCTGCCATCATGCCTTCCTCCCATTTCCACACCACTCTGAGGTGTGTTCACGGGCCATGAACTCAAGGGGTATTATTTTAAAGATTCAAGAGTTACTCTCTTCATCTGTCTTGGTGATCATCTCTGGGGACAGAAGTTTTCTTCTTCTCTCCCTGGGGACAAAGGATCTTCATCAGCTCTCATCTCTCTCTCTCTGTTCATGCATCTCATGGGATCACAGATACTCCACCACCTGCTTGGCTTCATCAATGGATACCTTTGCTCAGATTTACACTTTGAATCCTTCATTCCCCCCAATACTCTTTCATTAATGAAAGGAGTTATTTTTCAGAATGTTATTGTCCATCTCCATGGCCCTAGCAAAAGACTATTTCAGCTCATTAAAGCATCTCCTCATTCTCCTTCCACCTGAGGCTTGACTCTTCCTCGTACTGACCTTGATGTTTGATGTTGTATTTTACGTGTCGATCGCTCCCACTTTGCGCTCTCTGGAGAGGGGATGAAGTCTGCAGGTCTCATCTGTGTAGTGAAAGGGTTAAATGTGGCCCAAGGTGTGGCAGGCATTCCTGGTGTGGGATTTCAGCTCAGCAGCCCATGGAAGGCAGGGGACGGTTTCCAGCTTGGAGCCGTCTGTGCAGGCCATGGCGGGGATGGGTGAGATGTCAGCAGCCATGGCCCGGCCCAGCTTAGGGCCGGGGTCCCCCTGGGGAGGGCTTCAGCCACCCCACTGGAATGGGACTGGGAGGGCTTCCCGGGAGGGGCCACAGCAGAGCCCGGCCTGGCCTGGGGCCGGGGGAAGTCCTGCAGTCTCCATCCCCCCAGCCCAGAGCCACTGGGCTCCAGCCCAGCCCCCCCAGGCCACACAGGCCGCAGGGAGCGGGGCCAGCCACACCACAGCTCCAATACCTTTCCAGGCTGCAAACAAAAAGAGACAACTTCCCCAGCTGGAGCTTTTAAAAGGTGCTATTCACAAAGGTGATCTCACTTTTCAGTGCTGCAAAATGCTGTCAGTTCTCAGAACTGGCCAGCTCTTGGCCTGATCTCAAGCAGAGAGAAACTCCCAGCAGCCGCTCTCAGAGAAATCACTTCTGTGGGTGTTTTCTGCTTTTATCTCTAAAATGCCAAACCACCACAGCTGGCCTGCTGGGAAGGGGTTCGGTGCCCCCTCCCCACCCCTCGGAGGGCAGAAAGAAAGAGAGCTTCCCACGTTTCTTTCCTCTCTTAAATCTGTTGTCATCAAAGTGTTTCCAGCTTTTCTAATTGGCTTAGCAATGGGCCTGTTCTCAGAGCCAGACAGTGATTGGTTTTGCCAGGCATGGAGAAAGCTTTTAGCAGCTCCTTTTAGCAGAAATAGCATTCCCATGGCTGGCTTCTTCCCTCCTCACCAAAATTTAACCCATGCAAAACCAACAAAACTGGCCACTGGTGGTCCTGGGGCAGGGGAACCTGCAGGCTTGGAGAAAACTTGAAGAACTTGTGTGGAGCCATTCAAAAACGTAACGTGGCTTCATATCTAGACACACAGCTAAAACCCAGCTATTTCTCTATTCTTTTTCTTTTCAGCTGAGAAAGGAAGTCACAGGTGATGGGGTCTCTATTCCACATCTCTTGGGTCCCTGCCTCATAGCTCCCAATTTGGATGAAAGTTACCCATTTGGTCCCTCTGGCTTCCTCCTCCCACCATCTCCTACATCTTCCCCCATTCTTCTGTGACTTTCTTCTTCTCTTTCCTTATGACCATTGCAGCCTCATCTCTGTGGCTCACAAATGTGCCCAGGGGGCTCCAGGGGTGAGGCACAGGCCCACATGCTTCTTTGAGATGCCCCAGCAGTGCTGCAGCAGGCTGATGGCTGTGCAGTTCCTTTGGCACAGGAACAGGCATTCCTGGGTTTAGTCAGAAGCATCAGTGGCCAAAATCCCAATTTCCTTTGGTTTAGTCCCACCTCAGAGCTCAGTTGTGGGGCAGGATGTGGGTGCTTGGGGCACTGCAGCGCATGAACGATGCACGGTCCCCAGGGGTGGTATATCTGGAAACATTTATTACAAGTGTACATCACTTTTGTGCTGTTTTTCCTATTGGGTTAGAATAGTGTGAGCCTGGATAGCCAATAGTATAAATGTTCAGATGGCTGCTAAGGAATAATAGTCATGATCAATTCCATATTAGCAACATCAGTTTTATTTCCCTAGGACAAGTGCTTGTATAACAATTTCTTCTGCAAACTACTCTGCTTCTGCTACTTGTTACATTTTAGAAACTCTGTTCCATCCATCCTGCCTTGACTGAGGAGCAACCTTTGTTCTCTTAGGACAAGTTCTCTTTGTTTTCTCTCTCCACAGAGCAGTCTTGGAGTTACTCTTGGATCTCTTGAACAACAGGGTTTGGCCCATTGTCAGGCTGTAAATAATGAGCGGTGGGACCACTGGTGCTGTTAAGTCGATTTATTGCTGGAATGCATCAGAAAAGGTCTCAGTCTGAAGGCATGAGATTTTGGAGGGGTAACAAGTGGGCCATAGCTCAAAGGTAGTCACGAGTTTCTTTGTTACACAGCAATATATCACATTTTGGCCCAATGGACAGCTGACATGGAGTTTATTATTACTTAATCACCTTTCACCTTTGCCAAGTTCTGCTGCACTGTGTCTGCTTTTCACCCAATACATTGCTAGCTCACCTACACACATGTGCTTCTTAGGATAATATTTAGATTCATAGCTTACTCTATAAAATCACACAATTACAGTTGAAATCTCTCCACCATCTCACTCAATGCAGTTTCTTATTTACTTATGGCATATTCTTACTTGCAGCTATAGGAACATAAGCTTATGATTTCTCGACTCAACGTCTGTGAACCTTTAGCATTGCATGAACCCAAGCTCCTTCCAAGGCTGGAAATCAAACCCTTCAGTATCTGTGGAAGTTTCTGTCATTTCCCACAGCCCAGCAAAGGATTTGTGACCCTTTGTGACAGAGGAGAACCTGCCAGGCAATTTTGTGTTTGCTGTAGGGAAGGTTGGGTTGCTCTGCATCAATTCCCAGAGCAGCGCAGAGCATTGGCTTTGTGATGTCAGGGCATGGATGCCACCTTGTCGTGGTGACATCCCAAGGTTGCCTTGGTGCACGGAAGGCCTCAGGCTCAGAGCAGCTCTTGGGCTTGCTCAGTGCAGGAGCATCCTCCTGCTTGAGGCGTTTGTCAGTGGGCAGCTGCACACTGACAGGAGCCTTGTTTGTTTTTGTGGTGGAGCACAGTGTGCAAACTGGCACAGCAGTGCTACAATGATGGAGCAGCTCGCTGTTGCCGTTTGCACCATTTATGTCATTGGATATTCCGGCTATTATCTGACCAACCTGGCACGTAAGTAGAGGTTTTCCCTGGCTGGAACCTGAGCTGGCTTTTGTAGGTCTCCCTGCTCTTTCTTAGTGACCGGGTTGCTATTGAAACACAAAGACCATGAGGATGCCCCTGGTTTGGTAAAGCTCCTGTCAACACCTTCAGCAAAACACGGGGTGTCTGTAGCCAGGGGGCTGCGGGCAGCATTTGCAGGGCTTCTGTTCCCTCCACGGGAGAGCCTGTGGCAGCAGAGTCTGTCATTTCCTCACTTTGCTGGCTCAATCTCTTGGGGTGACTTTACTTTTAAGATAGCTCTGAGAGCTGGGGAAGTTGAAACTGCTGGAGGCTGATGGGAGTTTTTTCTCCTGACTAATTCCTGGCCATGGGTGAGAATTGGCAGCGGTTTTAACTATTGAGAAGTGAGATCAACCTGTGAACACCACCTGAAGATGTGAGGCCGGGAATTTCTTGCTCTCTTTGGTTTCTGGCTTCTGACGAGGTCACAGGGCTCTGTCTCGGCCTCCTCCCCCCCTCCAGGCCGGACAAGGCTGCAGAGGGCGGGGTGGGGGGAGAAACGGAGCCGGCCAGCCTGACTTGGTTTGCAGTTTCTGCCACTGAACTGAAACCTGACACCATCAACATCTGCAGCTTTAGCAAGATTTTAACTCTTTTACTACCTGCATGAGACTTGCAGATTAATCCTTTTTTTCCAGAGAGAGGGAGAGGGAGTGATCAACCATCAACCCATCAAAGAGAGTGAAGAAACAAATTAAATTTAGAGGGGGAAGAGAAAGAAGGAGATGCTTTAATAAGCTGAAATATTTTTCTGTTAAAGCTATGGGCATGGACAGTAGTGTTCTGAAAAAATCTCCTTTAATTCATGACAGAGTATATTGGGAGGAATGGAGAGTGTGGATTTTGAGCAAATGATGAAGTAGTTGTGACACTGTGAGATGCTGGAACAGAGGGGGAGAAGTAAGAGTTGAAGATTTGTGTCTTTTAAGAAGCAAAAAAGAAAACTTCTGTTTCCAGGGGGGCTCAGAAAAACAGATAGAGAACTTTTGCCTTTGAATAACTCATTCATAAAAATGACATCCCTGGACTCATGACCCATAACACACCTCAGAGTGATGGGAAATGGGAGGAGACAACTGATGGCAGATTTCTGGGCAGCTGGCATCAGAGAAATAGAAAGCTATGAAGAAAGATAGTTTTCATGTGAAAAACTCCATAGATAGCAGAAGAAGACTTCTGTTTCTCTGCAAAGACTGATGAAAAGACTCTAGCAGGAATTGGGACTGTTGTAAACACCAAAGATCCAAAGTTTTTTGTCTCCATGTTGTCATGTAAACAAGGGAATGGTTGGGTAGTGGGGGAGAAAAGGGTTGTTCTGGAAGTTTCATTCTGGTTTCTTATTCTTGTAGTTTTTGTCAATAAACTTTCTTTATTCCATTTAAGTTTTAAGCCTGTTTTGCTCTTGTTCTAATCCATATCTCACAGCCAGAAATAAGTAAGTTTCCTAGTGATTTTTTAGTTGCTGCTTTAAACCACACCAGTCAAGCAGGACACCTTTGAAAATGCAGACTGGGAGATCTTCTCAGATGCTGTTCTAAATAGGCCACGGTTCTCTCCAGTTTTCTCAAAGAATTTGGTTCATTTTCCTTGCCCACTGCAGGTCATCTGAGCCGTGTGTTCAGAGGTGCCGATCCTGAGGTGAGTCAGAAAGGAACATTTGATGTTCCTGGTGTTTCAGAATTGTGCAGGGAACTGTGAGCTTGGCCTGTGGCAGTAGAGTGCAGAGGGCCAGCTGGGTGGGCTGAAAGAAGATCCATTTCCATGTTTACAACAGCAATAGCAAAGGCATTGTTGGCTATTTCCTAATTTTCCATTGCAGAGCTTTAAAAGAACTCAAAGCTCAGATTTGCAGAGAGAACGTTGCTTGCTGATAGTAGCCAGGGTGAACTCTCTAATTCAGAGCTATTTGCAGCCTGGCTGAATTAACCCATTTTAATTTACTTGGAGAGACTTAGAATCCCATTGCTATCAAAGCTGATGATTTGTGCTTGGTAGAGCTGGTTGTAGAAATAGAGCTGAATAGAAATAAGGTTCTAAATGATAGGAGCTGCCTGTCCCTAACTCCACCATCTGTCCACAGAGCCCAGAAGCAAGAGCAGACTCTGCTGTGGCTCCCTCTGCTCCTGGAGAAGAGGCCAAAGAGGAGCAAAATGAGCAAAAGGAGCACGAGCTTCCAGCTGTGGTCACAGCCCAGCCTGACCATGCCCAGACAGTAAGTGCCAGTGCTGGGTGCTGCTGTCTTTAGTGCAAGGCAGAGCTGCAAGTTTCTGAGCAGCCAGCACTTGCTGTTGCTGGCTGAGGATGCTGAGTGCTGGAGTCCTGCCAGCACCCAGCCATTCCCCCATCCCGTGGCAGCTGGAAATTGGGCTTTGAGCCGTCGTGCTGAGGCCCCAAAGCGCTGCTGCCTGCGGGTGAGCAGCTGGCTGCTTGGCTCAGGGAAGCTCTGTCTCTTGGCTTCTGCCAAGCCATGGCCAAGGGCTCACACGGCATTGCTGGGGCTCACAGGGCTTGCTTTGTTTGCTGTCCCTTTTTGGAAACCTCTGCATGACCTGGAGAAGTGTTCTGCAGTTTTCTGGAGTAATTCTTCACTTCTGCAGAGTCTTTTAGGCCACCTGTCTTTTGGCTTTTGATAAGCTGCAAGGAGATGATTGTGTTGTCCATGAAGCTGTGGCCGGCCATTCTTGTCCTGTGTGGCCAAAGAAACAAACTGTGTAGTTCTGAACCCTTCTTCTGAGGCAAAATCCACAAGTGGCAAGTTTCTCTTGATACGTTTTGTGGTGAAGTCTGCAGCTTTGGAAACTGCATTGGAGCCTAGTGTGGGGGCAAAGCTGCAAGTCCTTGAGTGCTGTCTTTTGTTGCTAAGAACCCCTTTAGAGATGGTTGTTTTTCCTCAGAGCTGTTTTCCTCCTCCTGCCTCTTCTGTCCTGACACTCCCTGTTTAACCTATAAATTTCTGCCTGTCCTAGTGAGGTGAGACAATTCCATGGTTTAGGTGGTTTTTGGTGACTTTGGTCATACATGCATTACATGACCCATGGCTTCCTTCATTGGCATCCCTAGGGGTGTGTCAATTAATTTGTTGCTGGGGCCTTTTGAGGATCTCTGTCAGTGCCACTCAGAATTCTCAGCTGACAAAAGAGGGAGGAGAAACACCTTGGTCCTCTTCCATATCCTGAGGTGGCCATAGAGGCTCTCTGAGCTGCAGCAGAGGATCCAATTGCACACATCCTTGTCTCCTGAATGAGCAGGATTTCTAACAAGAGTGTGGATGTCAGAAGGGCAGGAGTGGCAGGGCAGGCCTGAAAAGGGCAGCTCCCAGGCACTTGCTCTCCATTTGTGTGTACAGAACATCGAGGCAGAGCCCCAGGCAGAGCTGCCCGAAGCTCCGAGGGCCATCATGGCAGTGAAGAGGAGGCCTGAGGAAGAAAGGAGAAACATCGAGGAGGAGATGAATCTCCACTGGCAGAGAGGAAATCAACGAAACCAGGTGAGTGAAAGTGAGGCAGACACTCCACTCATGGAAATTCCTCTCTGTCGTTCTTCACAGGCCTCCGAGGAGGAGCTTCTGGCAGAGCTGCAGGAAGCTGAGGCTAGGATCAGGGCAAGAGAGAACAGGCTGGAGGAAGAAAGGAGAATCATCCAAGAGAAATTAGATCTCCTCGCTCATCAGCAAGAGGCTCTAGAAAATCGAGTGAGTGAAAGAGCGATAGGCACAGCAGTCACTGCAGTCTGGTGCTTTCTGCCCTTCTTGCCTTTCCTCTGCAGAGCAGCAGGGGGCTGGGCTGATGCCTCTCAGTGCCATCCTGCTGTAGTGTCTATCCCAGCTGCTTGGAAGGACATTTCCTGCTGTGCTCAATCTCAGCTGCTGCCCTGGACAGTGGCACCAGTCATTTGCCCCTTTTGCCAGCACTCATCTCAAGGGATTCCTGCTGGCCTGCTCCTGCTCTCCTTGTTTCTTCAGGGCTTTTTGCAAGTGAACACAGTCCCCCAGACAGATTTGGAATACAAGCTGCAAGCTGTCTGTATGCCTTGGTGAATCTGCTGCTGTCCTGCTCTTTCCCTTTGCTCACAGTCAATGAGCCTTGGCACACAGGGACAAGCTGTGGTCTCTGACTGCTTTGTTCTCTTTGACTTGAGGTGGACGTGTTGATATCTCACCTGGCAGCCTGCGAAGGCTTCCAGCAAATGCCGGCTGATGAAGAGCCCCAAGGCCGGCGGGAGGCACAGGTACTGTCCCAAGCACAAGTGCTGCAGGCTGAGCACCTTCTGAAGATGGTGCAGGAAAAGAGGACTGAGGGGGAGGAGCTCCAACATTAGAACAAGGAGCTGCAAATGTGTCTGCAGCCCTTGGAGGGGGAAAGGGATCCGTGGGAGGAAGTGGAATGGTCGTTGTTGCAGTCATCCTTGAGAAAATCCAGGAAAATGGAATATGAAACTGGCCATCAACTTGATTAAAACCAACCTTGGGTTTTGACCATTTGGTTCCAGAAGTGGGCTTCCAAAAAATCCAGTTGATGAGCTTTGCATGTGGCTAACAGCAACTTCCTAAGGGCTTGCATTTGAAAAGGGAACTCGGGGTAATCTCTGCCATCCAGCTTTCTGACACAAACTCCTTTCTTCTCGCAGATCTACACAGGCTCTTCCATTCAATCTGCTGCAGCAGCAGCAGCAGCAGCATCTAAAGGAGCCTTTGTTGCCCAAGCTGAGCAGTGGAGCCGGGGCAGTTTGTCCATTTCCAGCAGTGACACATCTGCTGCTCAGCTCCAGGAGAGCCTGGGAGACTTCGTGGAGCAACTGAGTACGTCTGGTGTATTTCTTGTCTGAGGGACAGTGTATTGTGTGCACGTGCCAGCAGAGCTGTAGCAAATGATCCTCCTCACTTTGGTGTCCCAGAGACATTTAGGACTCCCCACAGGAACTGCTGTGCTCTGAGGCAGCGAGAGAGCGCTCTGGCTGTTCCTGCTGCCTCTGAGGGCAGCTTGGACTGGCTCAGCTTTGCCTGGCATTCCCTTGCCACTAAAGGCAGAAGCAGGAATTGTTCTTGGATCAGCAGGAGGCTGTGGCCTAGCAAATGATCTATGCAAGTTCTGTGTGCTAGTGCCCAAACTGAACAGAGTATTTAATTCCTAAATTCTCCTTAGACTCCCGACTTCCCACCTGTTGTCAGCACCAAAAGACTTCACAGAAACTGATTTGGGATTTTGTCTTTTTGTTGTGGTTCTGTTTTCTGTGTGGTGTTTTTTATAGATTTTTGTTTTGGTTTTGGTGGTTTTTTGGTAGTTTTTTTTTTCTCCATCCTGAAAGAGCTGTTCTGCCCCATGTGTCTTACTGGTGTCATTTTTAGGACTGTTCTTATTGCCTCTACTACATCTACAAGGTTTTTATGAGAATGCTGTATTTTTGTCAGTGAGGACTCCTTTGAAAGAACATCAGGTGACAGCAGAAACAGAGAGCAAGAGATGTTTTCATTGGGCCCACAATGAAGAAACAGATACTTGTATAACAATCTGTAATTAATATCCTAGTTTTATTTTTCTAAAGATGTGTCCAAGAGACACATCCACATGGTGTGATCAGATAAAACAGCACTGCAGGCATTTCTCAGGAGCGAGCCTGCAGCCCCTGTGCTGTGTATTCCTCAGATCCATGGCACGTTTTCATCCCTGATTCCCAGCCATTCCCATGACTCTTAGAATCCTACCTATTGGCCCAAGCCCTGCTCAGATCAGTCTCTGGGAAAACACATCAAGCCCTCTGTGATTCTGCAGCACAACCCATTTAATCTGCTTCTTGCCCATAACAGCTGCCAGTGCTGTGCTCTCAGAAAAGACCTGGTGGGGCTGAGAAAAGATCCCAGCTGATTTGGTGTCTACCTTCACCTGCTGGGACACAAAAGGGCCTTGATCTGCACCTGGCTGTGTCTGATCTCCAAGGCAATGCTGCTGTGTCCTGAACGGGGGCCACAGCTTGTCAGGGGCTCAGGCTGGCTGTGTCTTCTTGCCATTGCTTGTCAGTGCTCATGCTTGGCCTTTGCCAGCCTTGTGCTGTGCCCTGCTGTGCTCTCTGCGCTTCATTTCCTTCCAAGGACTGGACAAAATCAGTCTCTCTGCTGCCCATTTGTACTGCACAACTGCCTGTCTTGTTGCTGCTGTGCTTGCTGCCCAGCTGACCACAGAGGGTTCAGAGCCCCAGACAGCGGGGCTGCCTTTGGCATCTCCTGCAAGTTGGGATCTCTGCCTGAAAGTCAGCATCTTGCATTTTGTTTCCCTCAGGGAGGATGGTGAACAAGGAAAATCCCATCACAAAATACATTGAACTGGAAAGTCTTGGCAGCGGGTGAGTCCAACCACAGTCACTTCTACACAGCCATGGGCCAGGGGTTTCACTGGTGGAATATCCATCAAGTGGGAAGTCAGACAAGTTGTCCACATGTTTAGACAGCGGGCTTAGTCTGCCCCATCTCTCAGTACTGGCCAGAATTTGTCAAGTGTGCTCAGAAGGCATTGTCAAAGACATCTCCATGCTGCCAAGGTCTTGCCTGCAGCAAGGAACAGAACCTGGTAAATCTGCTTGTCTCTCAAGTGTGGGACAGCTCAGGATTCATTTCCTTCACATTTTTGGATGTCTCCAAATCATCTGGCCACACTAATGAAAGGAGAAGAATCTTGCTTGCCTGAAAGCACAACCTACCCCCAAGGAGAGCTGTCAGATAACAGTTCTCAGGAACATTTCTCTCCAAGAGTTTGCTAAAGGAAATACTCCGTGCTCAGGATTAGAATTGCACAGTTTAGAAGCTGATAGCCGAGATGAAGGAATAAGCTGCCTTTTGGAGCTGAGGCAGTAAAGCCCAAGGCTTCAGGAACAGGCCCAGTGCCCAGGCACTTGAGGGGAAAATGCATCATCTGCCTTCTGGCAGACCCCTCCTGCAACCTGCAGCTTTTAGGCATTTACAGCAGAGCTCTCCTGTCTGGACTGGCTTTCAGTGCAAGATCTAAATGGCTTCTCCTTTCTTTGCTGCTGTTTTGTTTCTAGGGGTTTTGGAGAGGTTTCCAGAGCACTTGACATTGCAACAGGAGGAGAGGTAAATGTCAACAGCCCCTGCAGCCTCTGCTGCTCTCCAGGCCTTTCCCCACTGCTGACAGCTGTGGCTGGAGCTTTGAGTAGAGCTGTGCTGAAAAGGCACAAGAAGCACAGACTGGAGCCAGCCTGCAAATTGCACTTGGAACAGGCTTTGTGGACAAGGCAAATCGCCAGTGGCCACATGTCCTGTAACTGGCCCCCAAGGGAGCAGAGAAATGGGCTGTTGGAATGTCACTCCCTAATTACTCTGGTGATGAGGTCTAATCACAAGGCACTTGGGCACAGCTTGGCTGTGCCATTCCAAAATCACTTGCTCCATGTGTGTTGTGGTCTCATGCTATCAATTTTCTCAAATTACTCCTTTTCAATGTCATTTGAGGTGGCCATAAAGAAAATAAATGTGCAAGGAGTGAATAGGAAGATACTAACCATGAATGAAATCAGGATCATGGAGAGTAATAGGAGTCCCAGGATCGTGAATTACTTAGCCAGGTGAGTGGTCACGGTCCTATCCCTTGAATGTTTCTTTACATACTACAAGCATGAGAGCTTAAAACCCCACTTTGGTCAGTGGCAGGAAATAGAGTTGTTAATGATTATTTCTCTACTTATCTCCAATGGATGGGAAGAGACTGCATTTTGTCTGCATGAATCCACCCTGGCAAATGCAGACTGAAAATTGTTCAAAACCCTGCATCAGCCCTATCTTAAGAATTCAACACCTTCTAAGTTCATTGCCTCCACAGTTCTTTGGGCTTGAGTTTTTCAAGTTTCTTAAATGCTGATGAACCATCCAAGAGAGGATTGCCCTTGCATTGTTGCCCCTCTTTTCCATTGCTGTGCATGCCGGGAAGACTAGGTACTTATTTCCAGAAATGCCATGCGTGACAGGTTTTTTATCTGGGCTCTTCCTAAACTGCCTTTCTCCTTGAGACAGCACAGACTGCAAACACTGCACAGCCTAGAGGCAATGTCTATGCCTTTTCTTCTGCCCTTGTCTCCAAGGGACCCAGAAACAAGACTCAAGCAAAAAACCAACCTAGCCGTGCATGTTCACCTGCATGGCCTTGTTTCCTTTTTTCAGCTACCTTGTGCATGAGGAACTCTGGCTGGTGATGGAGTACATGGACGGAGGCACTCTGAGAGATCTCATCGACGAGATTCAAATGTCTGAAGGAGAGATTGCAGCTGTCAGTCAGGAGGTCAGGGATCCCATCTGTGCTTCCAAGGCCTTGAGCTGCATTGTCTGGGAAACAGGGGCTCAGAATGGGAGTGATTTCATGGGCCAAGCTTGGTTTCTGTGCTGCTCCTCGGCTATGGGCAAGCAAGAGCATCTCAAGGGAACTGTCTGCCAGTGCCCCTACACTCACTGGACTCACTTCCTGTACTCTTATCCCCTGCTCTTGTATTCTAGCTCTGTCTCTTGCATTGGCATTTGCAGTTCTCCACTGAGAAAGGTGCTGCTCTGCTACTGTGGGAGCAGCAGGCTCTTGCTCTCAATGGCACTGTGTTCTGCCATTCCTCCCCATTCCCCTGCAAAGGGAACCTTCCACAGCTGTTTCCTTGCTTGTGCGATGAACTCACAGCACTACTTTTTGCCCCCCTGCTTCTCTTTTCTCTCTCAGTGCCTGCAAGGACTGGATTTTCTTCACTCCAACCACGTGATCCATCGAGATGTGAAGAGCAACAACATCCTTCTCAGAACCGACGGCTCTGTCAAGCTGGGTCAGTGTATTCTTGCTCAGCTTCAGCCTTCCAGGAATGGGGGGTGTGGGGCTGCTTTCAGTGACTGCCAGCTCCCCAAAAATGCTGCTGCTGGCAGTGCAGGGGTCCCCCCTGCTGTGGGCTGAAGGCACAGTTGCAGTGTGCACACAGCTATGACAAGGAACCACAAGCAGCCAAGAGTGCTATTGCTCTGTGTGTGTCTGTGTGTGTTCCTTCCAGAGGGAGGGAGCTGCAATCTAAACCTTCAGGGGAACAAAAGGCACTGCTGGAGGAAGTGTAAGAAATGGGGGGATGTTTGAAGTAGCCAATTCATATTTCCTTGGCTAAAGCCCTAAGGAAACAGAGCAGGGAGTGTTGTCCAGGAAATTCAACTGCACATTCTCAAACTTCTACCGGGGAATTCTCTGGCTTGGTTTCCTAATTGACAGTATTAAAATTAAAAGAGTATTTTGCTTTCTCTTCAGCTGATTTTGGCCTTTCTGCTCAGCTCACCCCTGAGCAAAATCAGCGGTGCTCAGTGATCGGGACTCCTTGGTGGATGGCACCTGAAGTGGTGAAGCGTCAACCATATGGCCCCAAAGTGGACGTGTGGTCTTTTGGAATTGTGGCAATTGAAATGGCCGAACAAAAAACTCCTTATGACAGTTTCACTGCTCGATCGGTAAGGAGCAAATACTCTCTGATCCCGCTGTCTTTCTCACCTGTCCCGGGTTCTCTGCTCACTGCACAAAATCCCATGGCCATCTGCTGGAAGTACTTCCACCAAGGCCCCTTCTACAAATGGCCCTGCAGCACATCAGCATCTGCTGGAGCTTTGGTTGCAGCACTGGGGGAACTCAAGCCTTACCTCGCCCAAGCCATCTCCATTCTCAGGCAGCATTTTGCTTTGCCTTAGAAGTCGTTCCAGCTCTTTTGGCTGTGTAGATGGCCCCAAGAATAGGAAACAAGCATCTCAGAGCTGGTGTTATCTTTCCAGAAATGAAGCAAAGGAACTCAAACCAAACCAAGTTTCTAAAACAGTGCTTTTGAGAGAAGAAGTGCAGCCCCATTCTTCTCACAGGGAAACTTGTCTGAAACCCAGAGATGAGGCTGTAAAGCCAGAGTCTCTTCTGCTTCTTGTGCAGTGCTGCTGAGACACTCAGTGACCACCTTCTTTCATAACCCAAGCCACTTTCTCCATATCACCAAGCTGGAGCCTGGTGACGGGGAGAGCCTGCCAAAACCTCCTGTTTGTTTCCTGGCACTTTCTGGGATGGGCACAGCGTTAATGCATTGACTTGAGAATCCAACGAGCACAGGCTTACCACAGGGGTGACACTTCTGATTTCACCATGAATATTTTCCTTTTGCCACATAAGGGAACCGGAAATTTTCAGAGTGCTGAGAGACAGAGCTGCAGGTGGCTCCTGTGTGCCCAAACAGGCATTTTCAACCCAATACATTTGTGGAGGCATCTTAATGTGTCTGTGTTGAAAATGAGATTCCAAAGGTTTGTTTCCTTCCCTGAGGAACACCTGCTGCATTTCCTTTCTTTTCTTCCAATTACCATCATTTTCAAGAACAAGACAATAAGCTGGATGAGTTTTGTTTTATGGCAGCTGTGCTTAAGGGACCAACAAGCACTGCAGAGATTCTTTTCATGTAAGAATCCTTGGAAATAGTACAGTTAGTTAGAATAGCAAAATCCCTCTTCCAAAAAGGCTGCCAAGCTGCTGGGAATCCTCCGAGAAGGAAACATGTATTTGCTGATGTAGTTGCCACTAACTAGATCAGGCAATGAAATCAGCTGCCAAGGCAAGATCTGCTGGATGTTGGCAAAGCTGTGGCTTTGGGGCTTGGGTTTTTTCATGATACAGGAAAGTCGTCATCCAAATGCTACAGGAAAGTCATCTCTGCCTCTCTGCCAGGTCAAAAACTGCCACTGCAGAGTGGAGCTTAAACAATGGGCTCTGGGAGAGCAGTTCCAGATGGGAAAGAAGCAGGTGGAGCCTTGTGTTTCCTTTTTCTCCAGGCTAAATTCCACATAGCCACAGAAGGGACCCCACAGCTGCGGCAGCCCGAGCAATTCTCGCCTTTGCTGCGTGACTTCCTGAGCTGCTGCCTGCAGAAAGGCGAGGCGCAGCGCTGGTCTGCCAAGGAGCTGCTGCAGGTAAAATGCCAAAAGGGCTGCAGGTGAAACAGTGTCCCAGGGATGGGCTCCTCCTCCACTGAAATCCAAGGCATCAGATGAGCCCCCATCCTCCTCACTTCCAACCTTGGTGCTGTTCAGCTGACAGTGGGGAGCAATCCTAGACTGGGCTGGGCTGGCAGGGAGTGCTGGGTTTTAGCGCTGGCTAAAATCACCAGGGCACTTACTCATTTCTTGCTGGGAGCTCTGGATTAGGAGAAGGGCAAAACAGGCTTCAAACTTCAAAGGAATAACAAATTTTATTAGCAGGCCCACAAGAATAAGAAAGGTCTCACCTGTGCAGTGAAAGGGTTCAATCTCACCCAGGTCATGGCAGTCACGGTGTTGGATTTCAGGCTGTGCTGGGCCCCTCTCTCTGCCCGGGAGCCGCTGGGAGGGGAGGCTCGGCCTGGAGCCGTCGCTGCACGCCAGGGAGAGGGTTTAGTGTGGGCAAGATGTCAGCAGCCGTGGCCTGGCCCAGCCTGGGGCTGGGGTCCCGCAGCCTCCATCCCCCGCCCGGGAGCCGCTGGGCTCTGGCCCGGCCTCCCCCAGGAGCACAGGCCGTGGGCGAGCAGGGCCGGCCTCACCACAGCTCCGTTACCTTCGGGCTCCGGAAGCAAAGAGGGCCAGTGCCTGGGCTGGTGGTTTTCAAAATGTGCATCATCACAGAGGCGCATCTCATTTCTAAATGGTGCAAAATGTTGTCAGTTCTCAGAACTAGCCAGCCATTGGCCTGTCTCAGGCACAGAGGAAGCTCCCAGCAGCTTCTCTCAAAGAAATCACTTCCGTGTGGGGTTTCTTACTTCTTTCCCTAAATGTCAATTCATCTCAAACTAACTCACAGGGACATGGAAAGGTCATCTAGTCTGTGTCCTGCAATGAGCAGGGACATCTTTCAAGAGATCAGGATACTCACACCTCAGATATTTCCAGGGGTGGGCCACCTACCAGCTCTTGGGGCAACCTGTGCCACTTTTGCCCCATGCCCCTGACCTACTCTGACTCAATCCCCTTTCCATTTAAAAACTATTCCCCTGCCTTTGAAGCTCTTAGCTTGGAAAATCATGCTTTCTTGTTGTTTTCTTTTCCTTTCTGCAGCATCAATTTATAACATCGGCCATGCCTGGGTCCAGCCTGGCACCTCTCATCGTTGCCGTGAAGAAGTGGAAGGAGGAGGCAGGAATGCAACAATCAATTTATAAACTGTCTTCTCCATGAAAAACTTAGAGTAGGATTACAGAGTAGGACTGCAGAGTAGGATTGTAGAATAGGATTATAGAGTAGGATTGTAGTGCAGGATGGTAGTGTAGGTTTGTAGTGTAGGATTGTAGAGTAGGATTTTAAATAAAATTTCTAAAATCTCAACTCCTTTGGAACATTTCTCTCCTTCTGACCCTGTGAGAAAGCTCAACATTTCCTTCTGAATTGTCAGTTTTTTCTTAGAGGTGGAAAGTGACATTGATGGCTTCTTTGGTACAGTTTGTAAGGGGGGAAGGCTCCTCTTCATTCATCCTCTCCAGACCACACTGCCTTTGGAATATGGCCAACTGGCCAAGTTTTGCCCAGCTCTGGCATTTCTATTTGAGGCAGAAACAGCAATGGCATTTGCAGGAAAAACCAAAGGAGGAGCGGTGCAACGCAAACATCCTGTGCAGATGCAGGCTGTGCAGATGTGACTCGAGATTATTTGGGCTCCTGCCACTTGGATTTGTATCCCTAAGAGAAATCTCTTTGGCTGGAGGAGAGTCTGGCTGAAGAGAGAAAGCAGAAAGAGCAGTGAGGGTGCTGTGCAAGGTCTCCTGTGGTGCAGAGCTATCAGCGACTGTGAGGTGAGAGCGGGCCCGGCCTTGGCCAGGCTGGAGCCCCAGCAGAGCCCTGACAGAGCCCAGAGAAGCCTGAGCCTCGGCAGAGGCAGGCTGGAAGGAGGCCCTTGGAGCTGCAAGAGGCAGCAGCCTGGCCCTGGCTGCCTCTTGCTGGCACCAGGCAAATCCTCCGCTCTCAGAGCCAAGCTGGCAGCTGGCTGCTCCTGAGGGGAAGCGGCGCCGTGCTGGGCACAGCACACACTGGTGCCATGGGCTGTCTGGAGTCTGCACAGGAGGAGAGAAAGGCAAAGAGCAGCCCAGGGCTGCTGCCCTGCCTGACCATTGCTGCTCTTCTGCCACCTGCCCTGGAACTCCTGGCAATGGTCAGCAGTGTGTGCAGCACTCTGGGCACAGGGGGAGGGAGCCGGGCTGCTCCGCAGGCTCCAGCACAGGGCAGTGTCCTTCAGGCACGGCATCTCTGCCAGGGGAACCGAGGCCAGTGTGAGGCAGTGACAGCAAGTCAGGGCACATCTGCACGAGCCAGTGCCTCACACAGCTCTGGGACCAAGCGCCTGCAATCCTGGAGCTCTGCACTGAGCCACAGCAAAGGTGTGAAATGCAGAGGACTTTGCAGAAATATTCAGGGGCACCAGGCCAGCCTGCTTGGTGCTCTCTGGGGCACAGCAAGCACTGTGCAATGCAGCTTGGAGCTGCTGGCAGAGAGGGACTATGGGCATGTGCCTGAGGCTTGTTCTTGAGTAGTGATTTGGAAGGGAGCAGAAGGGTCTCAGTAGGCAATTTGTGTTTTCTTCATGAATTGCTGAATGAAAGACACAATGTGGCCTCACGCAGCAAGAGAACTTGCAGAACTTACTGACTATAAGTTTGTGCTGAATTCCCAGAAAAGGGAAGTGTTGAAGTGTAACAAACAGGGCTTTTGAATTCAGGTAGCTCCTGAGCCTTCATCCAAAACAACCACCAGGAGGCTGACAACTATCTCGTGCAGAGCCCTGCTGCAAGGGCTTCCATAATCACGGAATTAGAAAATATGAAGCTTAGGAAAATAGAATGTGCCCATCAAGTTAAAAAAGTTTAAAAGCTTGTCCTGTGCAAAGAATGGACAAGTGAGTTTGTGGTGGAGCTTTCCTCCTCACTCCTGGCATTGAATAAACAAATCCCTGCTCTGTAGGCCCTACACTATGGAGTACTGTTTTCTTGATTACGTTTTGCTCATCGTAATCACACTATGCTTTTCATTTTCTTCTTAGAACCTTCTAAGCATGAAGTGAGTAAGACAGTGAGTTGTGTATTGATAGGGCCAAAGAAATATTTCCAAATGCCATCCCGGGAAAGGAAAGGACGTGAAACAGCGCTGGGGAAGAGCGTCCCTCGCACAGCACTCAGAGCTGCCACAATGCACAAGATGGCGGCCGGGGCTGAGGCTGTGCCACCATGCACAAGATGGCGGCCGGGGCTGAGGCTGTGCCACCGTGCACAAGATGGCGGCCGGGGCTGAGGCTGTGCCACCGTGCACAAGATGGCGGCCGGGGCTGAGGCTGTGCCACCGTGCACAAGATGGCGGCCGGGGCTGAGGCTGTGCCACCGTGCACAAGATGCCGGCCGGGGCTGAGGCTGTGCCTCTCAGAGCGCTCTGCAGCCTCTGCCAGCCCAGCCCCAGCCCCGGAGCAGCGCAGGGCGGGCAGAGCCCCCTTCCAGCCGTCTGCTTCAATGGACATTGACAGACACCCGGGCCACGCACACAGGCTGACACCTTTGCTCTGTGCACACAAACACGTACCACACACTTGGGAACCTCGGCTGGCAGCATTTTCAGGTGAAAATACAAAGAAACTCCAGGGTTTGAAGGTTTTCAAATAGAATATTTCATTTGCCAATAAAAGGACCAAAAGCAGAAAGGGCCATCCCAGCCTGTTTCTTCCATGCAGGAATAGTGTCACAGTGACTGTGAGCTGATGAAGACGGAGATGGGATTTAATCCAAAGCAGATTGTGCAGTGGGTGCTCACCTGTGATATGTATCCCTCACAGTACCTATTTATTTGGAACACTAGGAAGATTATGAGGCTGGGCAAGATATTAACCCTTTCAATACAGGGATGAGACCTACAAACCTTGTTCATCTCTCCAGGGACAGAAAAGGACAAAATAATAACACACAAAAAAACAACATAAAAACATCAAAGTCAGTAAAAAAAAAGGCCAAACCTCAGATAGAAAAGAAATGAAAAAATGGAAATTGAAACTAAAATAATCATTTAGTAAGGCCATAGGGATAATCATTGATAGACTAAAATATCTCATTTAATTCATGAAAAAAGTATAAAATAAAGTATTAAAACTATAAATCTAAACAAAAGCATCCATTAATGAAACAAATGTTAAAATAACTGTAATCCCATTAAAAGCTTGAACAGAAAATAAATAAAAACAATAACATGCCCATTGCACCCAGGGAGAGAAGTAGAAAACTTCTGTTTCCAGAGATGATCAGAAAAACAAATGAAGAAAACATCTGCCTTCAAACAACTCATCCTTAAAATAACACCCCATGAATTCATAACCCATAGACACACCTCTATGAGGGCTGTAAAAATGAGAAAAATGTCACAATAGAAAATTTTTTTCCCAGATGCCTGCTATTTGTAAAAATAAAAAAACACACAAAACCTGTTTCTTGTAAAAAAGTCTTCATGATACAATAAGAAAAAACTCCTCTCCCTACAAAAACTAATAAAAAACTTGTGTAATGAATACTGTTTTAACATCCGAAGTTCTATCTCTATGCTGTCAGTTAAAAAAAAAAACAACAAAAGTTATTCAGGAGAGGAAAGGCATTCTGTAAGTTTTATTCTGGTTTCTCATTCTTGTAGTCCTGTTAATAAAGTTTCTTTATTCCTTCTAACTTTTAAGCCTGGTTTTGCCCTTCTCCTAATCCATATCTCACAGTGAGAAATGAGTAAGTGCCCTGGAGATTTCAGCCAGCGCTAAACCCACCACATTATTTAGTGCATTAGCCAAAAAACTCAAATTAGCGAATCTCAGCCACTGCACCAGGCTGAAGCTGAGGATCCCCAGCCAAGCTCAGAGGGAGGAGAACACAGCATTTGTGGGATCCTTTCCAGTCTGACTTGCTTTAGCTGGAGCCTGGGGGAGGAGAGAGCAGGAGAAGGGTTGGCTGAGTCCTCTCCCCTCTGCCTTGCCCTTCTCTGCTGGATCCTCAGTTCATCCCACACCCACCCCAAGACTCCATCCCCATCCTACTGGTGCTGACGGGATTAAAGGAGATAAAGAGGAGATTAAAAAGATAGAGAGGAGAGAAAAAGAGAAGTTTAAATGCAATTTAAATATGAAAGAAATACCTATGTTAGTGAGTGCTGAGAGTTGAAAGGGAGCTGAAGGGTTTGGGAAGGGCCAGGAGCCCGTGAAGGGCTCAGGAGCTGCTGCTGCCGGGAGGGAGGAAATGCACCAATGGCTCCCAGCAGAGTCTGTGCTTTGAGGCTCTTTCCCAAACAGCTGCAGGAGGGAAAGCAGCTGAGTTTGGAGGAAGAGTTTTCTGCTGAGGTTTCCTGTTTGGAGCTGTCACAAGCTTGAGCTGCTCAAGGGAAACGCGGCTCTGCTTCCAGCAGGGCCCAACTGCCCGGGAGCACAACTTGGTTCCCTGGCCCTGAGCCAGCGGGCAGCAGCAGCTTCTGTTCCCTCCTGGCTCTTGTGTCATTTCCAGCAGCACAAGACACACCAAGAAAAGCTCCTCCAGAACATGCCATGAGAAACACAACCTGATTTCATTGCATGCAGGAGCTCTGACAGTCCCACGGGCTCAGGTTTGTTTGTCAGTGAACAGAGCAGGGAAAAGCACAGACACATTCCCTGCACAGGGAATTCCCAGGAGGAAAGTGCAGCACTGGAGGATGAGCTTGGATACAACGTTCCCACGGCAGTTTTGGGGATAAAATCGTCAGCAGAGAGAATAGAAAAAGTGCTACCAAGGGTGGGCTGGGGAGGGCTGGTGCTTCCCGGGAGGCTCCCGAAGCTCAACAGTGTGAAAGAGTGGCTATCTAACATAGGTCGTGTTCCCATGCAGCAATTAGCTGAGAAAGAATTAAACAACAGTAGAGTGTAGTTGGTATGAGATGTTGCGAAGTCAGAAAGACCTTAGTGATAACTGTGAACTGAGAACAGGACACTGTGATCAGAAGAATGTGGATTCAGCACAGATGAACGACCACAAGAAGGTGGAACTAGGTGGAGTTGTCCTTAAACGAAATACCCAATAATGAGCTTGCTTTTGCACTATGTATGAGCCTAATTATTGATGTTATATAGGGAGTTTGGAGTTGCCAATAAAGGAGACTTGCTGATCATTCATACTGAGTGCTGCTTGTCTCCCGCCGAACTCATCAAATGGCGCCCGAACAAATGGGACCCTTGGGACCTTTGGGACCTTTGGGACATTAAAAAGCGAAGGCCACGGGAGTCGGCGACAGGGGACGGGTCCTCCGCAGCAAGGACGGCGAAAAGCAACGGTGCCGCGCCCCAGGCGACCTCAGAGGAGAGTCCTGGCCATAACGTGCTGCCAAACCTTGTAGGGCTGCAACAGCGCTGACGGTAAGATGGAAAGGCAAGCAGCACATGATTTATTTACCTGCTTTTTAGAAAAGCTACAGCTTAAGGGTTTTGATTTGCACAAGGAGCTTCCTGGACTTCTTGCTTGTGGGTATGCTCACGCCTTTGCCTCCCACTGCTGGGCAAACACTCCTATCTGTGCTGCCCATGGAAAGAGGGAGGGAGAGTCAGAGAGAAGGAAATAATGAGAAAGAAATTCCAGAGCAAACACTGAAACAACGAACAGAATCTGTTCAGTTACGGCAGGATGTGATATATCCTGAACTATTTGCTTCACTTTTGGAGTCACTCTTAACACTACAATCATATTTAAGTTCCAACTTTGCTACCCTGGAGGAAAAGAATCCAAATTTAGATTGGTTTCCACCCGAACCAGGGGGACATGGGGGAGCACTGAGGTGTGCGCAGAGAGCGGGGGCACCCCTGGGGCAGAAGCAGTGCAGAAAAAGTTCCAAGGCCACACTGAACAATTACAGAAACAGCTGAGCAGGAACAGGTGGCTCAGACAGCTTCAAAAAGAGACAAAATAGCCAAAAAATCACAAACTATATGGTATCTATTTCGAAATTCATCACTGTAATTAGAAGTTGATAAGCTGCAATGGTCACCATTGTTAGCACCTGACCGTGAGAGACTTTTCGTGTAACATCGCTTGCTTTTGTAAAAATCGTGCCCCTTTTTTCCTCTCTCAGTGAACAGGAGAGATTGAGAGAAACAACTGTATGTGTTAAAGTTAACTTTGTGAGGTGTTTTTTTGTTGTTTTTTTTCTGCAAGAGCATGTGGAGAATGTGAAGAAAGATAACAGCAGCAGAGAGCAGCAGCAGGGCGGGCAGTCCACCCCCCTGCTCCTTCTCTAAGAAAAAGCACCAGGATAGTACCAGTTTGTTAAAAAGTCATGATTCATGGGTTTTTAAAAATGTTTTTATATACCCTGTTAGAGTTAATTTTGTGTTTTAAGTAATTATGAGTTTATGCAGTTGCAGTTTTTTAGAGTTTTCCTGGAGAAATTATTGTGATTCTTTGAAAGTTTAAAAAGGCCCCTTTTCAAAAAAAAAGGTGTTTAAGGTGAATATTAACAGAAGTTACCTTGCAATAATTAGCCTTAAAACCTAAGGTTAAAATATGGTATAATTTACAGCTACTAAGAAAACCTTCCAATTGATGTTATCTACAAAAGATATTTATGGTTTGAAAAAATTAATTAGTTAAGAGAACTTTACTGTATAAGACAAAGTTAAGTTAAAGTATATATTACCCATTTGCTTGTTTTTTCCACAATTCTAATAAGGTAATTTCAATGTGAGTCCTTTTGTTATATAAAACACATATAACTGCATATATACCAATTTGGATTTTGGATTTTAGTTTAAGAATTAGACTTAATGTTTCTGAAAAGTGCTACAAAAGCTGAATGGCAACTTGCCAAATCCTGTGTTGTTGTAGTTTTTCTCTAGAAAAACTGCACTTTAAAATCCTAACCAATTTGAACATATACTAGGCAAATTCCTGTTTTGAATGAGTATTTTTAGTACCATTTGCAGTTATTGTGGGTTATTCTCAAAGCTAGATGACATAGAATTGTGATATACTTGTTACATTTTTATAATCTTCATAGTGAATCCATGTTACTATTATATTGTGTTTAAAAGGTATATATCAAACTTTTAGCTGCCTCTTTGTAGTAACAGAATAAGATTTAAGGTATGTTTTTATTTAATATAGATTAAGTGTTAATAGAATTAAGCGAAGTCAGGTTTTATTATGTTTAGGCTTGAATCTTTTTAAGTTAAGTTTTATAACTTAAATATTCTTTTAAGGTTAAGTTTGTTACTTCCTTTTGTCATAAATCATTATTGTTAGGTTTAAATATTGTTTAATTTAAATTGTTTTATGTTTTATTGGAGACACTTGTCTAAACTGCAAAGTATAGTTATTTTCCTAGAGAGATGAAGATAGCCACAACTGAAACAGCTGTGACAGAACGCTGATGAACACCTGCTTGTGGATAGAAGGGAATGCAGTCTGTGACACCTTGACTTCATCAGGAGTTCTATTGGTTGTTGCAATCTCTGCAGTTTTGTTTGTTATAGCTTTCTTATTTTTCAGTGTTTCCAGAATTTTAAGAAGATTTACCATTGCTGAGGCACAGCTGCCATGGGAGAGGCTTCAGATTAAACCAACTGCTTTGTGGTTTAATTGGTCTGGTACCTGAGGCTTCTGATCATTTGCTTTGTACAAATGCATTTTAACAGTTTGCTGTGCTGTAAGCATCTCCTAGCTGCTGCTATTGAGAACCTTGTTTTAGAAATGAGTTAAGAGGCATCTTTCCAGTTTAAAGCCAGGCCCTGGCCAAGCCTTGACTTTACCTGGACAGAATGTTTGCCAGCAGATCCAGATGTTTTCTGTCCCAAATCAGTATTTGAGTCACTTTTTGACTCAGCAATTTGACCCTATTAATATGACAGCTGGATCAATTTTGAAGTGGGCTTGGAGAATCATTTCCGGAGGTGGTGATCCAATCCTTCACTGATGATTTTTCGTTTCTGTTTGTTTGCTAACTATGGGATGCTGGTGCAGTGTTTTAGTAATTAATAGTAGTTTTATATTACATATGTTATTAATAATGTTTATGATTTAATTCATTTTTTAACTGCCATAGGTTCTTACTAATTGTATATGGTTTTGTGTTAATGTTGATGTGTATAACAGAAGTACATCTCATTTTTATTTTTAAAAAAAAAATGGGGGAAATTGATGCCCTAAAAGCATTTGATTAGTGTAATTCATTAACTTCAAAGGAAGAAGTATCTGTGTTTTGTTGACAGGTTCAAGAAGGTCACCTGTTCATCTGACCAGACTGTGCCTCTGAACACACGAGATCAGTGAACAGAGAAGTCACCACACAGCCTTGGTACTCCAGACATGGATCAGAAGTGGAGCTGTCAGGACACAGTTGTGTCTGAACACTACACAGACAGTTGCCAACAGAAATTTTATGTTGTTATTATGATGTTGTGTCTCTACCAATTTTTCAGTTATCCTTTGTTTTAAGATTTAGAAGGATGTGAAGAACAACCTGAACATCAAAGCCCTCAGTCACCGATCAGCTGCCAGCTGACATCACGGGAGCAGTGAACGTTCCAAGACTGAATTGTGTTAAATCATAGTCTGTTTGTGAAGGAAATTCTGTAGAAGATCTAAGAAAAGTGTAGAGACTCCATCTAACTGTATATAAAGCAAATTGTAGTTGTGTGTTTACCCTTTCAGCAAATTGCTTCCACGCTTAGACTACATATATACCAGAGCACATGTGATAAAAGTAGTTAGATAATAGTTTAAGATAAAGAGTTTAGCCTGTATAGCAATTGTTATATTAGTATAAATTAGTATAAAGTATAAGCATTTCCCCCTTCAAGAGCTAGTGTAAGCATCTTTGAAAGTTCATTTAACGTTAGTTTTAGCTGTGAGTTTGCAAGTATGGTGTCATTTACATGGAACAGACTGCTTATGGTAATTGTGTTGTGTATAGTCCCGACCAACTGTCTGCTAACTAACATCCAAAAGTGACAGAACATATGGGTCACTCTGGCACATTGAACTGGCCAAAGGTCAATGTGTCTGAGCCTAGCCACACCTGGAGATCCTTTTCACACCTGTCTCATAGGAGTCCCTGTCCTGGGTTGCAGTATATTCTATCACCATCCTCATGTACTGTTGAAACCAGGTGAGGCAGTGCTCCCTGCCTCCCCCCCCCCCCCGGGCTACCTTCTGTTAATGGGCCCATCAATGCCCTGCCCCATGACTCATAGATAACTTCCCCCTGTATTGTCCCCTGTTAATGGGCCCACCACTGCCTTGCTGCATGACTCAGAGATAACTTCCTCCTGGACTGTTTTCTGTTAATGGCTCATCAAGGCCTTATCTCATGACTCACCATCCCATTGTGAGATGCTCCTCCCCGAGGGAGGAGCCAAGCATTCCATACTGGATATAAGCTGAGAATTCGAACACCACAGCAGCCCTTACCTACGGGACTTCCAGAGGACAGGAGCTACTGCTGGACTTTCAGCTGAAGACCAGACCCCCTTTCTTCCAGAGGATCACGCTTCAACAAGACCACCTCATCTGGACGACTACCATCACCCTAACAGGGTTCCAGGCTGTATTCTGACTCTGTCAGTGTTTTTGATATTATTGCATTTATTCTTTTTATCATTTTCCTATTAAATTATAATTCTGACTTGCGATCTCTCACTGGTTTGATTTCAAACTAGTACATATTTTGGCGCCCAACGTGGGGCATTAACCTGAGAGAAAGTCAGAATTGCAATTTCATATTAACAGAAACCTATCCACCATGGTGGTTGGCTTGTCTATATGGGTACTGTATCTTGCTCTCTATATTTTCCCTCACATGGGGAACTACTTGCCTGTTGTATTGCTCCTGTTGAGACCAGGGAATGGTATGAGAATTGCTTTATTGGTTTATTATGCTTATGGCATGATAACCTGTGAGGCAATGAATACCATTCGGAATATATACTCAATTTTGTTTGCTTGTCCTAGTCTGGGCTGCTACATCTGGGACCTTCTCAACAATCGCACCCTGCCCTTGGTGGGAAGAGTGGAGAGTGGTTTCTTCCAGCCTTTCAGGTCAGGCACAGCAGTTTTTAAAAATATTGAGTTCTCTCTGGATGCCAAGGACAGCCTAGTCTTGCTGTTTTGTTTTCTCTGCATGGCCTGCACCATGTACACCATGCTTAGAAACAAAGCACTGTTTGGTGTGGTACAGCGTCTTCTTGAGGAGGAAGAGAAAAGAACCAAGAGCAGAGCAACAGCATCCATGACCACACAGACTGCCACAGAGGAGAAAGGAACCAAGAGCAAAGCCACAGCGTCCGTGTCTACGCAGACTGCCACAGAGGAGAAAGAAACCAAGAGCAAAGCAACAGCATCCGTGTCCACTCAGACTGCCACAGAGGAGAAAGGAACCAAGAGCAAAACAACAGCGTCCATGTCTACGCAGACTACCACAGAGGAGAAAGGAACCAAAAGGGCCATGAGCACCTCCACACAAACAGTCACCGAACCAGAGCAGCCTAAACCGGTAGAAGTTGCCCCCATTCAGAAAAAGAAATCAAAAAGCAAATCAGTCCGCATAGTGACTGATGAGGGTGAGGCAGGACCTTCACACGCAGCGGAGGAGACAGAACCAGAGATTATCACTCGCTCTCTATCCCTAAGTGAGCTGCGTGACCTGCGGAGGGAATTCACCCGCCAGACGAACGAGTCCATCCTAACCTGGCTGCTCCGCATCTGGGACGCTGCAGCAAACGACACCATCCTGGATGGAAGTGAGGCCAGGCAACTGGGATCGCTGTCCTGGGATGTGGTCATTGACCAGGGGATTGGGAGAACCCAAGAAACTCTCAGCCTCTGGAGGCGACTGCTGACAAGTGTAAGGGACAGATACCTCTGCAAAGAAGACCTCCAGGTGCACCAGGGAAAATGGAGCACAATGGAACAGGGTATCCGATGCCTGAGGGAGTTGGCTGTGCTGGAGATCATTTTTGCAGAAGATGAGAGATTTCCTAAGAGCCCAGATGGTGTCCAGTGCACGTCACAGATGTGGCTGAGATTTGCACGGCTTGGACCAGAGATGTACTCCCGTTACCTGGCAACACTGCAATGGAGGGAAGGTGAGGACAGGGTGGGTGTCCTGGCCAATAAACTAAGAATCTACGAGGACACTGTCACTGCCCCGTTTCGCACCCATGTCTCATCTGTGGAAACAAGGCTGGCTGAGCAAGTCCGGAGCTTGATTGAAGAGGGCCATCAGAAACTAAAAAAGGAACTTAAGGAAGAAATTTACCACGTCTCCCCAGAACCAACAAGAGTCTCTGCTATTAGGAGTAGGCATTCCCCAGCCAGGGAGAAAGGATACACCCCACGAGGTAACCTCTGGTTTTTTCTCCAGGAGCATGGAGAAGACATGAGGAAGTGGGATGGAAAACCCACCTCCTCCTTAGCAGCCCGGGTACGTGAACTAAAAAGAGGGACAACTACCACAAGGAGCTCATCTAGAGCCAGCGCCGCTCCGGTCTCTCGTGGCCAGAACATCAGAAGGTATAGAAATGATGATATGAGTGATCCTCTTGAAGGGACATCAAGAGCATATTCACCGGAGGAGAGCAACGTGCACCATGACCAGGATTAGAGGGTCCCTGCCTCTAGCCAGGTAGAGGAGAGGGACAACCGGATCTATTGGACAGTGTGGATCCGATGGCCTGGCACATCTGACCCACAAAGATATACGGCTTTGGTTGATACCGGCGCTCAATGCACTCTAATGCCATCAAGGTATGTGGGAGCGGAACCCATTTCTATTTCTGGGGTGACAGGGGGATCCCAGGAGCTCACGGTACTGGAAGCTGAAGTGAGTTTAACTGGGAATGAGTGGCAGAAACACCCCATCGTGACTGGTCCAGAGGCCCCATGCATCCTCGGCATAGATTACCTCAGGAACGGGTACTTCAAAGACCCAAAAGGTTATCGCTGGGCTTTTGGGATAGCTGCTCTAGAGACAGAAGGCATCAGACAACTGAGTACCTTGCCTGGTCTCTCAGACAACCCTTCTGCTGTGGGACTACTGAGAGTTGAAGAACAACAGGTACCAATTGCCAGAGCAACAGTGCACCGTCGGCAATACCGCACCGACAGAGACTCTGTGGCCCCCATCCATACGATGATTCGTGAGCTGGAGAGCCAAGGGGTGGTCAGCAAGGCTCGTTCACCCTTTAACAGCCCCATATGGCCAGTGCGTAAGTCCAGTGGAGAATGGAGACTGACGGTGGATTACCGTGGACTGAATGAAGTCACGCCACCACTGAGTGCAGCCGTACCAGACATGCTGGAGCTTCAGTATGAGCTGGAATCCAAGGCAGCAAAGTGGTACGCGACCATTGATATTGCAAATGCGTTTTTCTCCATTCCTCTGGCAGCAGAGTGCAGGCCTCAGTTTGCCTTCACCTGGAGGGGTGTGCAGTATACCTGGAACCGATTGCCCCAGGGGTGGAAGCACAGTCCTACTATCTGCCATGGACTGATCCAGACTGTGCTAGAAAAGGGTGAGGCTCCAGAACACCTGCAGTACATTGATGACATCATTGTGTGGGGGAACACGGCAGCAGAAGTATTTGAGAAGGGACAGAAGATCATCCAGATTCTCCTGAAGGCTGGTTTTGCCATCAAGAGGAGCAAAGTCAAGGGACCTGCCCGGGAGATCCAGTTCCTGGGGGTAAAGTGGCAAGATGGACGGCGTCAGATTCCCACTGAAGTCATCAATAAGATCACTGCGATGTCTCCACCGACCAACAAGAAGGAAACACAAGCTTTCCTAGGTGCCATAGGCTTTTGGAGAATGCACATTCCTGAATATAGCCAGATTGTGAGCCCTCTCTACCTGGTTACCCGCAAGAAGAACAATTTCCATTGGGGCCCTGAACAGCAACAAGCTTTCGCCCAGATCAAGCAGGAAATCGCTCATGCGGTAGCCCTTGGTCCAGTCAGAACGGGGCCAGAAGTGAAAAACGTGCTCTACTCTGCAGCCGGGAACAATGGTCTGTCCTGGAGCCTTTGGCAGAAGGTGCCTGGTGAGACTCGGGGTCGACCACTGGGATTCTGGAGCCGAAGCTACAGAGGATCCGAGGCCAACTACACCCCAACAGAGAAGGAAATTTTGGCCGCCTATGAAGGAGTCCAAGCTGCCTCAGAGGTCATTGGTACTGAAGCGCAGCTGCTTCTGGCACCCCGACTGCCGGTGCTGGGGTGGATGTTCAAGGGAAAGATTCCTTCCACGCATCATGCCACCGATGCTACTTGGAGCAAATGGATTGCCCTCATTACACAGCGTGCCCGTATTGGAAACCTGAACCGCCCTGGGATTCTGGAAATTATAACAAACTGGCCTGAAGGTGAGACTTTTGGATTATCTTCTGAAGAAGAGGAGCAAGTGACACGTGCTGAGGAAGCCCCACCATATAATGAGCTACCGGAGAGTGAAAGACGATATGCCCTCTTCACCGATGGTTCCTGCCGAATTGTAAGCACTAACCGGAAATGGAAAGCTGCTGTATGGAGCCCCACACGACGAGTTGCACAAGCTACCGAGGGAGAGGGTGGATCGAGTCAGGTCGCAGAACTTAAAGCTGTCCAGCTGGCTTTAGATATTGCTGAAAGAGAGAAGTGGCCGAGGCTCTATCTCTACACTGACTCCTGGATGGTAGCTAATGCTCTGTGGGGATGGCTGGATCGCTGGAGAAAAGCCAACTGGCAGCGCAGAGGGAAACCCATCTGGGCCGCTGAGATTTGGCAGGACATCGCCGCTCGGGTAGAGAAGCTGATCGTGAAGGTTCGACACGTGGATGCTCATGTACCCAAAAGTCGGGCTAATGAAGAGCACCGTAACAATGAGCAGGTGGATCGAGCTGCCAAGGTGAAAATATCACAGGTGGATCTGGACTGGCAGCACAAGGGAGAATTATTTTTAGCTCGTTGGGCCCATGATGCCTCTGGTCATCAGGGACGAGATGCAACGTACCGATGGGCTCGTGAGCGAGGGGTGGACCTTACTATGGACAGCATCTCACAGGTTATCCACAACTGCGAGACCTGCGCTGCAATCAAACAGGCCAAGCGGGTGAAGCCTCTGTGGTACGGTGGAAGATGGTCCAAGTACAGGTATGGGGAAGCCTGGCAAATTGACTACATCACCCTTCCCCAAACCCGCCAAGGCAAGCGCTACGTGTTGACCATGGTGGAAGCAACCACTGGATGGCTGGAGACATACCCTGTGCCTCATGCTACTGCCCGGAACACCATCTTGGGCCTGGAAAAGCAAGTCCTTTGGAGACATGGCACCCCTGAGAGAATCGAGTCAGACAACGGGACGCATTTCAAGAACAGCCTCGTAAGTACTTGGGCCAGAGAACATGGAATTGAATGGATCTATCATATCCCTTATCATGCACCAGCTGCTGGGAAAGTTGAACGGTGCAATGGACTACTCAAGACTACCCTAAAAGCACTTGGTGGAGGAACCTTCAAAAATTGGGAAGTGAACTTAGCAAAGGCCACCTGGATGGTTAACACCAGAGGATCCATCAATCGAGCTGGTCCTGCCCAGTCTGAACCCTTGCACACGGTGGATGGAGATAAAGTCCCTGTGGTACACATGAGCGGTATGTTAGGAAAGACTGTTTGGATTAATCCCACCTCAAGCAAGAGCAAACCTATCCGTGGGATTGTCTTCGCTCAAGGACCTGGTTGCACTTGGTGGGTAATGCGGAAAGATGGGGAAACCCGATGTGTGCCACAAGGAGACCTCATTTTAAGTGAGAACTGTGTGTAAGGTTCCATTGTATATATATATATATGTGTGTGTGTGTGTGTGGAGTTTAAGGAAGGTACTGATTTGGAATTATGTAGATGGTAATAGAATAAGGGGTGGATTATGTCCTGGGTTGCAGTATATTCTATTACCATCCTCATGTACTGTTGAAACCAGGTGAGGCAGTGCTCCCTGCCTCCCCCCCCCCGCCCCGGGCTACCTTCTGTTAATGGGCCCATCAATGCCCTGCCCCATGACTCATAGATAACTTCCCCCTGTATTGTCCCCTGTTAATGGGCCCACCACTGCCTTGCTGCATGACTCAGAGATAACTTCCTCCTGGACTGTTTTCTGTTAATGGCTCATCAAGGCCTTATCTCATGACTCACCATCCCATTGTGAGATGCTCCTCCCCGAGGGAGGAGCCAAGCATTCCATACTGGATATAAGCTGAGAATTCGAACACCACAGCAGCCCTTACCTACGGGACTTCCAGAGGACAGGAGCTACTGCTGGACTTTCAGCTGAAGACCAGACCCCCTTTCTTCCAGAGGATCACGCTTCAACAAGACCACCTCATCTGGACGACTACCATCACCCTAACAGGGTTCCAGGCTGTATTCTGACTCTGTCAGTGTTTTTGATATTATTGCATTTATTCTTTTTATCATTTTCCTATTAAATTATAATTCTGACTTGCGATCTCTCACTGGTTTGATTTCAAACTAGTACAGTCCCTGAATGGGATCCTCAAGCAGCATTTAAAGGTTTAATTAGTAATGAGACTCGACTGAATCAATTTGCAATGTTGCAAGAGTGCAATTGCACTGTTGGCTTCACATTAAGACAACTTGAAGCCTGCAGGCAAGCAAAAATTACCAAAGTTCTCAATGTTACCGTAGGGCCCCCCAGAAGAATTAGATTTGTTAGGTTCCACCAATACCTCAGGTGGATGGATAATGTTTGAACCCCCAACAGAAGCCATTCTAACAAAGTAATGCAGCACTGGGCTGCAGACAACCCTATAGCTGATGTCGTTACTCACACTGACAGTAAAGCCTTTATTAGTGGTGCAATCTCACAGAACAATTACCAAAGTGATTACCTAGTTCCATATTGCTAATCTGTGGAGATAGAGCATGGAATGGGATTCCTGCTAATCCACATAGAAAACTCTGTTATCTTGGGAAACTTACTTTGTTTCCATCCAAGCTTACACCAATTGCTGAATGTAGCTGATAAAATGAAAAACATCAAACAGTCAAAGTGAAGCCTGAATGAATTAAAACTTAGCAACTCTAAAAAGGCTCACTTGTTAGACTAAGAAAAAATTGAATTTAACATCCACAATGTTAAGTGAGCTTTCAGCCGATGTGAGTAGTGTACGTCATGCAGTATTACAAAATCGAGCCACAATTGACTTTTTGCTCTTAGCACAAGGACATGGTTGTGAGGAGTTTGAAGGCATGTGCTGCCTGAATCTTACTGATCATTCAGCTTCCATCCATGGGCAACTGCAACAGCTACAGGATGGGTTACATGCCCTGAAAGAAGATAGTGACCCCATTGGAAGTTGGTTCTCCAGCTGGGGCATCACTGGATGGTTGAGGTCTCTTGTGCTGGAGGGGGGACAGACTTTACTTATAATGTTAATTGGGATGAAAGTCTAAGTTTTGTGTTATCTTGTTTTCATAAGAGTATAGAATGAGTCACATCCAAAGCCTGGTTTGTGCAAAAAGTGAAAGGGGGAATTGTTACTATATTTTATATATTAGTAAAGGCCTGTCTGCACAAACCAGTCTTTGAAATAAGTCGTGATATTAAAGGCTAAAGTCCTTGAAACCCTCCTGCAGAAGAGAGAGTAAAGCAAAACAAAATCTTTGTGTGTAGGAGAAAAAATGTAAACCTGTGTGTGTTAGCCAATAGTAACTTGTTCTGCCCGCAGGCCCTGTAGAACCCTATAAAAGGTGTGCTAAAGATAGAAATAAACGGCGTTCACGTTTACTTCTGTGAAGAGCGGTGAGTCGCTGGCGGTCCTCCAATAAAGTTCTACAAATGAAACATAACAAATGTCATTGGGGTGCAGAGGCATCGGTGAAATTGATGAAACAAAAATTAATCTCGGTACGGATGCTAACAATGGCAAAATCAGTAATGTCAAAATGTGAAATCTGCTTAAAAAACAACTCAGTGACTAGACACAGGCATAGCTAGGGAAGATTAGGATAGGAACAGAATCAGGATGACACTTGGCAAGAAGCCTCTAGTAGAGTGAAATTTGGGTGGGCCCTAGAGTCTTTGCTTGGTCCTATAGCAAACTGTCAGAAGAGAGAAATGTTGTACAAACTTACAGGTCAAGTAGATAAATTAGCAAGAGTGACCTGAGAAAGATTTAAAGAACTAAATGTACAATTACAATTTACTACTCCTGAAAGAGCATGGAGTGTGTGAGTTTTTTAAAGGGACGGATTGATCATTTCTGCATCCACACCCCAAATGTGACTGCACATGTAGAATATGACATCAATCAATTGCAACAAATAGAGCATGGAGCACAGGAAGAGCAAAAGGATTTGTCTACAAGTTGGTTAGGCAAAATCTTCAAAGGGTTTGGGTGGAATGTGAGTTCATGGATTAAATCTATCATTGAGAGTGTGATCATCTTACTAACTGTATTCTTAGCAATTTGGTTAGTTGACAGCACCTTCAAGGGAGAAATACAGAAGAAAACGTCCTGGTACCAGAAAATAATAAAGGCACTGATGTGAGATCCTCACCCACCATCTTCTGGTTCTCCAGTTCGTGACAACATCCAGGACAACGCTTACATCACTCAAGGATTCGAAGAACATCAAGTATAAACTCAGAAACAAAGGACTGTATCAAGTGAAAACATTTGCACTTATAGTGAAGTGAAAATGCTTTCAAAGGGGGGAATGATAGTAAAAGGTCTTATAATCATAGAAAATTTGGGGACTTAGAAAGAAAGTTAGGTTTGGCAAGCCTGGGAAAAGTAGGCCCTGGGAAATGTTAGGCCTTGTGCTTGCTAAAGATCAGGTGAAACTGCACCGGTGTAGTCAGTAGATGATAAATGATACAATTGTTAGATGTAATTAGATATAATTATTGTTTAAAGAACATGAGGAACAATGTTATGGGGGCTGGGGGGGATCATGAGAAATCCATGCTTGGGTAACATCAATGTATACAATAGAACAATGTAAATTTAATAATTAATATGTAAGTTAAATAAGGATAGAGGATAAAAACATGTTCACGTCAAAACGTAGAGTTCAGATTTGGGTATGTGTACCCATGACACCCAGAGCTCTACATTAAAGCACCTTCATATAATCATTCCATGATTGCGTGTGTTCCTGAATGCTAACAATTTCATCAGATTTTACCGGAATTTTGTGGGATTTTCTGTAAAATTTTATGGGATATTGAGGAGATTTAGGGAATTTTGTGGAAAGTTTTCTGGAATTCTGTGGATTTTTCTGGAATTTTGTGCAACTTTGTGGTGATTTTGTGGGATGTTTCAGGAATTTGGTAGGGTTTTGAGAAGATTTCGGGAATGTTTGGGGACTTTTCTGGAATTTTGAGGGATTTTTTCGGAATGTTTTAGAATTTTTCCCTCAATTTTTTGGGATATTGAGGAGGTTTTTTGGTATGTTTCTGGAATTTTGTGGGATTGGTTTGGAATGTTATGGAAATTGGAGGAGATTTTCTGGGATATTTCTGGAATTTGGTGAGATTTTTAAGAACTTTGTGGAATTCAGAGGAGACTTGAAGAATTTTGTGGGATTTTTCTTAAATTGTATGTAAATTTGTGGAGATTTTGTGGGCTGTTTCTGGAAATTTGTTTGGGTTTTGAGAAGATTTAGGGAATTTTGTGGGAGATTTCTGCCATTTTATGGGATTTTTCCTTAAATTTTGCGGGATGTTTCTGGAATCAAGTGGGGGTTTTGTGGAATTTTGAGGGATATGGAGGAGACAAGAAGAATTTTGTGGGATTTTTCTTAGATTGTGTAGAAATTTGTGGAGATTTTGTGGGCTGTTTATGGAATTTGGTAGGGTTTTGCAAAGTTTTTGGGAATTTTGTGGGAGTTTACCTTAAATATTGTGGCTTTTTTTGCAATTTTGTGGGATTTTTTTGGAATGCTGTGGGACGTTGATGAGACGTGAAGAATTTTGAAGGATATTTGTGGAATTGTGTGGAAATTGGAGGAGGTTGTTTGGGATATTTCTGGAATTTGGTGACATTTTTAAGAATTTTGTGGAATTTTTATGGAATTTTGAGGGATTCTGCGGAGACAAGAAGAATTTTGTGGGATTTTTCTTAGATTGTTTGGAAATTTGTGGAGATTTTGTGGGATGTTTCAGGAATTTGGTAGAGTTTTGAGAAGATTTAGGGAATTTTGTGGGAGTTTTCTGCAATTTTGTGGGATTTTTTCGGCATGTTGTGGGATTCTTCTGGAATGTTGTGGGATATTGATGAGACTTGAAGAATTTGGAAGGATATTTCTGGAATTGTGTGGAAATTGGAGGAGATTGTTTGCGGGATGTTTCTGAAATTTGGTTGAGGTTTGAGAAGTTTTAGGGAATTATGTGGGAGATTTCTGCCATTTTATGGGATTTTTCCTTAAATTTAGTGGGAAATTTCTGGAATTACGTGGGAGTTTTGTGGAATTTTGAGGGATATTGAGGAGACAAGAAGAATTCTGTGGGATTTTTCTTAGATTGTGTGGAAATTTGTGGAGAATTTGTGTGCTGTTTCTGGAATTTGGTAGAGTTTTGAGAAGATTTAGGGAATTTTGTGGGAGTTTTCTGCAATTTTGTGGCATTTGTCTAAAATTTTGTGGGATTTTCGGCATGTTGTGGGATTCTTCTGGAATGTTGTGGGATATTGATGAGACTTGAAGCATTTGGAAGGATATTTCTGGAATTGTGTGGAAATTGGAGGAGATGTTTGCGTGATGTTTCTGAAATTTGGTTGAGGTTTGAGAAGTTTTAGGGAATTATGTGGGAGATTTCTGCCATTTTATGGCATTTTTCTTTAAATTTTGCGGGATGTTTCTCGAATTACCTGGGGGTTATGTGGGATTTTGAGGGATATGGAGGAGACAAGAAGAATTTTGTGGGATTTTTCTTAGATTGCGTGGAAATTGGAGGAGATTTTGTGGGCTGTTTCTGGAATTTGGTAGAGTTTTGAGAAGTCTTTAGGAATTTTGTAGGATTTTTTCGGAATGATTTAGAATTTTTCCTTAAATTTTTTAGGATATTGAGGAGGTTTTTTGGTGTGTTTCTGGAATTTTGAGGGATTGGTTTGGAATGTTATGGAAATTTGAGGAGATATTGTGGGATGTTTCTGGAATTTGATAGGGTTTTGAGGAGTTTTAGGGAATTTGGTGGGAGTTTTCTGCCATTTTATGGGATTTTTCCTTAAATTTTGCAAATGTATCTGGAATTACGTGGAGGTTTTGTGGAATGTTGAGAGATATGGAGGAGACTTGAAGAATTTTGAAGAGTTTTTTCTTAGATTGTGTGGAAATTTGTGGAGATTTTGTGGGCTTTTTCAGGAATTTGGTAGGGTTTTGAGAAGATTTAGGGAATTTTGTGGGAGTTTTCTGCAATTTTGTGGAATATTGATGAGACTTGAAGCATTTGGAAGGATATTTCTGGAATTGTGTGGAAATTGGAGGAGATTTTGTGGGATGTTTCAGGAATTTGGTAGGGTTTTGAGAAGATGTAGTGAATTTTGTAGGATTTTTTCGGAATGTTGTAGAATTTTTCCTTAAATTTTTTCGGATACTGAGGAGGTTTTTTGGTGTGTTTCTGGAATTTTGAGGGATTGGTTTGGACTGTTATGGAAATTGGAGGAAATTTTATGGGATATTTCTGGAATTTGGTGAGATTTGTAAGAATTTTGTGGAATTTAGAGGAGACTTGAAGACTTTTGTGGGATTTTTCCTAGATTGTGTGGAAATTAGTGGAGATTTTGTGTGCTGTTTCAGGAATTTGGTAGAGTTTTGAGAAGTCTTTAGGAATTTTGTAGGATTTTTTCGGAATGTTTTAGAATTTTTCCTTAAATTTTTTGGGATATTGAGGAGGTTTTTTTGTATGTTTCTGGAATTTTAAGGTATTGGTTTGGAATGTTATGGAAATTTGTGGAGATTTTATGGGCTGTTTCTGGAATTTGGTAGAGTTTTGGGAAGTTTTGGGGAATTTGGTGGGAGTTTTCTGCCATTTTATGGGATTTTTCCTTAAATTTAGCGGGATGTTTCTGGAATCAAGGGGGGATTTTGTGGAATTTTGAGGGATATGGAGGAGAATTGAAGAATTATGTGGGGTTTTTCTTAGATTGTGTGGAAATTTTGGAGATTTTGTGGGATGTTTCAAGAATTTGGTAGGGTTTTGAGAAGATTTAGGGAATGTTGTGGGATTCATCTGGAATTTTGTGGGATATTGATGAGACTTGAAGAATTCTGAAGGATATTTCTGGAATTGTGTGGAAATTTGTGGAGATTTTGTGGGATGTTTCAGAAATTTGGTAGGGTTTTTAGAAGTCTTATGGAATTTTGTGGGAGTTTTCTGCCATTTTGTGGCAATTGTCTGCAATTTTGTGGGATTTTTTCGGCATGTTGTGGGATTGTTCTGGAATGTTGTGAGATATTGATGAGACTTGAAGAATTTTGAAGGATATTTCTGGAATTGTGTGGAAATTGGAGGAGATTTTGTGGGATGTTTCAGGAATTTGGTAGGGTTTTGAGAAGATGTAGGGAATTTTGTAGGATTTTTTCGGAATGTTGTAGAATTTTTCCTTAAATTTTTTGGGATATTGAGGAGGTTTTTTGGTATGTTTCTGGAATTTTGAGGGATTGGTTTGGAATGTTATGGAAATTGGAGGAGATTTTATGGGATATATCTGGAATTTGGTGGGATTTGTAAGAATTTTGTGGAATTCAGAGGAGACTTGAAGAATTTTGTGGGATTTTTCCTAGATTGTGTTGAAATTAGTGGAGATTTTGTGTGCTGTTTCAGGAATTTGGTAGAGTTTTGAGAAGTCTTTAGGAATTTTGTAGGATTTTTTTGGAATGTTTTAGAATTTTTCCTTAAATTTTTTAGGATATTGAGGAGGTTTTTTGGTGTGTTTCTGGAATTTTGAGGGATTGGTTTGGAATGTTATGGAAATTGGAGGAGATTTTATGGGCTGTTTCTGGAATTTGGTAGAGTTTTGGGAAGTTTTAGGGAATTTGGTGGGAGTTTTCTGCCATTTTATGGGATTTTTCCTTAAATTTTGCGGGATGTTTCTGGAATTACGTGGGGGTTTTGTGGAATTTTGAGGAATGCGGAGGAGACTTGAAGGATTTTGTGGGTTTTTTCTTAAATTGTGTGGAAATTTGTGGAGATTTTGTGGGATGTTTCTGGAATTTGGTAGGGTTTTGAGAAGTTTTCTTGAATTTTGTGGGAGTTTTCTGCAATTTTGTGGGAGTTTTCTGCAAATTTGTGGCATATTTCTGCAATTTGTGGGATTTTTTTCAGAATGTTGTGGGATATTGATGCGACGTGAAGAATTCTGAAGGATATTTCTGGAATTGTGTGGAAATGTGTGGAGATTTTGTGTGCTGTTTCAAGAATTTGGTAGGGTTTTGAGAAGATGTAGGGAATTTTGTAGGAATTTTTCTGCAATTTTGTGGAATATTGATGAGACTTGAAGAATTTTGAAGGATATTTTTGGAATTTTGTTGAAATTGGAGGAGATTTTGTGGGATGTTTCAGAAATTTGGTAGGGTTTTGAGAAGATGTAGGGAATTTTGTAGGATGTTTTCGGAATGTTGTAGAATTTTTCCTTAAATTTTTTAGGATATTGAGGAGGTTTTTTGGTATGTTTCTGGAATTTTGAGGAATTGGTTTGGAATGTTATGGAAATTGGAGGAGATTTTCAGGGATATTTCTGGAATTTGGTGAGATTTGTAAGAATTTTGTGGAATTCAGAGGAGATTTGAAGACTTTTGTGGGATTTTTCTTAAATTGTGTGTAAATTTGTGGAGATTTTGTGGGCTGTTTCTGGAATTTGGTAGAGTTTTGAGAAGTATTTGGGAATTTTGTAGGATTTTTTCGGAATGTTGTAGAATTTTTCCTAAAAATTTTGGGGTATTGAGGAGGTTTTTTGGTGTGTTTCTGGAATTTTTAGGGATTGGTTTGGAATGCTATGGAAATTTGAGGAAATTTTGTGGGATGTTTCTGGAATTTGGTAGAGTCTTGGGAAGTTTTAGGGAATTTGGTGGGAGTTTTCTGCCATTTAATGGGATTTTTCCTTAAATTTTGCGTATGTATCAGGAATTACGTGGGGATTTTGTGGAATTTTGAGAGATATGGAGGAGACTTGAAGAATTTTGTGTTTTTTTCTTAAATTGTGTGGAAATTTGTGGAGATTTTATGGGATGTTTCTGGAATTTGGTAGGGTTTTTGGAAGATGTAGGAGATTTTGTGGGAGTTTTCTGCAATTTTGTGGGAATTGTCTGCAATTTTGTGGGATTTTTTCGGCATGTTGTGGGATTCTTGTGGAATGTTGTGAGATATTGATGAGACTTGAAGAATTTTGAAGGATATTTCTGGAATTGTGTGGAAATTGGAGGAGATTTTGTGGGATGTTTCAGGAATTTGGTAGAGTTTTGAGAAGTATTTGGGAATTTTGTAGGATTTTTTCGGAATGTTGTAGAATTTTTCCTAAAAATTTTGGGGTATTGAGGAGGTTTTTTGGTGTGTTTCTGGAATTTTGAGGGATTGGTTTGGAATGCTATGGAAATTTGAGGAAATTTTGTGGGATGATTCTGGAATTTGGCAGAGTTTTGGGAAGTTTTAGGGAATTTGGTGGGAGTGTTCTGCCTTTTTATGGGACTTTTCTTTAAATTTTGTGGGATATATCTGGATTAACGTGGGGGTTTTGTGGGATTTTGAGGGATATGGAGGAGACAAGAAGAATTTTGTGGGATTTTTCTTAGATTGTGTGGAAATTTGAGGAAATTTTGTGGGCTGTTTCTGGAATTTGGTAGAGTTTTGGGAAGTTTTAGGGAATTTGGTGGGAGTTTTCTGCCATTTTATGGGATTTCTCCTTAAATTTTGCGAATGTATCTGGAATTACGTGGGGGTTTTGTGGAATTTTGAGAGATATGGAGGAGACTTGAAGAATTTTGTGGGATTTTTCTTACATTGTGTGCAAATGTGTGGAGATTTTGTGGGCTGTTTCAGGAATTTGGTAGGGTTTTGAGAAGTCTTAGGGAATTTTGTAGGATTTTTTCGGTATGTTTGAAAATTTTTCCTTAAATTTTTTGGGATATTGAGGAGGGTTTTTTGTATGTTTCTGGAATTTTAAGGTATTGGTTTGGATTGCTATGGAAATTTGAGGAAATTTTGTGGGATGATTCTGGAATTTGGTAGAGTTTTGGGAAGTTTTAGGGAATTTGGTGGGAGTGTTCTGCCATTTTATGGGATTTCTCCTTAAATTTTGCGAATGTATCGGGAATTACTTGGGGGTTTTGTAGAATTTTGAGGGATATGGAGGAGACAAGAAGAATTTTGTGGGATTTTTCTTAGATTGTGTGGAAATTGGAGGAGATTTTATGGGATGTTTCAGGAATTTGGTAGGGTTTTGAGAAGATGTAGGGAATTTTGTAGGATTTTTTTGGAATGTTTTAGAATTTTTCCCTATATTTTTTGGGATATTGAGGAGGTTTTTTGGTATGTTTCTGGAATTTTGTGGGATTGGTTTGGAATGTTATGGAAATTGGAGGAGATTTTATGGGATATTTCTGGAATTTGTTGAGATTTGTAAGAATTTTGTGGAATTCAGAGGAGACATGAAGAATTTTGTGGGATTTTTCTTCAATTGTGTGTAAATTTGTGGAGATTTTGTGGGCTGTTTCTGGAATTTGGTAGGGTTTTGAGAAGATTTAGGGAATTTTGTGGGACTTTTCTTAGATTGTGTGGAAATTGGACTAGATTTTCTGGGATGTTTCTGGAATTTGGTAGAGTTTTGAGAAGTTTTAGTGAATTTGGTAGGAGATTTCTGGCATTTTATGGGATTTTTCCTTAAATTTAGCGGGATGTTTCTGGAATTGCGTGGGGGTTTTGTTGAATTTTGAGGGATATTGAGGAGACAAGAAGAATTTTGTGGGATTTTTCTTAGATTGTGTGGAAATTTTGGAGATTTTGTGGGATGTTTCTGGAATTTGGTAGGGTTTTGAGAAGTTTTCTGGAATTTTGTGGGAGTTTTCTGCAATTTTGTGGCATTTGTCTGCAATTTTTTGGGATTTTCGGCATGTTGTGGGATTCTTCTGGAATGTTGTGGGATATTGATGAGACTTGAAGCATTTGGAAGGATATTTCTGGAATTGTGTGGAAATTGGAGGAGATTTTGTGGGATGTTTGAGAAATTTGGTAGGGTTTTGAGAAGTTTTAGGGAATTTGGTGGGAGATTTCTGCCATTTTATGGGATTTTTCCTTAAATTTAGCGGGATGTTTCTGGAATTGCGTGGGAGTTTTGTGGGATTTTGAGGGATATGGAGGAGACAAGAAGAATTTTGTGGGATTTTTCTTAGATTGTGTGGAAATGTGTGGAGATTTTGTGGGCTTTTTCAGGAATTTGGTAGGGTTTTGAGAAGATTTAGAGAATTTTGTGGGAGTGTTCTGCAATTTTGTGGAATATTGATGAGACTTGAAGAATTTTGAAGGATATTTTTGGAATTTTGTTGAAATTGGAGGAGATTTTGTGGGATGTTTCAGGAATTTGGTAGGGTTTTGAGAAGATGTAGGGAATTTTGTAGGATTTTTTCGGAATGTTGTAGAATTTTTCCTTAAATTTTTTGGGATATTGAGGAGGTTTTTTGGTATGTTTCTGGAATTTTGAGGGATTGGTTTGGAATGTTATGGAAATTGGAGGAGATTTTATGGGATATTTCTGGAATTTGGTGAGATTTGTAAGAATTTTGTGGAATTCAGAGGAGACTTGAAGAATTTTGTGGGATTTTTCTTAGATTGTGTGGAAATGTGTGGAGATTTTGTGGGCTGTTTCAGGTATTTGGTAGAGTTTTGAGAAGTCTTAGGGAATTTTGTAGGATTTTTTCGGAATGTTTTAGAATTTTTCCTTAAAATTTTTGGGATATTGAGGAGGTTTTTTTGTATGTTTCTGGAATTTTAAGGTATTGGTTTGGAATGCTATGGAAATTTGAGGAAATTTTGTGGGATGATTCTGGAATTTGGTAGAGTTTTGGGAAGTTTTAGGGAATTTGGTGGGAGTGTTCTGCCATTTTATGGGATTTCTCCTTAAATTTTGCGAATGTATCGGGAATTACGTGGGGGTTTTGTGGAATTCTGAGGGATATGGAGGAGACAAGAAGAATTTTGTGGGATTTTTCTTAGATTGTGTGGAAATGTGTGGAAATTTTGTGGGCTGTTTCTGGAATTTGGTAGGGTTTTGAGAAGATTTAGGGAATTTTGTGATAGTTTTCTGCAATTTTGTGGCATTTTTCTACAATTTTGTGGGATTTTTTCGGCATGTTATGGGATTTTTTCGGCATGTTGTGGGATTCTTCTGGAATATTGTGGGATATTGATGAGACTTGAAGCATTTGGAAGGATATTTCTAGAATTGTGTGGAAATTGGAGGAGATTTTGTGGGATGTTTGAGAAATTTGGTAGGGTTTTGAGAAGTTTTAGGGAATTTGGTGGGAGATTTCTGCCATTTTATGGGATTTTTCCTTAAATTTAGCGGGATGTTTCTGGAATTACTTGGGGGTTTTGTGGGATTTTGAGGGATATGGAGGAGACAAGAAGAATTTTGTGGGATTTTTCTTAGATTGTGTGGAAATGTGTGGAGATTTTATGGGATGTTTCAGGAATTTGGTAGGGTTTTGAGAAGATGTAGGGAATTTTGTAGGATTTTTTTGGAATGTTTTAGAATTTTTCCCTATATTTTTTGGGATATTGAGGAGGTTTTTTGGTATGTTTCTGGAATTTTGTGGGATTGGTTTGGAATGTTATGGAAATTGGAGGAGATTTTATGGGATATTTCTGGAATTTGTTTCTGGAGATTTGTAAGAATTTTGTGGAATTCAGAGGAGACATGAAGAATTTTGTGGGATTTTTCTTAGATTGTGTGGAAATTGGACTAGATTTTCTGGGACGTTTCTGGAATTTGGTAGAGTTTTGAGAAGTTTTAGGGAATTTGGTAGGAGATTTCTGGCATTTTATGGGATTTTTCCTTTAATTTAGCGGGATGTTTGTGGAGTTGCGTGGGGGTTTTGTTGAATTTTGAGGGATATGGAGGAGACAAGAAGAATTTTGTGGGATTTTTCTTAGATTGTGTGGAAATTTGTGGTGGTTTTGTGGGCTGTTTCTGGAATTTGGTAGGGTTTTGAGAAGATTTAGGGAATTTTGTGATAGTTTTCTGCAATTTTGTGGCATTTTTCTGCAATTTTGTGGGATTTTATTGGCATGTTGTGGGATTCTTCTGAAATGTTGTGGGATATTGATGAGACTTGAAGCATTTGGAAGGATATTTCTAGAATTGTGTGGAAATTGGAGGAGATTTTGTGGGATGTTTGAGAAATTTGGTAGGGTTTTGAGAAGTTTTAGGGAAGTTGGTGGGAGATTTCTGCCATTTTATGGGATTTTTCCTTCAATTTAGCGGGATGTTTCTGGAATTACCTGGGGGTTTTGTGGAATTTTGAGGGATATGGAGGAGACAAGAAGAATTTTGTGGGATTTTTCTTAGATTGTGTGGAAATTTGTGGAGATTTTGTGTGCTGTATCAGGAATTTGGTAGAGTTTTGAGAAGTCTTAGGGAATTTTGTAGGATTTTTTCGGAATGTTTTAAAATTTTTCCTTAAATTTTTTGGGATATTGAGGAGGTTTTTTTGTATGTTTCTGGAATTTTGAGGGATTGGTTTGGAATGTTATGGAAATTTGAGGAGATATTGTGGGATGTTTCTGGAATTTGATGGAGTTTTGGGAAGTTTTAGGGAATTTGGTGGGAGTTTTCTGCCGTTTTATGGGATTTTTCCTTAAATTTTGCGAATGTATCTGGAATTACATGGGGGTTTTGTGGAATTTTGAGAGATATGGAGGAGACTTGAAGAATTTTGTGGGTTTTTTCTTAAATTGTGTGGAAATTTGTGGAGATTTTGTGGGCTGTTTCTGGAATTTGGTAGGGTTTTGAGAAGATGTAGGGAATTTTGTGGCATTTTTCTGCAATTTTGTGGGATTTTTTTGGCATGTTGTGGGATTCTTCTGAAATGTTGTGGGATATTGATGAGACTTGAAGCATTTGGAAGGATATTTCTAGAATTGTGTGGAAATTGGAGGAGATTTTGTGGGATGTTTGAGAAATTTGGAAGGGTTTTGAGAAGTTTTAGGGAAGTTGGTGGGAGATTTCTGCTATTTTATGGGATTTTTCCTTAAATTTAGCGGGATGTTTCTGGAATTACGTGGGGGTTTTGTGGAATTTGGAGAGATATGGAGGAGACTTGAAGAATTTTGTGGGTTTTTTCTTAAATTGTGTGGAAATGTGTGGAGATTTTGAGGGATGTTTCTGGAATTTGGTAGGGTTTTGAGATGATTTAGGTAATTTTGTGGGAGTTTTCTGCAATTTTGTGGCATTTGTCTGCAATTTTGTGGGATTTTTTCGGCATGTAGTGGGATTCTTTCGGAATGTTGTGGGATTCTTCTGGAATGTTGTGGGATATTGATGAGACTTGAAGAATTTGGAAGGATATTTCTGGAATTGTGTGGAAATTGGAGGAGATTTTTGTGGGATGTTTCAGAAATTTGTTAAGGTTTTGAGAAATTTTAGGGAATTTGGTGGGATATTTCTGCCATTTTATGGGACTTTTCTTTAAATTTTGCGGGATATGTCTGGATTAATATGGGGGTTTTGTGGAATTTTGGGGAATATGGAGGAGGCAAGAAGAATTTTGTTGGATTATTCTTAGATTGTGTGGAAATTTGTGGAGATTTTGTGGGCTGTTTCAGGAATTTGGTAGGGTTTTGTGAAGTTTTTGGGAATTTTGTGGGAGTTTTCTGCAATTTTGTGGCATTTTTCTGCAATGTTGTGGGTATTTTTCGGAATGTTGTGGGATATTTGTTATAAATGCAAAGGCAATTTCGGGTTATATAAAAGAGAAAATTTATTATCAAACAATAATAAATTCGAACAACGAGAAAAAACCACAATAAAATAAGCAGCGCAGCGCTGAGTGGACAGGGTCTATACGCAAAGTATAGGTGCTCCCAAATCCACACCTGAGAGTCCCTTGGCCTGGGTTTTTATAGGAAGTTTGTGTCCCGAGGCCAAATTCCAAGCAGGCACCCTTTGCTAAGAGGTTCTTGATTGTTCGAAGAATAGATTTCCTGGCACTGGAGAATAGGGTCAATAGACGTTGGGCAGAGGCTCCTCATATGTAAAGAGGTCCAGGATGTCTTTTTGATATCATTTTGGTCCGGGCCATTAGGGTAGAGTGGTGGCACCCATCCTGGAGCCGATGGCTATCTCGGCTGTCTCCTCTTCCTTTGTCTAGTTTTTCCATTTCTCCAACACAGGTGGGCAGGGCGGAGATGCTCAGGCTCGGCGATATCTCGTCCGGGCCCGTTTTTTTGTTTGTTTGATGGCCCGTGTCCTGCCCATTCTTTCTGGGCTGATGTGTCTGCTTGTGATCGTTATCTGGGTGCTTGGCTGCAATCTGTTGCCTCTCGGAGGAGAATCACGACCAGATCCGGAGAAGGACTTATTCCCATTATATGTTATATTTTTTATGACATCGCAATCACATATATATTTTAATTATACCTTTACGAATTTTTACTCATAGATTAATTTATTACAGTCCCCCGCCTAATAATTTATCACATTAAAAATTCGTATTTTATTAAACTGTTACTGTAGGAGGAATACTTTGCATTTCTCCTAATCTATTTCGTTTTCTTCCCAATCTGTTAGTGAATCCCTATTATTTTCTTGAGGCAACATATGTTCATTTTCAAACTTTTCCAAGGCCTTAAGTGCATTTTTATTTTCCTTCTCCTCTTCTAACTTCATTAGTTTAGAAAGAGGGGCTGTTTTCCCTTGTGCTTTTTCCGGGTCTATTGGGAGGGCGGCAATTTGCATTCCTTGTACGACAGAATGTATCAATCTGATCAGACAAGGAATTAAACAAGGTAGAAAAACGATTCCGGCAACCGAACACCCTATAAAGAACACTAGTTTCTTCCACCAAGCCCCCTGTCCAAATATTTGCTCCCACCAGGAGGCTTGTAAAATGGAATTCCATTTCTGGACCGGCACATGTGCCACCTTTTTTATTTCAGCCGCTAGTCCCTTTATAGTTTCTCCGTAGTCATCTATCTCCATGCAACACTCGGATTCATTGTATCTTCCACACACTCCTCCCTCCTCGGCTAGCAAATAGTCGAGAGCTAATCTATTTTGATATACAAAGGCTCTCATCTGCGAATGTTGTTTTGCTAGGAGTCCTAGGGCTTCTGAAGTGTGGTTTGAGACTACTTCTACTACAGCCTGCAAACTAATAAGCCGATAGAGGAGATAAATGGGGGTTCGGTAACCCCAACTGCCGTCATTTGCCCATGTGGCGGGCCCATAATATTGAATGATCCTCTCGGCAGGCCATTCCTCCTCTTTCCACTTATGATTGCCTCCTGCCATCGGTAGTTCTCGCTTTAATTCCCCCTTTTGTCGTGCTAACGTTTCAAAGAGGGGAGCACCTAAAGACTTACTTTCGTCTTTAGGTAACGTGAAGAAAAAGGGCCGAATTATCCCAAGTGTGCAGGATCCTTTCCATTTCTTTGGTAATTCACTGTATGCCTTTTTCCCGCATATCCAGTAAATTCCGTCCGGTGCCTCCCAACCTTGGTTTGTTTTTGCCGGATCCTCCCAATATTCCCTCAGGCCTTTAAATGCATGGAAGGGATTGGCCCCAGGATTTTTATTCCATCAGAGTCCAATTATGTCTACCCATTTGCAGTTATTTTCCCGAGAGTGGCTCCAATAACCCTCGGGTGGTTCTGGTTGCCAGACCTTTGTTTTGCTATCTGAATTTACCGTGAGAGTGTTCACACACGGGGTGTACCCTACCAAATCGGTAAATTCTCTCCCTTGCCGACTAATGCAGAAAGTTCCAATTATTCTTTTATCAATTACCCATCCCTCGGGTCTCCGAGTAGTTCTGGATAATTTTAGTCCTGTCTATTTTAGCAATTGTTCTGGGGTTAATTCCTCTCCCTTCCATGGCCATTCTTCTGCTGATTTTAAACCACCACATATCCAACAGTTAGATAGACCTAATTCAGTGGCAATTTCTTGCATTAGATCTATAAATAGGTTCTGGTTGGGGCTGGGCAACCCCCAGTTATCATATTGCTTTTCTAATTGTTCATACTGCTCACTGAGAGAGTTTAGCCTCTCTTGTTCTAACCTCTTTTTCTTATTTTCCATTTCTCGTCTTTTTAGCTCCAGTGTTAGCTGTTTTATTTTACTTTCAGGGTCTAACCCTTCCTCATCTTTAGAAAAACAGAATACCTGGTCGAACTGTAAACATACTCGATCATCATTGCTTTTTAACAAATCTAATATTATAGGTTCGTTATTAAAATAAGTTTTCATTTTGTGTTTTAAATTTTTCCCTTCCCAATACATTTTTCCCCCAGTAGTACACGGTTTTAAGTTTGCTTTATTGTAGCAAAGAGGGTTGACTTGAAAATAAGCTATAAAAGTTGATTGCCTCTTCCCCCCAATCCAGACAGTTTTGTTACACTGTCTGCAGACCGAAATTGGAGGGACTCCCCTTATCTCTCTTTTGTTTCGGAGGTGGGTCATTTGAATCTTTTGTTCTCTCGAGGTCCGAAATTGCTTTTCCATAATACTTGCTCCTGGGTTGGAGCACCAAACCTTTCCCTTTAATTTACACAGATTCAATTGGGAATCATTCGACCAGCATACCCCTGCGTGCAGTTCCGGAGGACAGTCGATCAATCGCTCGGTTTCTGTGGCAGTCCGGCACTGCTCACACTTCCCCGGGGGACTCTCCCCCGGAGGCGCCTCAGGACTCGTTCCCTCGGCCAGGCACATGGCTAGGTTCAGGATCATCAGGATTCCCCACCATTGCATCCCTCTGCCATGCCCTTCGCCCGTATAGGAACATACGGCGGGGATAACCATCTTCTCGGCAGCAAGGACTGTCTTCAGGGGCCCTTAAAGTCCTGATGGCGTACCTTCTCTTAAAGGTAGCCCACCGAGATGCTTTGATCGGGTCAATCCTACATGGTACTTTTACTGTTCGGCAGCACTCGATCACTAGAGGTTCCGCTTTGCAGTCGAGTTTCCCTCTCAACCCCTTTTGGAAAAATTGGAACCACTCAGGAGAGTCTAGTTCCAACAAGCCCGCCCGGGTAGCAAGTATCAGGAAATGATTGGTCTGGTCTAATTCCTTTTCTAGGCACTGGTTACACAAACCCCTAGGTTGGTTCCCTCCCAGGCAATGAGCCACCCAAATTTGCTTACAATAAGCACACTCAAAGTGTACAAATGGAAAACAGTAACAATCGGGATGTATACAACTTATCTGTCCTTCGCTTGTCATTTGTGGTGACGCCGAAACTTGATTTTCAATTCTCCCAGAGGGGTAGTGACCTTCTACTCAGAAGAATTGTAATCCGTGACCTTTTTTGCCCGAGAAGAGTGTGTCCACCCCTTCTCGGCAGTTCGAATTGCGGTATCTGTAGTCAGAAGGACGAGAAATGGACCTTCCCAATGAGGACTGAGGGGGAGCTCCTTCCACACCTTGATCAGTACTTTATCTCCCGGTCGAATCTGATGGATTGGAAATCCCAATGTTGTGCTTTGGGGAATCAATCCTCTTCTTCTTAACTCCTGTAAGTTTTTATTGATAGAAATAAGATACGGTTGGATTTGCACATCCTCCACTTGAGGATGGGCTACCGGCATTCCATGCTTATATGGCATTCCATATAGCATTTCAAAGGGGGATAATCCTGTTCCAGAATGTGGCATGGTTCTGATATTCAACAATGCCAGGGGAAGACATTTGATCCAGGACATCTTTGTTTCAATCATCAGTTTAGATAACTGTGATTTCAATGTCTGATTCATTCTTTCCACTTGCCCCGAACTCTGAGGATGCCAGGGGGTGTGATATTGCCACCTTATTCCTAATGCTTCTGATAATTGTTTAATGATTTTTGGAGTAAAATGTGTGCCTTGATCTGAATCAATATGGTCCACTATCCCATATCTGGGAATTATTTCTTCTAGTAAAATTTTTGACACCGTTTGGGCGGTAGCCTTTGCTCTAGGAAAAGCCTCTACCCAATGTGTTAACTTATCTACAATTACCAGCACATATTTATTCCTACCAATTTTTGGTAGTTCCGTGAAATCTACTTGGATTCTTTCAAACGGCCGTTATGAGAGCGGCCTGCTTCCCCAAGTTGATTGTTTAAAATTTGCCCGATTTACCTTCTGGCATATCACACACCCCTGTACCTCTTGCTTGGCAAGTTCGAAGATTCCTTTGCATCCAAAGAACTTTAAGAATTGTTCTGCCAATGCCCTGGTTCCCCAATGTGTCTGTTCGTGTAACCTTCTGAGTATTCCCTTGGCTATTCCCTTTGGGACTAACTCTCTCCCGTCCGGTAACCACCATTTACCTTTTTCAAGGTAGCCTCCTACCCTTTTGATTTCTTCCAACTCCTTTTCCGAGGGGAGCATGGAAACCTCTGGTGATTCCTTTGGGACTATCTCAGGAATACTTACTGTTAACAAAGCCACTCGTTTTGCTTCTTTGTCTGCCCAATTGTTCCCCCTTGTGTGGAATTGCCACCCAGTTTGGTGTCCTTTCACGTGAACAACCGATATCTCTTGTGGCTCTCTGACTGCTTCCAAAATTTGCCTGATTATTTCTCCGTGTATTAACCCCTTCCCTTTGGTGTTAATCAAACCCCTTTCTTCCCATATTTTTCCAAAAGTATGAACCACTCCAAATGCATACCTTGAATCCGTGTAAATGGTCCCCCTTTTTCCTTTCAAACCCTGAAGAGCTCTTAGGAGAGCATACAGCTCACAAGCCTGTGCAGACCAGCTTGCCTGCAGGGGGCCTGATTCTATAGTTTGCCCTGTCGTGCCGTTTATGATGGCATATCCTGATTTTCGCTTTCCTTCAACTACCCTTGAGGAGCCGTCAATGAACCATTTCTCCCCTCCTTTCAGTTCCTGATCCTGAAAGTCCGATCTTACCTTGGTTTGCAGTTCTACTGTCTCAATACAATTATGAATTAGCTTTCCTGTTAGTTCCCCAAACAAAAACTGCGCGGGATTCTGTGCAGTAGTTGTTTTTAGTTCCAGACCCAGTGAACTGATTAACATTGCTTCATATTTCAGAAGCCTTGAATCAGTTAACCATTTCTCCGCTTTCTGCTGTAAGATATTCCTTACATCGTGTGGGGTGTAAACTACCAAGGGGGCTCCAAAAGTTATCTTTTTCGCTTCCCCAACCAACAGAGCTACTGCCACAATTGCTTGCAGGCAAGTAGGCCAGCCCCGACTAACTGGATCTAGGATTTTTGACAAAAATCCTATGGGCTTTTTCTTTTCTGCCCATTCCTAGGTCAAAACTCCTTGTGCTGTTTGTCCACTCACGTCCACAAACAACTGGAACTCTTTATTAGTGTCTGGCAAAGTTAATACTGGGGTAGTTATGATAGCATTCTTTAATTCTTGAAATTTAACTTCATCCTGTGTTGCTGCCTGTTAGTTTACCTTCATTAAGTATGTTTGTTCACCTTCGTTGAGTTTAGAGTTGGTTTGCCCCAGTTACTCCCCACTATCCCGATATGGTTTGTTCCCAGTTGCCTGTCATTGTAAACCTCTCCCCTCTTTCCAGATTGTTCCCCATCCATCACTTTGGTCCTACCCCCAAGCCCTATCAATCTATGTACCCCACACCTTTTGTTCTGGTTCCTTCCCTGCTCATCATCCCTTACGCGATGCCCTATTGGTTGTATAGCTATCCTCCCTCCCCCAAGTCCCTACCATTGGATTTGACTATTGTAACCCCTTCCCACAACACCTCCCCTGCTGCCATATTATTGGTTGTTGTATGAGCCGCCCACGGGCTTTAAAACCTGGCGCACAGAGGTGCCCAGGGTCTCGGCTCGGACTTTCTCCTCGAGATCCCAGCCCTGTCCCTCATCACCTTCTCCCTGCGCCTGCTGGAATAAACTTGTTCCTGGGAAACTGGAGGACTCCGAGCACTCTCTCTCCCTTTACTGCACCTCGTGTCACCCTGCATACTATAGAGCCCGAGCCCAAAGGAGCTCTAGAGGTTCCAGGTCGAGCCACACAGTGCTCACCTGGTTCCCCACTCCTGCCGCTGACGCTTGGCACAAGCTAGCCGGGGCGTGAAGGGCCGAGCGGGCAGCGACAGCTGGCGCCCAACGTGGGGCCTCTCGCGAGGCGTAGAGACCCCCGGAGAGGTTGGTGGACCTATTTCACAAAGACCGTGAGCGGCAGCTGCTCTGGTAGTAGCAGACTCGTTTTTGCCGAGTTGCGCTCCCAGAGGTCGAGGCGGCAGCCGTCAGACGTGCAGACGGTCGCCTCAGGAGGTGTGGACGTCGCCTGCAACAACTGTCCGGACTTGGGTGAGTGGTCCCTGTGTGTGGGAAAAGGGGGCGCCCAGTGTGTGAAAACTCCCTCGGGGGGAGTGTGTGTGTAGCCCGGTCCGGACCCGTATTTTTGTTTTAGTTGATTTGTTGTTTGGTTGCAGGGGGCGGTGGGATTGCTGTGCCAGGGTTGACAAGATGGGAGCACGTCTTTCGGCACAGCAAAAGAGAGTTTTTTACCAAGTTGTGGGCACCCTTGAGGGGGGGAATAAGAAGTTTTCTCGTGGGAGGGTAAAGAAGTTTGTGAGATGGCTGTTCCTGCATTTCCCAAATGTAACCCCAGACAAAGCAAATTCTGTAGAATTCTGGAATGTGGTTGGGTCCAAATTAACGGAAATAGTTAATGGAGGTGATAATTCAGTTGAAAAATTTGTAACATTATTTATTTTAATTCGGTCTGCTGTAATAGAGGAAAAGAAAATGCAGAAGCAGCCGCCACACAATTCCCCAGTTTCCCCAGTTTCCCTATCCCCATGTTCCTCTCCCCCTGATCCCGAGTTGAGGGAGACCTGCAGAGCGACCTGCAGGGCAAGTTGTCCTGTTCAGGGATCCCCCAAGGGTAACAGGATCCCTGGCTCCCCACGTCTCTCCCAGAACCCTTGCCCTGGCAGCCCTGGCCAAGCTGCCAGAGTGTCTTCCCATTCCTCAGTTTCCCCAGTTATCAGCCCTCAGTTAAACGTTTCCCAGGTTACAAGTCCCCAGTTTTTACCCTCAGACCCCCATGCCTCAGTTTCCCCCAGTCTCCAAGGCTCCTTCATGTTCCCTGATTCCTCTTCTAACCCCCGTGCCTCAGTTTCCCCCAGTTTCCAATGCTCCCCTATATTCTCTGACCCCTCTCCTAACCCTAAAAATGGCCTCCAAGGGGCACAAGATGGCGGGGACCGCATGGTCGGACCCCCCCCTTGTGCTCCTTCTTCCAAGAACCCCTTTCTTCCCTCAATGACCAACCCCTTCCTCCCTAGCCCCTCCCTTCCATCCTACCCTGACTCCTCCCACTTCCCCTTGGGTGGTTCCTCCTCCTCGGGGGCGTGTCTCCAAAGTGTGACCTCCCAAAACCCCACCCCTTCCGGCCGCTGCTCCTCCCTTCAGCCCTCCTCCTCAGTCGGTCCTCCAGCCCCGCCTCTTCCGGCTTCTGGTTCCCACGCCCCTCCTTCCGGTTCCCACGCCCCTCTTTCCGGTTCCCACGCCCCTCCTCCTGGTTCCCACGTCCCTCCTCCCAGCTCCCACACTGTCCCATCCGGTTCCCACGCTTCGGGGACAGGAAGTGACAGGCCTGAAGGCCAGAACCCGGAACAGGTAGTGATTCCCTTTGCCGCACCGGTCAGTTTTAGAGGAAGGGGAGGGAGGTACCGAGAATGGGAACCCTTCTCCTTCCAGACAAAGAGGGAGCTGTGCAAAGCCCAGAAAGAGTTCGGCAGGAGAAGTGAATACTTTAAGGGTTTATTAAAAGCCACCTTCTCCGCGAACGAGATGGTCCCCCACGACTTAAAAGAGTTGTTTGCCTGCCTCCTTTCCCCAGCTGATTATAGGCTGTGGAAACAGAGGTGGAAGAAGTCGTTAGAGGCCATCCTTCCTGAGCTGTTGCGCAGCGAGGAGTCCGCGGTTGACGCGGACGAAAACCCCCTCTCGATAGATCACTTGTGCGGTGAAGGGAATTGGGGGAAGCCGGAAGAACAGGCAAGGGTTTTACCACGGCCTGTCTTAGCTAAGATCACGGAGGCCGCAGAGAAGGTATTTAACATCCTGCCAGGGGGGGAACCCCTGACCAACTTCTCAAATATTAAACAGTTCCCCGATGAGCCATTTACCGTGTTTATTAACCGTTTACAGGAGCAAATAGAAAGACAAGTTGATAAACCTGAGCTACAAGAGCAGCTTGTCTTAGAAATGGCTAAGGCAAACTGTAATGACATCTGCAAACAGGTTATATTTAGTTTGCCCATGTATCCACCGCCAACCTTGGACGTCCTCATTGATGCATGTGAGAAGAAAGTTCCGTTAGTGGGGGCGTCCAGGGTACCACCACCACCACAGGCGGCCAGGAGAACACCAACAGCGGCAGTGACCCAACACCCGTCGGGCCAGTTCATCCTTCCACCAGCAAGAACTACTCAGTGTTACCGATGTGGACAACTGGGTCACATGGCGAGGGACTGTCCCACCGCCCACCCACGCCAGGGGCTCGTGGGAAATGGATCTGGGGAGAGGGTACTGGAGGGAACAGCTAATAAAAAACAAAAAAACTGAGAGCGCGGCGCGAACCTGCCCCGCGCGATGCAAAAAATGGGGCAGGTATCGCGGAGGTGGGGGGAAAGAAACATCGGACGTGGCAAATTTACCGGACGCGACACCTTATCACCGTCAAAGACATCCTCTTCCGGTCCCAGCACTGGACGGTGGTAGCTGTGGACCCACTGGAGGAGAACCAGCCAGGGAATGGACGTGACTGTAAGTTCATCGCCATCGGGGACACTAGACACACACCCCCAGAGATTGAGATCTCCCCGATCACCTTCCCGGGTGGTCCGGAAGATCTCATCCTCTTAGCGCGCTGCATTCACCCACCATGTTTTCTCCCAAAAGGGCAAATCATAGCTCAGTACATTCCTGTCCCAGAGGGAGTCCCGGTAGATGACCACGCACCAGGTGTCTACTGGGCAGAGGTGGTGGGTGAAAATAAACCCATCATCGACTGCAGCATCAAGCAGGGTGCGGAATCTGTCAACTTGAGGGGTCTGCTTGATACAGGGGCAGATGTGACAATCATCCCCCAAAGGAGATGGCTGTCACATTGGGAGTTGCAACCCGTGGCGGGGAAGGTTCAGGGTATAGGGGGTACTCAATTGGCGCAGGTATCTAAGAGCGTAGTACAAATTAAGGGACCGGATGGGCAATTGGCAAATTTACGCCCATTTGTTGCGGATTTTCAGGTTCCCTTGTGGGGGAGGGACCTTATGTCACAATGGGGGGTAAAGACTGAAATCCCGAAAACCCCTCGGGATTTTTAATAGCGGCCACTGTAGAGCGCCCCTTCCAGAAGCTCGATTGGACCACTGATGAAGCAATCTGGATTGATCAGTGGCCGCTTCGAAAAGACAAATTAAGGGCGCTCAACGAGCTCGTGGAGGAGCAGTTGTATAAGGGTAACATAGTAGAAACTACCAGCCCTTGGAATTCCCCGGTGTTTGTTATCCGAAAGCCGGGGAAAGACAAGTGGCGACTCCTCCATGACCTTCGTGCCATCAACAAAATCATTGTTGACATGGGGCCCCTTCAACCAGGGATGCCTACCCTGACTATGCTCCCCCGAAATTGGAATCTGGCCATAATCGACATCAAGGACTGTTTCTTTCAAATTCCCCTACATCCTGACGACGCCCCACGGTTTGCCTTCTCGGTGCCAACCCTCAACCGAGAAGCCCCAATGAGGAGGTTCCACTGGCGGGTTTTGCCAGAAGGCATGAAGAATTCACCCACCATCTGCCAGTGGTACGTCTCCTCGTTGCTGTCTCCTGTGCGCAAAGAGATGGGGGAGGTCATCATCCATCACTATATGGATGATGTCCTAGTGTGCGCCCCCCATGACGATCTACTTACCCGATCACTTGACCGAGTGGTTAAGGTTTTAACATCTGCAGGCTTTCAACTCCAGGAGGATAAAGTTCAACGGATGCCACCCTGGAAGTATCTGGGTCTGCGGATTGCTGAGAGGACTGCTGTGCCTCAAAAATTGGCAATAAACAGCAATCCGAAAACCTTAGCGGACCTTCACTCGCTGTGTGGGACCTTAAACTGGGTCAGGCCTTGGCTGGGCCTTTCCACGGAAGACCTAGCCCCCCTCTTCACACTTTTGAAGGGGGAGAAGGAGCTGAGTTCTCCCAGGACTCTGACCCCAGAGGCGAGGAAAGCCCTAGAGAAAGTGGAGGATGCGCTTGTCGAAAGGCAAGCACATCGGTACGAACCGACCCTGCCTTTTGAATTCATCATACTCGGGAGAATGCCACACCTCAGTGGGCTGATTTTTCAGTGGGACCAGGGCTCTAAGGATCCCCTCTTAATCATAGAGTGGGTTTTCTTGAGCCATCAAAGGTCCAAAAGTATCACCCGGCCACAGGAGCTGATGGCTCAGCTCATCGGGAGAGCTCGAGCTCGGCTTCGGGAGATGGCTGGATGTGATTTTGCATGCGTTCGAGTACCAGTCAGCTTGTCTCGGGACAAAGCGTCTCCAGATAGGCTGACAAAAGAAATGTTTAATCAACTACTTCGGGAGAATGAGACACTCCACATTGCTTTAGATAGTTTTGAAGGCCAAGTTTCGGTCCATGCCCCTGCCCACAAATTTTTCAATTCTAAATTTGAACCGATTCCAAAAGAAATGCGGAGCAGAAAGCCCCTCAAAGCTTTGACTGTGTTCACAGACGCATCCGGGGCATCTCACAAGTCTGTAGTGACTTGGCGAGATCCCAAAACTCAGCAGTGGGAAGCAGATATTCAATATGTGGAAGGGTCTCCACAAGTTGCTGAGTTGGATGCAGTCGTCAGAGCCTTTGAGAGGTTTCCTGAACCTTTCAATTTAATCACTGATTCGGCCTATGTTGCAGGGGTAGTTGCCAGAGCAGAGCACGCTGCTCTGAAGGAGGTCTCAAACCCGAAATTGTTTGAGTTGCTTTCTAAGCTAATACATGCTGTTTCCCACAGAAAGCAACCATTTTTTGTAATGCATGTAAGGTCACATATGGATCTCCCTGGCCCGGTAGCCGAGGGAAACCAGGTAGCTGATTCCCTCGCTGCCCCTGTTTCCATGGCTCAGCTCCCAGATCTGTTCCAACAAGCTAAGCTGAGCCATCAGATGTTCCATCAAAATGTGCCTGGTCTGGTCCGCCAATTCCACCTGCGGCGAGATCAGGCCAGAGCCATTGTGGCCACATGCCCGCACTGCCAATCCACCGCAATGCCCTCCTTGGGATCGGGAGTCAACCCTCGAGGTCTGGAGAGCTGCGAAGTGTGGCAGATGGACGTAACACACGTCCCTGAGTTTGGCAGGTTTCGGTTCGTACACCTTTCCATCGATACCTTCTCAGGTGCTGTCTTTGCTTCTGCCCACACAGGAGAGAAAGCCGAGCATGTCTGTAAGCACCTAATGCAGGCTTTCTCTGTACTGGGGGTCCCCAAAGAAATAAAAACAGACAATGGCCCAGCATACACCTCCAGGAAACCAGAGGAATTCCTGCAGGAGTGGGGAGTGGAACATAAGAGAGTCATCCCACACTCCCCCACCGGCCAAGCGATCGTTGAGTGAGCCCATCAGTCGCTCAAGCGTGTCCTTTCTCATCAAAGGGAGACTGTGAAGGGCTGCACGCCACAAGAGCGGTTGTGCAAAGCCCTTTACACACTAAACTTTCTCAATTGTTCCGAACAGGACCCTAACCCTCCAGTGGCCCGGCATTTCAAGACCGACAAGAACTACCAGTTGCAGCAGCGCCCTCCAGTGCTGGTCCGGGACCCTGAGACCCAGAAGATCTTGGGTCCTTTCGATCTGGTGACCTGGGGGCGGGGGTACGCTTGCATATCCTTGCCCCAGGGACTAAGGTGGATCCCACAAAGATGGGTGAAACCTTATGTCCCCAGACATCCAAGCAGGCCACCAGATAGGGTCGAGGATGTCAATGACGTCGTGTCCGGATGAGCCATCCCCCATCCCGAGGAGGAGGAGGAAACAACCCAAGCCCCTTTTTGTTATGTCAACCTACCTTTCTTTTCAGTTAAAGTTATGTTTTTCGTATGTTTTGTTTTCAGAAAGAGCCATCGGAAAGATGACCACCCCGATCGTTGCACCAACCACTGCACTCCTGATGATGCTGGTGACCCAGATCAACATGTGGATCGTGCCCCAACCCAAACAAAATGTTTGGGTCATGTTGGCAAAGTCCCTCCAACGGGATGAACTATGCCTATCCACAGGAGCAGCAGGAAATCCGATGACCACTTGCCTGGTGGGGATCCCGTTAAAGCCTAATGAATACCCGGATTCCCTGTTGAGTTTGTTCAGCGAAGCTAATAAAGGGAGGCCAGCTCAGCGAGTGGCCCGCTCTGCACTCACCTACAAGATTAAGAGGCCTGTCCAGAACCCTCTCCTACTATGGAGAGACTGGCTGGTCTTCTTGGAAAGGGCAACCGCTGAGCCCCAAGAATTTGATTTGTTAAACTCCTCCCCCGCACCCTATTGTATCCATTTCCGTTACTACCCCTCAGATCTTACTCCTTATTCTAATTTAATGCAGGACAACAAACAGTTTCAAGCAGCCTCCTGGTGCAAGAACATCGCCCATGTTAAGATGCCCTCAACCCTCAGTTCCTACCCTCTTAAGTTGCCTAAGGGCATATTTTTAGTTTGTGGGGACCGAGCGTGGGCTGGCATCCCCTCTCGCCTTCTCGGAGGGCCGTGCGCTTTAGGCCGGTTGTCTTTGTTTGCGCCCAATACATCTCAAATTGAAAATTGGGAACGAAAGAATAATTCGGTCATTAAGAAGCGCAGTCTCGAAGATCTTGACCCTGATTGCGACTCTGAAATTTTTCATTGGAATAAACCAAAACGGGTTGCTGTGTCAGTATTTCTGCCATGGTTGGCTGCGGCACAAGCCCTCGGAGAATTAGGCCAATTAGAGTGTTGGGTGGTCAAGCAAGCCAATTTAACGTCAACCGCGCTGAGCGACCTCCTCGAAGACGAGGAGATAACCAGGCGAGCAACGCTACAAAATCGCGCTGCTATTGATTTCCTACTGCTCCTCCATAATCATGATTGTAAAGAATTTGAGGGACTTTGCTGCATGAATCTGACCACCAGGAGCACAGACATCAAGAAAACCATCACAGAAATGAAGGGCATGATCCACCAAATACGCCAAGAGACTAATGACTGGGTCACCAGTCTTTTTTCGGGATGGGGGGTCTCCGGATGGCTCTCGTCCATTTTAAAGACTCTTTTATGGATTGTTTTTGTGTTTTCATCGTTTTATTTGCGTTTGCAGTTTTAAGAAGATGTTTAGTTCAATCAGTTTTACATCTTGTATCCCCCTCCCCTCAAGTCAATTTTGTTAGCGCTCCTTCTCCTCCCTCTTCACCTCCTCCTTCTCCCGTACCCCAAGACTGGTTTGTTGAACCCTCTGCACCTCCTGCCGATGCAACCTCCTCTTTCTAAAAAAGAAAGGGGGAGATGTTGCCGCCTGTTAGTTTACCTTCATTAAGTATGTTTGTTCACCTTCGTTGAGTTTAGAGTTGGTTTGCCCCAGTTACTCCCCACTATCCCGATATAGTTGTTCCCAGTTGCCTGTCATTGTAAACCTCTCCCCTCTTTCCAGATTGTTCCCCATCCATCACTTTGGTCCTACCCCCAAGCCCTATCAGTCTATGTACACCACACCTTTTGTTCTGGTTCCTTCCCTGCTCATCATCCCTTACGCGATGCCCTATTGGTTGTATAGCTATCCTCCCTCCCCCAAGTCCCTACCATTGGATTTGTGTATTGTAACCCCTTCCCACAACACCTCCCCTGCTGCCACATTATTGGTTGTTGTATGAGCCGCCCACGGGCTTTAAAACCTGGCGCACAGAGGTGCCCAGGGTCTCGGCTCGGACTTTCTCCTCGAGATCCCAGCCCTGTCCCTCATCGCCTTCTCCCTGCGCCTGCTGGAATAAACTTGTTCCTGGGAAATTGGAGGACTCCGAGCACTCTCTCTCCCTTTACTGCACCTCGTGTCGCCCTGCATACTATAGAGCCCGAGCCCAAAGGAGCTCTAGAGGTTCCAGGTCGAGCCACACAGTGCTCACCTGGTTCCCCACTCCTGCCGCTGACGCTTGGCACAAGCTAGCCGGGGCGTGAAGGGCCAAGCGGGCAGCGACACAGCAATCCTGAGATATTCAGAATTCATGCTTTTACGTCTGAGCCTGATTCCCAGCAGGACAAAGCAAAGGTTGCTTTGCTGCACATTCTCCAGCTGGAAGCGGAGGGAAGAAGGGAAGGGAGTCCTGACAGAATCCTGGAGTGTTCATGACTGGAAGGGACCCTGCCCATGGTTCCACCCAGGGTTAGGATGCCATGCAGGAGAGGTGCCTCTGCCCCAGTGAAGGTGCAAATGAGACCATAGGAGGACAACAAGCAGATTTTATTGAACGTGGGTTTTATTGAGAAAGAAATGGGTGCCAGGGACATAGAAATAGGGAGGAGGTCTCAGAGGCAGAGAGTGCTCAGAAGACGATCAGGTGGAAGTAGGTGCTTTTTAAAGTCCTTCCCTGCATTCTGGGATCCCAGATGTGTATTTTAATTTGATGGTCTTCTTCTTCTTCTTCTTCCTATTTACTATTTCTTCATCTAAATCGTCTTCTTCTTTCCCTTCTTCTTCTTCTTCTTCTTTCCCTTCTTAATTGCTACTACTATTTTTTCTTCTTCGTCTTACTCTTATTCTTCTTATTCCTAATTTTTATTCCTATTTACTACTACTATTTCTTCTTCATCCTATTCTTCTTATTCTAATTAATCTTATTCACTTGTTATGCTTACTGTAATTCCTATTCTTCTTATATTAATGACTATCTTCATCTTCTTATTCCTATTCATCTTCTTATTCCTATTCCTATTCTTATTCCTAACTACTACTATTTCCTAAACTCAAGGTTGATTTTTTTGGAAGAATGGTACGAGTCAGAGTTCTGCAGTCACGTCAGTGGAGCAGCACCTCTGGTCTGTGCCCATTCTTCATGGATATAATCCCAAAGGACTGGCGTGGGATCCTTTCATGAGAGGAAATGTCCCGTGATGCCACGAGGGGAAGTTCAGACTCAATATCAGAAGCAGTTTTTCCCTGACAGAGGCGTGAGGCATTAGAAGAAGTTGCCCGGGGAGGTGGTGGAGTGGCTGTCTCTGGAGTGTCGAAGAGTTGTGGCCCTTGGGGATGTGGTTTTGCGGTGATGGCGGTGCTGCCAGGAGGCCAGTGGCACTGGGTGACCGTCGGGGTCTCTTCCCACCTTGATGACTCTGGGATTCACTGCTGAGCGCCCTGGCACCAATGTGCCCCATGGCTGCTGTTTGGGGTTGGCCACAGCGGTGACTCTGGGTGTTGGGGAGATGCCCCTGGCACAGTCCACAGTAGCCATGGCAGCTGAGGCTGCAGGGCCATGTCCAGGGCAAGGTGTGGCTCCCTGGGGCCCTGGGCCAGCTGCCATCTGTAAGCCTGGCACCGGCGCTACTCCTGTGGCTGTGGTGCCCAGCAGGGCCAGCGGAACAGCGCCCGCAGCGCCCGCCGTGCCCGCCTGAGGAAGCCGGGCCGTTTGCTGGAGGGAGACGGCTGCTGCCTGAGGGCCTCGGGGACCTCGAGGCTGTGCAGGGCAGGCCCCAGGCTCTGAGGCCCTGCCTCAGGCCCCTGCTGGGCCATGGAGGCTTGGCCGTGCAGGGAGGAAAGTGAGGCACGGAGTGACTCCGGTGCCTGGACCTCAAGCCAGGCCTCCCGAGGGACAGGCACTGGCAGCCCGTCTGCCGCAAGAGCTGCCAGGCTTTGGGCCCTGCTTTCTGCTTCACACAGCTCGAGGACGCTGACTTTGTCCAAGCTGTCCTCCTCCTGTGGCAGGGGGGTGATCCCAAAGCTGAGGATGCTCACATATTCATAGCTGTCCTGTGTGCTGCTGTTGTCTTCCTCGGTGGAATCGTCTAGGCTGCTGGAGTCCCCGTCCAGGAAGTCTCCATGGCCCAGTTCGCTGCACTCTTCCGAGTCGTACCAGTCCTGGCAGCTGCTGACCTCTTCCTGGGACAGCTCTGGCTCTGCTTGGCACTCCTGGGAGGACTCACTCTGGGTGTATTGTTCCCAGTCTTCATCATACTCAGCTGGGGTCCCCTCCTCACTCCCTTCCTCTGCTAGGAGTGACCTCCCCTCAGCGACAGCCTGCTGCTCACTGGGGCTCTGGGCTCCCGGCAGGCTGGGGGAGCAGCAGGTGCTGTGAGGGGCAGGGCCTGAGCTCTGTACCCCTGCTGATGGCATCTCCTCACTGGGGGCAGGAGAATGTGTCTGCTTCTCCTGGCTGTTCGCACTTCCTTCCCCTTGCTGGGACAGCTTTAGGGCACTCACCTCCTTCTCCCCTTGGGGCAGCTCCTTGACTGTCACCCTTTGTTGCCACTGGTAGAGGTGTTGCTGTGCCACATCTCCCCAGGGCACTCTCACAGCCACCTTCCCCTGGTGCAACTCTTGGTGACTCCCTGCTCCGTAGAGGCGAGGCTCTTGGGCCCGAAGGTCTCCCCACTGGGAAGGCTCGTCATCCACGTCAGGGTTCTTCTCTTCCGTGATGACCAAGGGCCCCTCCTTCTCCTCAGTGCCTGACTGTGGCCAGGCTGAGCCACCCACTGCCCCCACCAAGTGCCCGCTGAGGGCCTGGTCTTGCCCCCAGCTGGGCAGGGGGCTGGGTGGCTGGGAGCATTTGGGTTTTGCCTTGTTCTCCTCCATCTCTGAGATCCTGAAGCGCGAATGGATCTCGGGAGCTGCTTCCTTCTGCAAGAGTGGCTCTCACGGGACTGGGCACCTCAGGGTTCTGCGCTGCTTACACACCCTGAGTCGTGGTGGGGCTCTCTGATGTCACAGGGGTCTCTTAGCACCGCTGAGTCACAACGGGCCACACCCAGTACCCCTGCAGGTAGCAGCTGAGCCCACTGGAATCTTCATGGCTGGTGCTTCCCGGGAGGCTCCCAAAGCTCAACAGTGTGGAAGAGTGGCTAGCTAACAAAGGTCATGTTCCCATGCAGCAATTAGCTGAGAAAGAATTAAACAACAGTGGAGTGTAGTTGGTATGAGATGTTGCAATGTCAGAAAGACCTTACTGATAACTGTGAACTGAGAACAGGACACTGTGATCAGAAGAATGTGGATTCAGCACAGATGAATGACCACAAGAAGGTGGAACTAGGTGGAGTTGTCCTTAAATGAAATATCCAATAATGAGCTTGCTTTTGCACTATGTAGGAGCCTAATTATTGATGTTATATAGGGAGTTTGGAGTTGCCAATAAAGGGGACTTGCTGATCATTCATATTGAGTGCTGCTTGTCTCCCGCCGAACTCATCAAATGGCGCCCGAACAAATGGGACCCTTGGGACCTTTGGGACCTTTGGGACATTAAAAAGCGAAGGCCACGGGAGTCGGCGACAGGGGACGGGTCCTCCGCAGCAAGGACGGCGAAAAGCAACGGTGCCGCGCCCCAGGCGACCTCAGAGGAGAGTCCTGGCCGTAACGTGCTGCCAAACCTTGTAGGGCTGCAACAGCGCTGACGGTAAGATGGAAAGGCAAGCAGCACATGATTTATTTACCTGCTTTTTAGAAAAGCCACAGCTTAAGGGTTTTGATTTGCGCAAGGAGCTCCCTGGACTTCTTGCTTATGGGTATGCTCATCCCTTTACCTCCCACTGCTGGGCAAACACTCCTATCTGTGCTGCCCATGGAAAGAGGGAGGGAGAGTCAGAGAGAAGGAAATAATGAGAAAGAAATTCCAGAGGAAACGCTGAAACAACGAACAGAATCTGTTCAGTTACGGCAGGATGTGATATATCCTGAACTATTTGCTTCACTTTTGGAGTCACTCTTAACACTACAATCTTATTTAAGTTCCAACTTTGCTACTCTGGGGGAAAAGAATCCAAATTTAGATTGGTTTCCACCTGAACCAGGGGGACATGGGGGAGCACTGAGGTGTGCGCAGAGAGCGGGGGCACCCCTGGGGCAGAAGCAGTGCAGAAAAGGTTCCAAGGCCACTCTGAACAATTACAGAAACAGCTGAGCAGGAACAGGTGGCTCAGACAGCTTCAAAAAGAGACAAAATAGCCAAAAAATCACAAACTATATGGTATCTAATTCAAACTTCATCACTGTAATTAGAAGCTGATAAGCTGCAATGGTCACCGTTGTTAGCACCTGGTCCTAAGAGACTTTTGTGTCTTTGCATCGCCTGCTTTTGTAAAAATTGTGCCCCTTTTTTCCTCTATCAGTGACAAGAGAGATTGAGAGAAACAACTGTATGTGTTAAACTTAACTTTGTGAGGGTTTTGGGGTTTTTTCCTGCGAGAGTATTTGGAGAATGTGAAGAAAGATAACAGCAGCAGAGAGCAGCAGCAGGGCGGGCAGTCCACCCCCCCCTCCCTCTCTAAGAAAAAGCACTGGGATAGTACCCAGTTTGTTAAAAAGTCATGATTCATGGGTTTTTTGAATGTTTTTATATACCCTTTTAGAGTTAATTTTGTGTTTTAGTAATTATGTAAGTAAGTATTAGTTGTAGTTTTTAGAGTTTTCCTGGAGAAGTTATTGTGATTCTTTGAAAGTTTAAAAAGGCCCCTTTTCAAAAAAAAGGTGTTTAAGGTGAATATTAACAGAAGTTACCTTGCAATAATTAGTTTTAAAACCTAAGGTTAAAATATGGTATGATTTACAGCTACTAAGAAAACCTTCCAATTGATGTTATCTAAAAAAGAGATTTGTGGTTTAAAAAAATTAATTAGTTAAGAGAACTTACCTGTACAAGACAAAGTTAAGTTAAAGTATATATTACCCATTTGCTTGTTTTTCCACAATTCTAATAAGGTAATTTCAATGTGAGTCCTTTTGTTATATAAAACACATATAACTGCATATATACCAATTTGGATTTTAGATTTTAGTTGAAGAATTAGACTTAATGTTTCTGAAAAGTGCTACAAAAGCTGAATGGCAACTTGCCAAATCCTGTGTTGTTGAGGTTTTTCTCTAGAAAAACTGCACTTTAAAATCCTAACCAATTTAAACATATACTAGGCAAATTCCTGTTATGAATAAGTATTTTTAGTAACGTTTGCAGTTATTGTGAGTTATTCTCAAGGCTAGATGACATAGAATTGTGATGGATTTGTTACATTTTTATAATCTTTATAGTGAATCCATGTTACTGTGATATTGTGTTTAAAAGGTATATATCAAACTTTTAGTTGCCTCTTTGTAGTAACAGAATAAGATTGTTATGTTTTTATTTAATATAGATTAAGTGTTAATAGAATTAAGAAAAGTCAAGTTTTATTATGTTTAGGCTTGAATGTTTTTAAGTTAAGTTTTATAACTTAGATATTCCTTTAAGGTTAAGTTTGTTACTTCCTTTTGTCATAAATCATTATTGTTAGGTTTAAATATTGTTTAATTTAAATTGTTTATGTCTTATTGGAGACACTTGTCTAAACTGCAAAGTATAGTTATTTTCCTAGAGAGATGAAGATAGCCACAACTGAAACAGCTGTGACAGAGCACTGATGAACACCTGCTTGTGGATAGAAGGGAATGCAGTCTGTGACACCCTTGACTTCATCAGGAGTTCTATCGGTTGTTGCAATCTCTGCAGCTTTTGTTTGTTATAGCTTTCTTATTTTTCAGTGTTTCCAGAATTTTAAGAAGATGTACCATTGCTGAGGATCAGCTGCCATGGGAGAGGCTTCAGATTAAACCAACTGCTGCATGGTTTAATTGGTCTGGTACCTGAGGCTTCTGATCATTTGCTTTGTACAAATGCATTTTAACAGTTTGCTGTGCTGTGAGCATCTCCTAGCTGCTGCTATTGAGAACCTTGTTTTAGAAATGAGTTAAGAGGCATCTTTCCAGTTTAAAGCCAGGCCCTGGCCAAGCCTTGACTTTACCTGGACAGATCTGTTTGCCAACAGATCCAGATGTTTTCTGTCCCAAATCAGTATTTGAGTCACTTTTTGACTCAGCAATTTGACCCTATTAATATGACAGCTGGATCAATTTTGAAGTGGGCTTGGAGAATCATTTCTGGAGGTGGGTATCCAATCCTTCACTGATGATTTTTCGTTTCTGTTTGTTTGCTAACTATGGGATGCTGGTGCAGTGTTTTAGTAATTAATAGTAGTTTTATATTACATATCTTATTAATAATGTTTATGATTTAATTGATTTTTAACTTCTATAGGTTCTTACTAATTGTATATGGTTTTGTGTTAATGTTGATGTTTATAACAGAAGTACATCTCGTTTTTATTTTTTTTTAAAAAAAGGGGGAAATTTATACCCTAAAAGCAATTTGATTAGTGTAATTCATTAACTTCAAAGGAAGAAGTATCTGTGTTTTGTTGGCAGGTTCAAAAAGGTCACCTGTCCATCTGACCAGACTGTCTGCCTCTGAACACACGAGAACCAGTGAACAGAGAAGTCACCACACAGCCTTGGTACTCCAGACATGGATCAGAAGTGGAGCTGTCAGGACACAGTTGTGTCTGAGCACTACACAGACAGTTGCCAACAGAAATTTTATATTGTTATTATGATGTTGTGTCTGTACCAATTTTTCAGTTATCCTTTGTTTTAAGATTTAGAAGGATGTGAAGAGCAACCTGAACATCAAAGCCCTCAGTCACCGATCAGCTGCCAGCTGACATCACGGGAGCAGTGAACGTTCCAAGACTGAATTGTGTTAAATCAACTAACATCCAAAAGTGACAGAACATATGGGTCACTCTGGCACACTGAACTGGCCAAAGGTCAACGTGTCTGAGCCTAGCCACACCTGGAGATCCTTTTCACACCTGTCTCATAGGAGTCCCTGAATGGGATCCTCCAGCATTTAAAGGTTTAATTAGTAATGAGACTCGACTGAATCAATTGGCAATGTTGCAAGAGTGCAATTGCACTGTTGGCTTCACATTAAGACAACTTGAAGCCTGCAGGCAAGCAAAAATTACCAAAGTTCTCAATGTTACCATGCAGCCCTCAGAAGAATTAGATTTATTAGGTTCCACCAATACCTCAGGTGGATGGATAATGTTTGAACCCCAGACAAAAAGTCATTCCAACAAAGTAATGCAGCACTGGGCTGCAGACAACCCTATAGCTGATCTCGTTACTCACACTGAGAGTAAAGCCTTTATTAGTGGTGCAATCTCACAGGACAATTACCAAAGTGATTACCTAGTTCCATATTCCTAATCTGTGGAGTTAGAGCATGGAATTAGATTCCTGCTAATCCACATAGAAAACCCTGTTATTTTGGGAAACTTACTTTGTTTCCATCCAAGCTTACATCAATTGTAGAATGTAGCTGATAAAATAAAAAACATCAGTCAAAGTGAAGCCTGAATGAATTAAAGCTTAGCAACTCTAAAAAGGCTCGCTTGTTAGACTAATAAAAAATTGAATTTAATATCCACAATGTTAAGTGAACTTTCAGCCGATGTGAGTAGTGTATGTCATGCAGTATTACAAAATCGAGCTGCAATTGACTTTTTGCTCTTAGCACAAGGACATGGTTGTGAGGAGTTTGAAGGCATGTGCTGTCTGAATCTTACTGATCATTCAGTTTCCATCCATGGGCAACTGCAACAGCTACAGGATGGGTTACATGCCCTGAAAGAAGATAGTGACCCCATTGGAAGTTGGTTCTCCAGCTGGGGCATCACTGGATGGTTGAGGTCTCTTGTGCTAGAAGGGGGACAGACTTTACTTATAATGTTAATGGGGATGAAAGTCTAAGTTGTGTGTTATCTTGTCTTCATAAGAGTATAGAATGAGTCACATCCAAAGCCTGGTTTGTGCAAAAAGAGAAAGGGGGAATTGTTGCTATACCTTATATATTAGTAAAGGCCTGTATGCACAAACCAGCCTTTGAAATAAGTCATGATATTAAAGGCTAAAGTCCTTGAAACCCTCCTGCAGAAGAGAGAGTAAAGCAAAACAAAATCCTTGTGTGTAGGAGAAAAAATGCAAACCTGTGTGTGTTAGCCAATAGTAACTTGCTCTGCCCACGGACCCTGTAGAACCCTATAAAAGGTGTGCTAAAGATAGAAATAAACGGGGTTCACGTTTACTTCTGTGAAGAGCGGTGGGTTGCTGGCAGTCCTCCAATAAAGTTCTACAAATGAAACATAACAAATGTCATTGGGGTGCAGAGGCATTGGTGAAATTGATGAAACAAAAATTAATCTCGGTACGGATGCTAACAATGGCAAAATCAGTAATGTCAAAATGTGAAATCTGCTTAAAAAACAACTCAGTGACTAGACACAGGCATAGCTAGGGAAGATTAGGATAGGAACAGAATCAGGGTGACACTTGGCAAGAAGCCTCTAGTAGAGTGAAATTTGGGTGGGCCCTAGAGTCTTTGCTTGGTCCTATAGCAAACTATCAGAAGAGAGAAATGTACAAACTTACAGGTCGGGTAGATAAATTAGCAAGAGTGACCTGAGAAAGATTTAAAGAACTAAATGTACAATTACAATTTACTACTCCTGAAAGAGCATGGAGTGTGTGAGTTTTTAAAGGGATGGATTGATCATTGCTGCATCCACACCCCAAATGTGACTGCACATGTAGAATATGACATCAGTCAATTGCAACAAATAGAGCACGGAGCACAGGAAGAGCAAAAGGATTTGTCTCCAAGTTGGTTAGGCAAAATCTTCAAAGGGTTAGGGTGGAATGTGACTTCATGGATTAAATCTATCATTGAGAGTGTGATCATCTTACTAACTGTATTCTTAGCAATTTGGTTAATTTACAGCATCTTCAAGGGAGAAATACAGAAAAAAATGTCCTGGAACCAAAAAATAATAAAGGCACTGATGTGAGATCCACCCCCACCATCTTCTGGTTCTCCAGTTCGTGACAACATCCAGGACAACGCTTACATCAATCAAGGATTCAAAGAACATCAAGTATAAACTCAGAAACAAAGGACTGTATCAAGTGAAAACATTTGCACTTCTAGTGAAGTAAAAATGCTTTCAAAGGGGGGAATAATAGTAAAAGGTCTTAAAATCTTAGAAAATTCAGGGACTTAGAAATAAAGTTAGGTTTGGCAAGGCTGGGAAAAGTAGGCTCTGGGAAATGTTAGGCCTTGTCCTTGCTAAAGATCAGGTGAAACTGCACCTGTGTTAGCAGTATATAATAAATGATACAATTGTTAGATGTGATTAGATATTATTATTGTTTAAAGAACATGAGGAACAATGTTAGGGGTCTGAGGGGGATCATGAGAAATCCATGCTTGGGTAACATCAATGTATACAATAGAACGATGTTAGTTTAATAATTAATATGTAAGTTTTATAACGATAGAGTAGAAAAACATTTTCAACTCAAATCCAAGTTGGGTCAGATTTGGGTATGTGTACCCCTGACACCCAGATCTCTTAATAAAGCACCTGCATATAATCATTCATGATTATGTGTGTTCCTGAACGCTAACAATTTCATCAGATTTTACTGGAATTTTGTGAGAAATTTGTGGAATTTTGTGGGATATTTTGTAAAATTTTGTGAGATATTGAGGAGATTTAGGGAATTTTGTGGGAAATTTTCTGGAATTTTGAGGATTTTTCTAGAATTTTGTGGGATTCTGAGAAGACTTGAAGAGTTTTTTGGTATTTTTCTGGAATTTTGTGGAACACTGTGGAGATTTTGTGGATGTTTCTGGAATTTGGTAGGGTTTTGTGAAGATTTAGGGAATTTTGTGGGATTTTTCTGGAATTTGGTAGGATTTTTCTTGAATTTTGTGGGGCTTTTCAAGAATTTTGTGATTTTTTTTCTGGAATTCTGTGTAAATAGGAGGAGATTCTGTGGGATGTTTCTGGAGATTGGTATGGTTTTGATAAGATTGAGAGGTTTTTTTATTTTTCTGCAATTTTATGGGATTTTTCTGGAATTTTGTAGAAATTTATGAAGATACTTTGGGATGTTTCTGGAAATGTGTAGGGTTTTGAGAAGTTTTAGGAAATTTTGTGGGTGTTTTCTGCCATTTTGTGGGATTTTAAGGAGACTTGAAGGATTTTGTGGGAGGTTTATAGAATTATTGGGATTTTTATGGAATGTTGTGGGTTTTTTGTGGAATTTTGTGGGATTTTGAGGAGACTTGAGGAATTTTGAGGGATTTTTCTTAGGCTTTGTGGAAATTGGAGCAGATTTTTTGGGATGTTTCTGGAATTCGGTAGGGTTTTGAGACGTTTCAGGGATTTTTGTGGGATTTTTCTGGAATTTCATGTGATCTTTCTGAGCTTTTGTGGGATTTTGATAAAATTTAAATACTTTCGTGGGATTTTTTTTGAATGTTGTGAAATTTTGTGGGATTTTGAGGAGTCTTGAAGAATTTTTGGGGGATTTTTCTGGAATATTGTGGGATTGTTCCTTAAATTTTGTGTGATGCTTCTGGAATTTCATGGGGGTTTTATGGAAGTTTGAAGGATATTGTGGAGACATGAAGAATTTTCAGGCATCTTTCTTAGATTTTGTGGGAATTTGTGGAAATTTTTTGGGATGTTTCTGGAATTCGGTGGGATTTTGAGAAGATTGATGGAATTCTTCGGGGGTTTTTTTTGGAATTTTGTAGGATTTTTTGGAGTTATTCTGGAATTATGAGGAGATTTTGTGGGATGATTCTGGAATTATTGAGGTTTTTGTGAAATTTTGAAAGATTTTGGGAAGATTTCAAGAATTTTGTGGGCTTTTTCTTAGATTTTGTGGAAATTTGTGGAGATTTTGTGGGATGTTTCAAAAATTTGATTGGGTTTTGAGAAGATTTAAGGACTTATTTTATTTTTTTCTGCAATTTTGAGGGATTTATATGCTATTTTTGGGGATTTTTTTTAATTTTGTGGGATTTTTCTGGAATGTTGTGAGATAATGAAGAGACTTGAAGAATTTTGAGGGATATTTCTGGAATTTTGTTGAAAGTGGAAGAGATCTGTGTGGATGTTTCTGGAATTTTGAGGAAATATTTTGGAATGTTGTGGAAATTGGAAGAGATTTTTTTTTTTGTTTCTGGAATTTGGTGACATTTTGAAGAATTTTGTGGCACTTTTGTGGAATTTTTGTAGAATTTTGTGGGATTTTGAGAAGACTTGAACAATTTTGTGGGATTTTTCTTCGATTGTGTGGAAATTTGTGGAGATTTTGTGGGATATTTCCAGAATTTGGAGGGGGTATTGTAGAATTTTGCGGGATATTGAGGAAGCATGTAGAATTTCACGGGATTTTTCTTAGATGTTGTGGAACTTTGTGGAGATTTTGTGGGATGTTTCAAAAATTTGGTAGGGTTATGAGAAGATTTAAGGATTTTTTTTGGTTTTTGCTGCAATTTTGTAGGATTTTTCTGGAATTTTGTGATATATTGAGGAAACGTGATGAATTTTGAGGGCTATTTCTAATATTTTCTGGAAATTAATGGAGATTTTGTGAGATGTTTCTGGAATTTGGTGAAGGGAGAAAATTTAGGTAATTTTGTGGTATTTTTTTCAAATGTTGTCAAATATCTCTTAAATTTTGTGGAATTTTCTCGAATTTTGAGGGATTTTTGTAGAATTTTGTGGAAATTGTGGAGATTTTGTGGGATGTTTCTGGAATTCAGTAAAGTTTTGAGAAGATTTAGGGAATTTTGTGGTATTTTTTTCTTTAATGTTGTGTGATTTTTTTAAAAATTTTGTGGGATATTGAAGAGATTTTTGTGGAAGTTTCTTGAATTTTGTGTGATTTTTTTGAATTTTGAAAGATTTCGAAGACTCATGAAAATTTTTTAGGCATTTTTCTTAGATTGTGTGGAAATTTGTGGAGAATTTTGTGGGATATATCTGGAATTTCGTGAGCCTGTGAGAAGATTTAAGGAATTTCTTGCTTTTTTTCTAGAATTTTGTGGGATGTTTCTAGAATTTTTGGGACTTTTTTTGGAATGTTTTGGGGTTTTGTGGATCATTGTGGGATATTGAGGGGACTTGAAGAATTTTGAGGGATTGTTCTAAGGTTTTGTGGAAATTTGTAAAGATTATGTGGGATGATTCTGGAATGTTGTAAGGTTCTGAGAAGATTTAGGAAATTTTGTGGGTGTTTTCTGCCATTTTTTGGGATTTTTCTGGAATTTTGAGGGATGTTTCTGGAATTTTGTGGGTTTTTTTGTAATTTGGGTGATTTTGGAGAGACTTGAAGAATTTTGAGTACATTTTTCTTAGATTTTATGGAAATTAGTGGAGATTTTGTGGGGATAATTCGAGAATTTGGTAGGGTTTTCTGAAGTTTTATGGAATTTTGTGGGATTTTGAGGAGCCTTGATGAATTTTGAGGGATTTTTCTTAGATTGCATGGAAATTTGTGGAGATTTTTGTGGGATATTTCTGGAATGTGGTAAGCTTATGAGAAGATTTTGGGAATTTTGTGGGGTTTTTTCAGGAATTTTGTGTAATGTTTATGGAATTTTGTGGGATTTTGAGGAGACTTGAAGAATTCTGAAAGGTTTTTCTTAGACTGCGTGGAAATTTGTGGAGATTTTATGGGATATTTCTGGAATTTGTTGGGCTTATAAGAAGATCTGGGGAATTTTGTGGATTTTTTTCAGGAATTTAGTGAGGTATTTCTGGATTTCGGTGGGATTTCTTTGGAATGTTATGGAATGGTGAGGAATTTTGTGGGATTCTGAGGAGAGTTGAAGAATTTTGAGGGCCTTTTTCTTAGATTGCGTGGAAATTAGTGGAGATTTTGTAGGGTGTTTCTGGAATTTGGTGGGGTTTTCAGAAGTTTAAGGGAATTTTCTGGAATTTTCTTGTAAAGTTGTGGTAATTTTCTTGAATTTTGTGGGATTTTGAGGAGACCTGAAGAATTTAGTGGGATTTTTCTTAGGTTTTGTGGAAGTTTGTGAAGATTATGTGGGATATTTCTGGAATTTGGTAGGGTTTTGAGAAGATTTAGGGAATTTTGTGGGTTTTTTCTGGAATTTTGTGGAATGTTTCTGGAATTTTGTGGGATTTTGAGAAGACTTGAAGAATTTTGAGGGATTTTTCTTAGATTGTGTGGAAACTTGTCGAGATTTTTGTGGGATATTCCTGGAGTTTTGTAAGCTTATGAGAAGATTTTGGGAATTTCGTGGGGTTTTTTTGGAATGTTGTGGTAATTTTCTGGAATTTTGTGGGATTTTGAGGAGCCTTGATGAATTGTGTGGGATTTTTGTTAGAATGTGTGGAAACTTGAGACGATTTTGTGGGATGTTTCTGGAATTTGGTAAGCTTATGAGAAGATATTGGGGGTTTTGTGGATTTTTTCTGGAATTTTGTGGGATGTTTCTGGAATTTGGTGGGATTTCTTTGGAATGTTGTGGAATTGTCTGAAATTTTGTGGGATTCTGTGGAGACTTGAAGAACTTTCAGTACATTTTTCTTAGATTGTGTGGAAATTAGTGGAGATTTTGTGGGATGTTTCTGGAATTTGGTAGGGTTATGAGAAGATTTTTGGAATTTGGTGGGATTTTTTTGGAATGTTGTGGTAATTTTCTGGAATTTTGTGGGATTTTGAGGAGCCTTGAAGAATTGTGTGGGATTTTCCTTAGATTGTGTGGAAATAAGTGGAGATTTTTGTGGTGATTTTCTGGAATTTTGTGGGGGTTTCAGAAGATTTAGGGAATTTTGTTGGATTTTTTTGGAATGTTGTGGCAGTTTTCTTGGATTTTGTGGGACTTTGAGGAGCCTTGAAGAATTGTGTGGGATTTTTCTTAGATTGTGTGGAAATTTGAGGCGATTTTGTGGGATATTTCTGGAATTTGGTGGGCTTATGAGAAGATCTGGGTAATTTTGCTTATTTTTTCTGGACTTTTGTGAGATGTTTCTGGAATTTGGGATTTCTTTGGAATGTTTTGGAATTGTCTGGAATTTTGTAGGATTCTGAGGAGACTTGAAGAATTTTGAGGGCCTTTTTCTTAGATTGCGTGGAAATTAGTGGAGATTTTGTAGGGTGTTTCTGGAATTTGGTGGGTTTATGAGAAGATTTTGGGAAATTCGTGCGGGTTTTTTTGCAAGTTTGTGGGGTGTTTCTGGAATTTTGTGGGATTTTGAGGAGCCTTGAAGAATTGTGTGGGATTTTTCTTTGTGCGGAAATTTGTGGAGATTTTTGTGTGATATTTCTGGAATTTGGTGTGCTTATGAGAAGATTTAGGGAATTTTGTGGATTTTTTTTCTGGAATTTTGAGAGGTGTTTCTGGAATTTGGTGGGATTTTTTTGGAATGTTGTGGTAATTTTCTGGAATTTTGTGGGATTTTGAGGAGACCTGAAGAATTGTGTGGGATTTTTCTTAGGTTTTGTGGAGATTTTTGAAGATTATGTGGGATATTTCTGGAATTTGGCAGGGTTTTGAGAAGATTTAGGGAATTTTGTTGGATTTTTTTGGAATGTTGTGGCAGTTTTCTTGGATTTTGTGGGATTTTGAGGAGCCTTGAGGAATTGTGTGGGATTTTTCTTAGATTGTGTGGAAATTAGTGGAGATTTTGTGGGATGTTTCTGGAATTTGGTGGGCTTATGAGAAGATTTTGGGAAATTCGTGCGGGTTTTTTCTGGAATTTTGTGGAATGTTTCTGGAATTTTGTGGGATTTTGAGGAGACTTGAAGAATTTTGTGGGGATTTTTCTTAGATTGCGTGGAAACTTGTCGAGATTTTTGTGGGATATTCCTGGAGTTTTGTAAGCTTATGAGAAGATTTTGGGAATTTTGTGGGTTTTTTTCTGGAATTTTGTTCAATGTTTCTGGAATTTTGTGGGATTTTGAGGAGCCTTGAAGAATTCTGTGGGATTTTTCTTAGAATGTGTGGAAACTTCTGGAGATTTTGTGGGAGATTTTCTGGAATTTGGTAGGCTTATGAGAAGATCTGGGTAATTTTGCTTATTTTTTCTGGAATTTGGGTGATGTTTCTGCAATTTGGTGGGATTTCTTTGGAATGTTGTGGAATTGTCTGGAATTTTTGGGGATTTAGAGGAGACTTGAAGGAATTTGTGGGATGTTTCTGGAATTTTTAGGATTTTTTTTGAATGTTGTGGAGTTTCTGTGGAATTTTGTGGGATATTGAGGAGATTTGATGAACTTGGAGGGATCTTTCTTAGGTTTAGTGGAAATTTGTAAAGATTGTGTGGGATGTATCTGGAATTTGGTGTGCTTATGAGAAGATTTTGGGGACTTCGTGGGGGTTTTTTTTGTAAGTTTGTGAGATGTTTCTGGAATTTGGTGGGATTGTTTTGGAATGTTGTGGTAATTTTCTGGAATTTTGTGGGATTTTGAGGAGCCTTGAGGAATTGTGTGGGATTTTTCTTAGATTGTGTGGAAATTTGAGGCGATTTTGTGGGATATTTCTGGAATTTGGTGGGCTTATGAGAAGATATTGGGGGTTTTGTGGATTTTTTTCTGGAATTTTGTAGGGTGTTTCTGGAATTTGGTGGGGTTTTCAGAAGTTTAAGGGAATTTTCTGGAATTTTCTTGTAAAGTTGTGGTAATTTTCTTGAATTTTGTGGGATTTTGAGGAGCCTTGAAGAATTGTGTGGGATTTTTCTTAGATTGTGTGGAAATTTGTGGAGATTTTGTGGGATGTTTCTGGAATTTGGTGGGCTTATGAGAAGATTTTGGGAAATTCGTGCGGGTTTTTTTGCAAGTTTGTGGGGTGTTTCTGGAATTTTGTGGGATTTTGAGGAGACCTGAAGAATTTTGTGGGATTTTTCTTAGGTTTTGTGGAAATTTGTGAAGATTATGTGGGATATTTCTGGAATTTGGCAGGGTTTTGAGAAGATTTAGGGAATTTTGTGGGTTTTTTCTGGAATTTTGTGGAATGTTTCTGGAATTTTGTGGGATTTTGAGGAGACCTGAAGAATTTTGAGGGATTTTTCTTAGATTTCGTGGAAACTTGTGGAGATTTTTGTGGGATATTCCTGGAGATTTGTAAGCTTATGAGAAGATTTTGGGAATTTCGTGGGTTTTTTTCTGGAATTTTGTTCAATGTTTCTGGAATTTTGTGGGATTTTGAGGAGCCTTGGAGAATTGTGTCGGATTTTTCTTAGATTGTGTGGAAATTTGAGGCAATTTTGTGGGCTATTTCTGGAATTTGGTAGGGTTTTCAGAAGATTTTGGGAATTTTGTGGATTTTTTCTGGAATTTTTGAGGTGTTTCTGGAATTTGGTGGGATTTCTTTGGAATGTTTTGGAATTGTCTGGAATTTTGTGGGATTCTGAGGAGAGTTGAAGAATTTTGAGGGCCTTTTTCTTAGATTGCGTGGAAATTAGTGGAGATTTTGTAGGGTGTTATTGGAATTTGGTGGGGTTTTCAGAAGTTTAAGGGAATTTTGTTGGATTTTTTTGGAATGTTGTGGCAGTTTTCTTGAATTTTGTGGGAATTTGAGGAGCCTTGAAGAATTGTGTGGGATTTTTCTTAGATTGTGTGGAAATTTGTGGAGATTTTGTGGGAGATTTTCTGGAATTTGGTAGGCTTATGAGAAGATCTGGGTAATTTTGCTTTTCTTTCTGGAATTTTGTGAGATGTTTCTGGAATTTGGTGGGATTTCTTTGGAATGTTGTGGAATTATCTGGAATTTTGTGGGATTTTGAGGAGACTTGAAGGAATTTGTGGGATGTTTCTGGAATTTTTAGGGGTTTTTTTTTAATGTTGTGGAGTTTCTGTGGAATTTTGTGGGATATTGAGGAGACTTGAAGAACTTTGAGGGATCTTTCTTAGGTTTAGTGGAAATTTGTAAAGATTGTGTGGGATGTATCTGGAAGTTGGTGGGCTTATGAGAAGATTTTGGGGACTTCGTGGGGGTTTTTTTTGTAAGTTTGTGAGGTGTTTCTGGAATTTGGTGGGATTGTTTTGGAATGTTGTGGTAATTTTCTGGAATTTGGTGGGATTTTGAGGAGCCTTGAAGAATTGTGTGGGATTTTCCTTACATTTTGTGGAAATTTGTGGAGATTTTTGTGGTGATTTTCTGGAATTTGGTGGGGTTTTCAGAAGCTTTAGGGAATTTTGTTGGATTTTTTTGGAATGTTGTGGCAGTTTTCTTGGATTTTGTGGGATTTTGAGGAGCCTTGAAGAATTGTGTGGGATTTTTCTTAGATTGTGTGGAAATTAGTGGAGATTTTGTGGGATGTTTCTGGAATTTGGTAGGGTTATGAGAAGATTTTTGGAATTTGGTGGGATTTTTTTGGAATGTTGTGGTAATTTTCTGGAATTTTGTGGGATTTTGAGGAGCCTTGAAGAATTGTGTGGAATTTTTCTTCGATTTTGTGGACGTTTCTGGAGATTTTTGTGGTGATTTTATGGAATTTGGTGGGGTTTTCAGAAGCTTTAGGGAATTTTGTTGGATTTTTTTGGAATGTTGTGGCAGTTTTCTTGGATTTTGTGGGATTTTGAGGGGCCTTGAAGAATTGTGTGGGATTTTTGTTAGAATGTGTGGAAACTTGTGGAGATTTTGTGGGATGTTTCTGGAATTTGGTAGGCTTATGAGAAGATCTGGGTAATTTTGCTTTTTTTTCTGGAATTTTGTGAGATGTTTCTGGAATTTGGTGGGATTTCTTTGGAATGTTTTGGAATTGTCTGGAATTTTGTGGGATTTTGAGGAGACTTGAAAAAATTTGTGGGATGTTTCTGGAATTTTTAGGATTTTTTTTGAATGTTGTGGAGTTTCTGTGGAATTTTGTGGGATATTGAGGAGACTTGATGAACTTGGAGGGATGTTTCTTAGTTTTAGTGGAAATTTGTAAAGATTGTGTGGGATGTATCTGGAATTTGGTGTGCTTATGAGAAGATTTTGGGGACTTCGTGGGGGTTTTTTTTGTAAGCTTGTGAGGTGTTTCTGGAATTTGGTGGGATTGTTTTGGAATGTTGTGGTAATTTTCTGGAATTTTGTGGGATTTTGAGGAGCCTTGAAGAATTGTGTGGGGTTTTTCTTAGATTGCGTGGAAACTTGTGGAGATTTTTGTGGGATATTCCTGGAGATTTGTAAGCTTATGAGAAGATTTTGGGAATTTCGTGGGTTTTTTTCTGGAATTTTGTTCAATGTTTCTGGAATTTTGTGGGATTTTGAGGAGCCTTGGAGAATTGTGTGGGATTTTTCTTAGATTGCGTGGAAATTTGTGGAGATTTTGTGGGATGTTTCTGGAATTTGGTGGGCTTATGAGAAGATTTTGGGAAATTCGTGCGGGTTTTTTTGGAATGTTGTGGTAATTTTCTTGAATTTTGTGGGATTTTGAGGAGCCTTGAAGAATTGTGTGGGATTTTTCTTAGATTTTGTGGAAATTTGTGGAGATTTTTGTGGTGATTTTCTGGAATTTGGTGGGGTTTTGAGAAGATTTAGGGAATTTTGTTGTATTTTTTTGGAATGTTGTGGCCGTTTTCTTGGATTTTGTGGGATTTTGAGGAGCCTTGAAGAATTGTGTGGGATTTTTGTTAGAATGTGTGGAAACTTGTGGAGATTTTGTGGGATGTTTCTGGAATTTGGTAGGCTTATGAGAAGATCTGGGTAATTTTGCTTTTTTTTCTGGAATTTTGTGAAATGTTTCTGGAATTTGGTGGGATTTCTTTGGAATGTTGTGGAATTGTCTGGAATTTTTTGGGATTTAGAGGAGACTTGAAGGAATTTGTGGGATGTTTCTGGAATTTTTAGGATTTTTTTTGAATGTTGTGGAGTTTCTGTGGAATTTTGTGGGATATTGAGGAGATTTGATGAACTTGGAGGGATCTTTCTTAGGTTTAGTGGAAATTTGTAAAGATTGTGTGGGATGTATTTGGAAGTTGGTGGGCTTATGAGAAGATTTTGGGGACTTCGTGGGGGTTTTTTTTGTAAGTTTGTGAAATGTTTCTGGAATTTGGTGGGATTGTTTTGGAATGTTGTGGTAATTTTCTGGAATTTTGTGGGATTTTGAGGAGCCTTGAAGAATTGTGTGTGGTTTTTCTTAGATTGTGTGGAAATTTGAGGCGATTTTGTGGGATATTTCTGGAATTTGGTGGGCTTATGAGAAGATATTGGGGGTTTTGTGGATTTTTTTCTGGAATTTTGTAGGGTGTTTCTGGAATTTGGTGGGGTTTTCAGAAGTTTAAGGGAATTTTCTGGAATTTTCTTGTAAAGTTGTGGTAATTTTCCTGAATTTTGTGGGATTTTGAGGAGCCTTGAAGAATTGTGTGGGATTTTTCTTAGATTTTGTGGAAATTTGTGGAGATTTTGTGGGATGTTTCTGGAATTTGGTGGGCTTATGAGAAGATTTTGGGAAATTCGTGCGGGTTTTTTTGCAAGTTTGTGGGGTGTTTCTGGAATTTTGTGGGATTTTGAGGATACCTGAAGAATTTTGTGGGATTTTTCTTAGGTTTTGTGGAAATTTGTGAAGATTATGTGGGATATTTCTGGAATTTGGCAGGGTTTTGAGAAGATTTAGGGAATTTTGTGGGTTTTTTCTGGAATTTTGTGGAATGTTTCTGGAATTTTGTGGGATTTTGAGGAGACTTGAAGAATTTTGAGGGATTTTTCTTAGATTGCATGGAAACTTGTGGAGATTTTTGTGGGATATTCCTGGAGATTTGTAAGCTTATGAGAAGATTTTGGGAATTTCGTGGGTTTTTTTCTGGAATTTTGTTCAATGTTTCTGGAATTTTGTGGGATTTTGAGGAGCCTTGGAGAATTGTGTCGGATTTTTCTTAGATTGTGTGGAAATTTGAGGCAATTTTGTGGGCTATTTCTGGAATTTGGTAGGGTTTTCAGAAGATTTTGGGAATTTTGTGGATTTTTTCTGGAATTTTTGAGGTGTTTCTGGAATTTGGTGGGATTTCTTTGGAATGTTTTGGAATTGTCTGGAATTTTGTGGGATTCTGAGGAGAGTTGAAGAATTTTGAGGGCCTTTTTCTTAGATTGCGTGGAAATTAGTGGAGATTTTGTAGGGTGTTATTGGAATTTGGTGGGGTTTTCAGAAGTTTAAGGGAATTTTGTTGGATTTTTTTGGAATGTTGTGGCAGTTTTCTTGAATTTTGTGGGAATTTGAGGAGCCTTGAAGAATTGTGTGGGATTTTTCTTAGATTGTGTGGAAATTTGTGGAGATTTTGTGGGAGATTTTCTGGAATTTGGTAGGCTTATGAGAAGATCTGGGTAATTTTGCTTTTCTTTCTGGAATTTTGTGAGATGTTTCTGGAATTTGGTGGAATTTTTTTGGAATGTTGTGGAATTGTCTGAAATTTTGTGGGATTCTGAGGAGACTTGAAGAACTTTGAGTACATTTTTCTTAGATTGTGTGGAAATTAGTGGAGATTTTGTGGGATGTTTCTGGAATTTGGTGGGCTTATGAGAAGATTTTGGGAAATTCGTGCGGGTTTTTTTGGAATGTTGTGGTAATTTTCTTGAATTTTGTGGGATTTTGAGGAGCCTTGAAGAATTGTGTGGGATTTTTCTTAGATTTTGTGGAAATTTGTGGAGATTTTTGTGGTGATTTTCTGGAATTTGGTGGGGTTTTGAGAAGATTTAGGGAATTTTGTTGTATTTTTTTGGAATGTTGTGGCCGTTTTCTTGGATTTTGTGGGATTTTGAGGAGCCTTGAAGAATTGTGTGGGATTTTTGTTAGAATGTGTGGAAACTTGTGGAGATTTTGTGGGATGTTTCTGGAATTTGGTAGGCTTATGAGAAGATCTGGGTAATTTTGCTTTTTTTTCTGGAATTTTGTGAAATGTTTCTGGAATTTGGTGGGATTTCTTTGGAATGTTGTGGAATTGTCTGGAATTTTTTGGGATTTAGAGGAGACTTGAAGGAATTTGTGGGATGTTTCTGGAATTTTTAGGATTTTTTTTGAATGTTGTGGAGTTTCTGTGGAATTTTGTGGGATATTGAGGAGATTTGATGAACTTGGAGGGATCTTTCTTAGGTTTAGTGGAAATTTGTAAAGATTGTGTGGGATGTATTTGGAAGTTGGTGGGCTTATGAGAAGATTTTGGGGACTTCGTGGGGGTTTTTTTTGTAAGTTTGTGAAATGTTTCTGGAATTTGGTGGGATTGTTTTGGAATGTTGTGGTAATTTTCTGGAATTTTGTGGGATTTTGAGGAGCCTTGAAGAATTGTGTGTGGTTTTTCTTAGATTGTGTGGAAATTTGAGGCGATTTTGTGGGATATTTCTGGAATTTGGTGGGCTTATGAGAAGATATTGGGGGTTTTGTGGATTTTTTTCTGGAATTTTGTAGGGTGTTTCTGGAATTTGGTGGGGTTTTCAGAAGTTTAAGGGAATTTTCTGGAATTTTCTTGTAAAGTTGTGGTAATTTTCCTGAATTTTGTGGGATTTTGAGGAGCCTTGAAGAATTGTGTGGGATTTTTCTTAGATTTTGTGGAAATTTGTGGAGATTTTGTGGGATGTTTCTGGAATTTGGTGGGCTTATGAGAAGATTTTGGGAAATTCGTGCGGGTTTTTTTGCAAGTTTGTGGGGTGTTTCTGGAATTTTGTGGGATTTTGAGGATACCTGAAGAATTTTGTGGGATTTTTCTTAGGTTTTGTGGAAATTTGTGAAGATTATGTGGGATATTTCTGGAATTTGGCAGGGTTTTGAGAAGATTTAGGGAATTTTGTGGGTTTTTTCTGGAATTTTGTGGAATGTTTCTGGAATTTTGTGGGATTTTGAGGAGACTTGAAGAATTTTGAGGGATTTTTCTTAGATTGCATGGAAACTTGTGGAGATTTTTGTGGGATATTCCTGGAGATTTGTAAGCTTATGAGAAGATTTTGGGAATTTCGTGGGTTTTTTTCTGGAATTTTGTTCAATGTTTCTGGAATTTTGTGGGATTTTGAGGAGCCTTGGAGAATTGTGTCGGATTTTTCTTAGATTGTGTGGAAATTTGAGGCAATTTTGTGGGCTATTTCTGGAATTTGGTAGGGTTTTCAGAAGATTTTGGGAATTTTGTGGATTTTTTCTGGAATTTTTGAGGTGTTTCTGGAATTTGGTGGGATTTCTTTGGAATGTTTTGGAATTGTCTGGAATTTTGTGGGATTCTGAGGAGAGTTGAAGAATTTTGAGGGCCTTTTTCTTAGATTGCGTGGAAATTAGTGGAGATTTTGTAGGGTGTTATTGGAATTTGGTGGGGTTTTCAGAAGTTTAAGGGAATTTTGTTGGATTTTTTTGGAATGTTGTGGCAGTTTTCTTGAATTTTGTGGGAATTTGAGGAGCCTTGAAGAATTGTGTGGGATTTTTCTTAGATTGTGTGGAAATTTGTGGAGATTTTGTGGGAGATTTTCTGGAATTTGGTAGGCTTATGAGAAGATCTGGGTAATTTTGCTTTTCTTTCTGGAATTTTGTGAGATGTTTCTGGAATTTGGTGGAATTTTTTTGGAATGTTGTGGAATTGTCTGAAATTTTGTGGGATTCTGAGGAGACTTGAAGAACTTTGAGTACATTTTTCTTAGATTGTGTGGAAATTAGTGGAGATTTTGTGGGATGTTTCTGGAATTTGGTGGGCTTATGAGAAGATTTTGGGAAATTCGTGCGGGTTTTTTTGGAATGTTGTGGTAATTTTCTTGAATTTTGTGGGATTTTGAGGAGCCTTGAAGAATTGTGTGGGATTTTTCTTAGATTTTGTGGAAATTTGTGGAGATTTTTGTGGTGATTTTCTGGAATTTGGTGGGGTTTTGAGAAGATTTAGGGAATTTTGTTGTATTTTTTTGGAATGTTGTGGCCGTTTTCTTGGATTTTGTGGGATTTTGAGGAGCCTTGAAGAATTGTGTGGGATTTTTGTTAGAATGTGTGGAAACTTGTGGAGATTTTGTGGGATGTTTCTGGAATTTGGTAGGCTTATGAGAAGATCTGGGTAATTTTGCTTTTTTTTCTGGAATTTTGTGAAATGTTTCTGGAATTTGGTGGGATTTCTTTGGAATGTTGTGGAATTGTCTGGAATTTTTTGGGATTTAGAGGAGACTTGAAGGAATTTGTGGGATGTTTCTGGAATTTTTAGGATTTTTTTTGAATGTTGTGGAGTTTCTGTGGAATTTTGTGGGATATTGAGGAGATTTGATGAACTTGGAGGGATCTTTCTTAGGTTTAGTGGAAATTTGTAAAGATTGTGTGGGATGTATTTGGAAGTTGGTGGGCTTATGAGAAGATTTTGGGGACTTCGTGGGGGTTTTTTTTGTAAGTTTGTGAAATGTTTCTGGAATTTGGTGGGATTGTTTTGGAATGTTGTGGTAATTTTCTGGAATTTTGTGGGATTTTGAGGAGCCTTGAAGAATTGTGTGTGGTTTTTCTTAGATTGTGTGGAAATTTGAGGCGATTTTGTGGGATATTTCTGGAATTTGGTGGGCTTATGAGAAGATATTGGGGGTTTTGTGGATTTTTTTCTGGAATTTTGTAGGGTGTTTCTGGAATTTGGTGGGGTTTTCAGAAGTTTAAGGGAATTTTCTGGAATTTTCTTGTAAAGTTGTGGTAATTTTCTTGAATTTTGTGGGATTTTGAGGAGCCTTGAAGAATTGTGTGGGATTTTTCTTAGATTTTGTGGAAATTTGTGGAGATTTTGTGGGATGTTTCTGGAATTTGGTGGGCTTATGAGAAGATTTTGGGAAATTCGTGCGGGTTTTTTTGCAAGTTTGTGGGGTGTTTCTGGAATTTTGTGGGATTTTGAGGATACCTGAAGAATTTTGTGGGATTTTTCTTAGGTTTTGTGGAAATTTGTGAAGATTATGTGGGATATTTCTGGAATTTGGCAGGGTTTTGAGAAGATTTAGGGAATTTTGTGGGTTTTTTCTGGAATTTTGTGGAATGTTTCTGGAATTTTGTGGGATTTTGAGGAGACTTGAAGAATTTTGAGGGATTTTTCTTAGATTGCATGGAAACTTGTGGAGATTTTTGTGGGATATTCCTGGAGATTTGTAAGCTTATGAGAAGATTTTGGGAATTTCGTGGGTTTTTTTCTGGAATTTTGTTCAATGTTTCTGGAATTTTGTGGGATTTTGAGGAGCCTTGGAGAATTGTGTCGGATTTTTCTTAGATTGTGTGGAAATTTGAGGCAATTTTGTGGGCTATTTCTGGAATTTGGTAGGGTTTTCAGAAGATTTTGGGAATTTTGTGGATTTTTTCTGGAATTTTTGAGGTGTTTCTGGAATTTGGTGGGATTTCTTTGGAATGTTTTGGAATTGTCTGGAATTTTGTGGGATTCTGAGGAGAGTTGAAGAATTTTGAGGGCCTTTTTCTTAGATTGCGTGGAAATTAGTGGAGATTTTGTAGGGTGTTATTGGAATTTGGTGGGGTTTTCAGAAGTTTAAGGGAATTTTGTTGGATTTTTTTGGAATGTTGTGGCAGTTTTCTTGAATTTTGTGGGAATTTGAGGAGCCTTGAAGAATTGTGTGGGATTTTTCTTAGATTGTGTGGAAATTTGTGGAGATTTTGTGGGAGATTTTCTGGAATTTGGTAGGCTTATGAGAAGATCTGGGTAATTTTGCTTTTCTTTCTGGAATTTTGTGAGATGTTTCTGGAATTTGGTGGGATTTCTTTGGAATGTTGTGGAATTGTCTGGAATTTTTTGGGATTTTGAGGAGACTTGAAGGAATTTGTGGGATGTTTCTGGAATTTTTAGGGGTTTTTTTTTAATGTTGTGGAGTTTCTGTGGAATTTTGTGGGATATTGAGGAGACTTGAAGAACTTTGAGGGATCTTTCTTAGGTTTAGTGGAAATTTGTAAAGATTGTGTGGGATGTATCTGGAAGTTGGTGGGCTTATGAGAAGATTTTGGGAACTTCGTGGGGGTTTTTTTTGTAAGTTTGTGAGGTGTTTCTGGAATTTGGTGGGATTGTTTTGGAATGTTGTGGTAATTTTCTGGAATTTGGTGGGATTTTGAGGAGCCTTGAAGAATTGTGTGGGATTTTCCTTACATTTTGTGGAAATTTGTGGAGATTTTTGTGGTGATTTTCTGGAATTTGGTGGGGTTTTCAGAAGCTTTAGGGAATTTTGTTGGATTTTTTTGGAATGTTGTGGCAGTTTTCTTGGATTTTGTGGGATTTTGAGGAGCATTGAAGAATTGTGTGGGATTTTTGTTAGAATGTGTGGAAATTAGTGGAGATTTTGTGGGATGTTTCTGGAATTTGGTAGGGTTATGAGAAGATTTTTGGAATTTGGTGGGATTGTTTTGGAATGTTGTGGTAATTTTCTGGAATTTTGTGGGATTTTGAGGAGCCTTGAAGAATTGTGTGGAATTTTTCTTCGATTTTGTGGACGTTTCTGGAGATTTTTGTGGTGATTTTATGGAATTTGGTGGGGTTTTCAGAAGCTTTAGGGAATTTTGTTGGATTTTTTTGGAATGTTGTGGCAGTTTTCTTGGATTTTGTGGGATTTTGAGGGGCCTTGAAGAATTGTGTGGGATTTTTGTTAGAATGTGTGGAAACTTGTGGAGATTTTGTGGGATGTTTCTGGAATTTGGTAGGCTTATGAGAAGATCTGGGTAATTTTGCTTTTCTTTCTGGAATTTTGTGAGATGTTTCTGGAATTTGGTGGGATTTCTTTGGAATGTTTTGGAATTGTCTGGAATTTTGTGGGATTTTGAGGAGACTTGAAGGAATTTGTGGGATGTTTCTGGAATTTTTAGGATTTTTTTTGAATGTTGTGGAGTTTCTGTGGAATTTTGTGGGATATTGAGGAGACTTGAAGAACTTGGAGGGATCTTTCTTAGGTTTAGTGGAAATTTGTAAAGATTGTGTGGGATGTATCTGGAAGTTGGTGGCCTTATGAGAAGATTTTGGGGACTTCGTGGGGGTTTTTTTTGTAAGTTTGTGAGGTGTTTCTGGAATTTGGTGGGATTGTTTTGGAATGTTGTGGTAATTTTCTGGAATTTGGTGGGATTTTGAGGAGCCTTGAAGAATTGTGTGGGATTTTTCTTAGATTGTGTGGAAATTTGTGGAGATTTTGTGGGATGTTTCTGGAATTTGGTGGGGTTTTCAGAAGATTTAGGGAATTTTGTGGATTTTTGTCTGGAATTTTGTGGGATGTTTCTGGAATTTGGTGGGATTTCTTTGGAATGTTTTGGAATTGTCTGGAATTTTGTGGGATTTTGAGGAGACCTGAGAGATTTTGTGGGTTGTTTCTAGAATTTTTGGGATTTTTTTTGAATGTTGTGGGGTTTTTGAGGAATTTTGCAGGATATTGAGGAGCCTTGAAGAATTTTGAAGGATTTTTCTAAGGTTTTGTGGAAATTTTTAAAGATTATGTGGGATGATTCTGGAATGTCGTAAGGTTTTGAGAAGATTTAGGAAATTTTGTGGGTGTTTTCTGCCATTTTTTGGGATTTTTCTGGAATTTTGAGGGATGTTTCTGGAATGTTGTGATGTTTTTGTGTAATTTGGGTGATTTTGAGGAGTCTTGAAGAATTTTGATGGCCTTTTTCTTAGATTTTGTGGAAATTAGTGGAAATTTTGTAGGGTGTTTTTGGAATTTGGTGGGTGTCCTGGGTTGACTTTATGATACTGGTATCCCCAGTCGTCCGGTTTATGTTATATATTAAGTCCTGCACCTTTAAGACTGTCTTTGAAAGCAAGAGAGGGGAAAGAAGAAGCGCGCAGTGTGTTAAGGAAAACATCACTCCCACGCACCCCGCTCCTGGACTGTGGTGTCTGCAGCACGGACAGACAGCGGGACAGAGCTTCTCTCTGACTTTTAGTTAGTTTTAGCTAGCTGAGGCAGAGGAGTTCCCTGGACCTTTGTTTTTCAATTTTCTTGGATCTGTGCAAGCCTGCTCTGGACTGAACACCCAGCCAAACCCCGGGAGCTCACGCCTGTGGCCCACCGGGGCCTGGGCCTCGGCACTTTCCAGCGCCAGAGGGACTGATAAGAACCTGAGTGAGCCGAGCTGCACCACATGAAAAAAGACTTTTCTTCCTAGACTTACCATCCCATCGAACAGCAAGAGGTTTTATTATTTAATATTACTCAATTTCTGTTAAATAAACAGCTTTTTCCACTTCTCTCCACGGAATTTTTTTTTTTTTTTTTTCCCTTTTCCCGGACCCGTTGGTGGGGAGGGGCATTTCCCTGTGGAGATCCCCATTTGGAGTTTTCCTTCCTGATTTGCCCTAAACTAGGACAAATACAGTTTTTGGCACCGAACGTGGGGCAAGAGAAAGTGTAAAAACCTGTACTGATTGTTGGTTGTATTTATTCTGTATTGGGATAAAGCAGTCTGTAGTCATGTTGTTTGGATACATAATGTCTCTTGGGGTGGAGGCCTTCATGTGGACCTGGTCCCTAAAAGTTTTTGAGGTTTTAATACCTGTCTTTGCCCTCTTTCACAGTAGAGGGGCACGGATTAGAATGGTTATTGTGCTGGGCTCGGTGATACTGATTTATAGGAAGTTTATAGAACTACTGAAGTTTCTGTCAGGTATGTTTGGCTCATGGTTTCTTCGCCCGACCCTGCCTCCCAGTCCTAGTAGCACATTTTGGGAGTTTATTGGTAATTGCACCCAGTTTGTTAGAGGAAGACCAGGGGATGAGGCGTTTCAGCCTTTTCTTTCCTTCTTCTCCTTTGAATCTGTTATGTCCCTCTTTGAGAATACCCAGTTTCCCCTGAGTGTTAAGGATACCACTTTCCTGGTAGTACAGCTGGCTCAGCTGTTAAGCTTCCTCTATATAGTCTGCAGCTTCTATAGGATGAGGGCTGAGATATCCAGAAGAGCCAACGAGACCCCTGCCCCAGAAGTAGACTCAGGTGTGGGAAATCCTGAGTGGTGTAGAGAGTGGGAGAGAATTGGCCAAACTCTGAAGGAATTTTCTGATCCCCCAGCCTGGGAATTTTCACGTGAACAAATTCAGAACCCAGATGAAGTAGGGAAATATCTGGAAGAGAATTGCTGTGATGATTCTAAAAAGAAAAATATCATTGCAATAAGCTGGGCCCTAGCGTATGCTTATCGCACGGTGCTAGATACTGTAGGGCAGGCAGATAAATCAGCAGCTACCCCAGTGACTCAGGCTAAACCAGACAGTGAGCCTAAGACAGCAGCCAAACCAGACAGTGAGCCTAAGCCAGCAGCCAAACCAGACAGTGAGCCTAAGCCAGTGTCTGTTGCTCCTGCCACGAGAGGCATGAAATTCAAAACCAAAACTGATCGGCCAGTAGATGATGATAATGGTGATGCGGGGGAAGGACCCTCAAGACCAGCAACTGACACAAAATCAGAAGGCACTGGTGAACCTTTCTCCCTGAAGGACCTTCGTGGCCTGAGAAAAGATTACACTCGACGACCTGATGAATCTATAATTAGTTGGTTAGTCCGTCTGTGGGATGCTGCAGGAGAGGCTACAGTTCTGGATGGCACTGAAGCGAGGCATCTGGGATCCCTGTCACACGACCCAGTTATTGACCAGGAGATGATGAGGGGGGCTGACCCTTATAGTCTCTGGGAACGGGTCCTAAGAAGTGTGGCACAAAGATATCTGTGTGCAGACGATCTCTATATACAGCAAACTCGTTGGAAAACCATAGAACAAGGGATTCAGCGCTTGAGAGAAATGGCAATAGTAGAGATTGTCTTTGTGAGTGACTTAGGTACTAGAAATCCAGACTTTGTGCCATGCACATCTGTGATGTGGCGAAAACTTGTTCGACTTGGGCCACAAGAATACGCTTCTGCTTTAGCAACAATGAAGCAGGATGACCGGGAAGAGACTGTGCTGGATACGGCGAAGAAGCTTCGAGCATATGCAGATACCGTGCATGGCCCCATACAGACAAAAATTGCAGCTGTGAGAGCAGATATGCAAAACTTCCACGACAAAATAGAGGAGAATCTCAAGAAACTCAGGGAAGACCTTCTTCCAGTCTCAGCAGTACAGACCAGGAGCCCTGGTACTCAACGCAGAAGTTCCCCAGATAGAGAGAAAAAGCTACGAGCTGAGCTGTGGTTTTTCCTACGTGACTGTGGAGAAAACATGAAAAGATGGGATGGAAAATCTACTGCTGCTCTGGCAAAACGGATGCTTGAACTGAAAGACAGCAAGACTCAGGGGGAATACTCCACCAAAAAGAAAGCCGCTCCAGTAGCCTGTAGTCAAACTGACAAGTATGATGATAACCAAGCTTAGAGGGGCCCTGCCTCCAGCCCGGCAGAGGCTACGGAAAACCGTGTCTTTTGGACTGTGTGGATTCCTTGGCCTGGCACATCAGAACCACGAAAATATGAGGCCTTGGTTGACACTGGTGCACAGTGTACCCTAATCCCATCAAGATATGTAGGGGCAGAATCTGTTTCTATTGCTGGTGTGACAGGGGGATCACAGGACTTTACTTTAGTGGAAGCTGATGTGAGCCTGACTGAAAATGAGTAGAAGAAGCACCCCCTTGTGACTGGCCCAGAAGCCCCCTGCATTTTAGGCATAGACTACCTCCGAAGCGGGTATTTTAAGGACCCAAAGGGGCTTAGGTGGGCATTTGGGATAGCAGCTATAGAGACAGAGAGCATCAAGCAATTGAACACTTTGCTTGGACTGTCAGAGAACCCATCTGTAGTAGGACTCCTGAAGGTGGAAGAACAGCGAGTACCAATTGCCACCTCGACGGTGCACCGCCGGCAGTATAGGACAAATCGAGATGCTGTGATCCCCATCCACAAGATGATCCGAGAACTGGAGAGCCAAGGGGTGGTCAGCAAAACTCACTCACCCTTCAACAGCCCCATCTGGCCTGTGCATAAATCTGCAGGAGAATGGAGATTGACTGTGGACTATCATGCATTGAATGAAGTGACTCCACCTCTGAGCGCTGCTGTGCCGGATATGTTGGAGCTCCAGTACGAGCTGGAGTCCAAGGCAGCGAAGTGGTACGCCACTATTGACATTGCCAATGCATTTTTCTCCATTCCCCTGGCAGCAGAATGCAGGCCTCAGTTTGCCTTCACGTGGAGGGGAGTGCAGTACACCTGGAACCGACTGCCCCAGGGGTGGAAGCACAGCCCCACCATCTGCCATGGACTGATCCAGGCTGCCCTAGAAAAGGGTGAGGCTCCAGAACATCTGCAGTACATTGATGACATCATTGTTTGGGGAAAGACGGCTGAAGAGGTCTTTGAGAAAGGAGAGAAAATCATCCAGGTTCTCCTGAAAGCCGGTTTTGCCATCAAGAAGAGCAAAGTTAAGGGACCAGCTCGTGAGATTCAGTTCCTGGGGGTAAAGTGGCAAGATGGACGGCGTCAGATTCCCACTGAGGTCATCAATAAGATCACAGCAATGTCTCCACCCACTAGCAAGAAGGAAACGCAAGCTTTCCTAGGTGCCATAGGTTTTTGGAGGATGCACATTCCTGAGTACAGCCAGATTGTGAGCCCTCTTTACCTGGTCACCCGCAAAAAGAACACTTTCCAGTGGGGCCCTGAACAACAACAAGCCTTTACTCAGATCAAACAGGAGATCGCTCATGCAGTAGCCCTTGGCCCAGTCAGAACAGAACCAGATGTGAAGAACGTGCTCTACTCTGCAGCCGGGAGCCACGGTCTGTCCTGGAGCCTTTGGCAGAAAGTGCCTGGGGAGACTCGAAGCCGACCACTGGGATTCTGGAGCCGAAGTTACAGAGGGTCTGAAGCCAACTACACTCCCACAGAGAAGGAAATTTTAGCCGCCTATGAAGGAGTTCAAGCCGCCTCAGAAGTGATTGGCACAGAAGCACAACTCCTCCTGGCACCCCGACTGCCAGTGCTGGAGTGGATGTTTAAAGGAAAGGTTCCTGCTACCCACCATGCCACTGACGCTACATAGAGCAAGTAGATCGCCCTCATCACACAGCGCGCCCGTATTGGAAACCCGAATCGCCCTGGGATTTTAGAGATAATTACAAACTGGCCAGAAAGTGAAAACTTTAGTCTCACTGATGAAGAAGAGCAGGAACAAGTGACACGGGCTGAAGAAGCTCCACCGTACAACCAACTGCCAGCAGAAGAAACACGCTACGCTTTGTTTACTGATGGTTCCTGTCGCGTCGTAGAGATGAACCGGAAGTGGAAAGCAGCCGTATGGAGCCCCACACGACAGGTCGCAGAGGCCACTGAAGGAGAAGGTGGATCAAGCCAACTTGCTGAACTCAAAGCTGTTCAACTGGCCCTGGACATTGCTGAAAGAGAAAAGTGGCCAAAGCTCTACCTCTACACGGATTCATGGATGGTAGCCAATGCTCTGTGGGGATGGCTGGAAAGGTGGAAAAGGGCCAACTGGCAACACAGAGGAAAGCCAATCTGGGCTGCTGATGAATGGAAAGACATCGCCACCAGGGTAGAGAAACTGTCTGTGAGGGTCCGTCATGTAGATGCCCATGTCCCCAAGAGCAGGGCTAATGAAGAGCACCTAAACAATGAGCAGGTAGATCAGGCTGCAAAGATAGAGGTGTCAAAGATAGACTTAGATTGGCAACACAAGGGAGAGTTGTTCCTAGCTCGATGGGCCCATGACACCTCAGGCCATCAGGGTAGAGATGCCACCTATAAGTGGGCACGAGACCGGGGGGTGGATCTAACCATGGACAGTATTTCTCAGGTTATCCATGACTGTGAGACGTGTGCCACAATCAAACAGGCCAAGCGGTTGAATCCGCTATGGTACGGTGGGCGTTGGTCCAAATATAGATATGGGGAAGCCTGGCAGATTGACTACATCACACTGCCCCAAACCCGCCAAGGCAAGCGCTACGTGCTCACAATGGTAGAAGCCACCACTGGATGGTTGGAAACCTACCCTGTGCCTCATGCTACAGCCCGTAACACCATCCTGGGACTTGAAAAGCAGGTCCTTTGGAAGCATGGTACCCCTGAGAGGATTGAGTCAGACAATGAGACTCATTTCAAGAACAGCCTTATAAACAGCTGGGCTAAGGAACATGACATTGAGTGGGTGTACCATATCCCTTACCATGCACCTGCTGCGGGAAAAGTGGAGAGGTACAATGGACTGTTAAAGACTACCTTGAAAGCGTTGGGTGGAAGATCTTTCAAAAATTGGGAGCAGCATCTAGCAAAGGCCACCTGGATAGTTATCACCCGAGGTTCCACCAATCGAGCAGGCCCAGCCCAATCCGAGCCCCTGCATAAAGTAGATGGAGACAAGGTCCCAGCAGTACATCTCAGAAGTTTGTTAAGAAAGACAGTTTAGATCAATTCTACTTCGAGTACAGACAAACCCATTCGTGGAGTTGTTTTTGCTCAAGGACCGGGTTGCACATGGTGGATAATGAGGAAAGATGGAACAACACAATGTGTACCTCAGGGAGATCTGATAGTTGGGTGAAGATTATGAATAAATGCCCTTGTCTGTATATAATGTATGTGTTGTAGGGTTAAAATATATATATATATATTAATTTTGATAATAAGTTGACAATATGGGGATAAGGGGTAGAATGTCCTGGGGTGACTTTATGATACTGGTATCCCCAGTCGTCTGGTTTATGTTATATATTAAGTCCTGCACCTTTAAGACTGTCTTTGAGAGCAAGAGAGGGGAAAGAAGAAGCGCGCAGTGTGTTAAGGAAAACATCACTCCCACGCACCCCGCTCCTGGACTGTGTTGTCTGCAGCACGGACAGACAGCGGGGCAGAGCTTCTCTCTGACTTTTAGTTAGTTTTAGCTAGCTGAGGCAGAGGAGTTCCCTGGACCTTTGTTTTTCAATTTTCTTGGATCTGTGCAAGCCTGCTCTGGACTGAACACCCAGCCAAACCCCGGGAGCTCACGCCTGTGGCCCACCGGGGCCTGGGCCTCGGCACTTTCCAGCGCCAGAGGGACTGATAAGAACCTGAACGAGCCGAGCTGCACCACATGAAAAAAGACTTTTCTTCCTAGACTTACCATCCCATCGAACAGCAAGAGGTTTTATTATTTAATATTACTCAATTTCTGTTAAATAAACAGCTTTTTCCACTTCTCTCCACAGAATTTTTTTATTTTTTTTTTCCCTTTTCCCGGACCCGTTGGTGGGGAGGGGCATTTCCCTGTGGAGATCCCCATTTGGAGTTTTCCTTCCTGATTTGCACTAAACTAGGACAGTGGGCTTATGAGAAGATTAAGGTAATTTCATGGTTTTTTCTGGAATTTTGTGGACTATTTCTGGAATTTTGTGTTATTTTGAGGAGACTTGCAGAATTTTGAGGGGTTTTTCTTAGATTGTGTGGAAATTTGTGGAGATTTTGTGGGATATTTCTGGAATTTGGTGGGCTTATGAGAAGATTCAGGAACTTTTCTGGAATTTTGAGGGAATGTATCTGGAATTTGGTGGGATTTCTTTGGAATGTTGTGGAATTGTATGGAATTTTGTGGGATTTTGAGGAGACTTGAAGGATTTTGTGGGTTGTTTCTAAAAGTGTTAGGATTTTTTTGGAATGTTTTGTGGTTTCTGTGGAATTTTGTGGGATATTGAGGAGACTTGAAGAATTTTTAAGGATCTTTCTTAGGTTTAGTGGAAATTTGTAAAGATTATGAGGGATGTTTCTAGAATTTGGTAGGGTTTTGAGAAGATTTAGGAACTTTTGTGGGTGTTTTCTGCCAGTTTTTGGAATTTTTCTGGAATTTGGTGGGATGTTTCTGGAATTTTGTGGGTTCTTTTGTAATTTGGGTGATTTTGGAGAGACTTGAAGAATTTTGAGTATATTTTTCTTAGATTGTGTGGAAATTAGTGGAGATTTTGTGGGGTGTTTCTGGAATTTGGTAGGGTTATGAAAAGATTTTTGGAATTTGGGGGGATTTTTTTGGAATTTTGTGGTAATTTTCTGGAATTTCGTGGGATTTTAAGCAGCCTTGATGAATTGTTTGGGATATTTCTTAGATTGCATGGAAATTTGGGGAGATTTTTGTGGGATATTTCTGGAATGTGGTAAGCTTATGAGAAGATTTTGGGAATTTTGTGGGGTTTTTCAGGAATTTTGTGTAATGTTTATGGAATTTTGTGGGATTTTGAGGAGACTTGAAGAATTCTGAAAGGTTTTTCTTAGATTGCGTGGAAATTTGTGGAGATTTTATGGGATATTTCTGGAATTTGTTGGGCTTATAAGAAGATCTGGGGAATTTTGTGGATTTTTTTCAGGAATTTTGTGAGGTATTTCTGGATTTCGGTGGGATTTCTTTGGAATGTTATGGAATGGTCTGGAATTTTGTGGGATTTTGAGGAGACTTGAAGGATTTTGTTGGTTGTTTCTAGAATTTTTTGGATTTTTTCGGAATGTTTGGGGTTTCTGTGGAATTTTCTGGAATATTGAGGAGCCTTGAAGAATTTTGAGGGATTTTTCTTAGGTTTAGTGGGAATTTGTAAAGATTATGAGGGATGTTTCTAGAATTTGGTAGGGTTTTGAGAAGATTTAGGGAATTTTGTGGGATTTTTTTGGAATGTTGTGGCAGTTTTCTTGGATTTTGTGTGATTTTGAGGAGCCTTGAAGAATTGTGTGGGATTTTTGTTAGAATGTGTGGAAACTTGTGGAGATTTTTTGTGATATTTCTGGAATTTGGTAGGCTTATGAGAAGATCTGGGTAATTTTGCTTTTTTTTTCTGTAATTTTGTGAGATGTTTCTGGAATTTGGTGGGATTTCTTTGGAATGTTGAGGAATTGTCTGGAATTTTGTGGGATTTTGAGGAGACTTGAAGGAATTTGTGGGATGTTTCTGGAATTTTTAGGATTTTTTTTGAATGTTGTGGAGTTTCTGTGGAATTTTGTGGGATATTGAGGAGACTTGAAGAACTTTGAGGGATCTTTCTTAGGTTTAGTGGAAATTTGTAAAGATTGTGTGGGATGTATCTGGAAGTTGGTGGGCTTATGAGAAGATTTTGGGGACTTCGTGGGGTTTTTTTTTTTTGTAAGTTTGTGAGGTGTTTCTGGAATTTGGTGGGATTGTTTTGGAATGTTGTGGTAATTTTCTGGAATTTGGTGGGATTTTGAGGAGCCTTGAAGAATTGTGTGGGATTTTTCTTAGATTGTGTGGAAATTTGTGGAGATTTTGTGGGATGTTTCAGGAATTTGGTAGGCTTATGAGAAGATTTAGGGAATTTTGTGGATTTTTGTCTGGAATTTTGTGGGATGTTTCTGGAATTTGGTGGGATTTCTTTGGAATGTTGTGGAATTGTCTGGAATTTTGTGGGATTTTGAGGAGACCTGAGAGATTTTGTGGGTTGTTTCTAGAATTGTTAGGATTTTTTTTGAATGTTGTGGGGTTTTTGAGGAATTTTGTAGGATATTGAGGAGCCTTGAAGAATTTTGAGGGATTTTTCTAAGGTTTTGTGGAAATTTTTAAAGATTATGTGGGATGATTCTGGAATGTCGTAAGGTTTTGAGAAGATTTAGGAACTTTTGTGGGTGTTTTCTGCCATTTTTTGGGATTTTTCTGGAATTTTGAGGGATGTTTCTGGAATTTTGTGATGTTTTTGTGTAATTTGGGTGATTTTGAGGAGTCTTGATTAAGGTAATTTCATGTTTTTTTTCTGGAATTTTGTGGACTATTTCTGGAATTTTGTGTTATTTTGAGGAGACTTGAAGAATTTTGAGGGGTTTTTCTTAGATTGTGTGGAAACTTGTGGAGATTTTGTGGGATATTTCTGGAATTTGGTGGGCTTATGAGAAGATTCAGGAACTTTTCTGGAATTTTGAGGGAATGTATCTGGAATTTTGTGGGATTTTGACGAGCCTATAAGAATTGTGTGGGATTTTTCTTTGTGTGGAAATTTGTGGAGATTTTTGTGGGATATTTTTTGAATTTGTTGGGCTTACGAGAAGATTTTGGGGATTTTGTGGATTTTTTACTGGAATTTTGTGAGGTTTTTCTGGAATTTTGTGAGATTTTGAGGAGTCTTGAAGAGTTTTGAGAGGTTTTTCTTAGATTGTGCAGAACATTGTGCAGATTATGTGGGATATTTCTGGAATTTGGTAGTTTTTAGAAGATTTAGGAAATTTTGTGGGTGTTTTCTGCCATTTTTTGTCATTTTTTCTAGAATTTGGAGGGATGTTTCTGAAATTTTGTGATGTGTTTGTGTAATTTGGGTGATTGTCCTGGTTTAGGGTAAATTTGGGAGAAAACCTCCAGTGGGTTCCCCCCGGGAAGCAAACCCACGTGGCCCCTTTCTCCCACCCCCCATCCAGTTCGGGAAGAGATTTCTCTGAGAGGAGTGGAAAAAACCTGTTTATTTCCCAGGCACAGCACTACCCAGCACAAAAATGAACGATATCAAATTACAAAACCTCTCGCCCTTCAGCAGAGATGAGGAACTTCAGAGGGTCTCTTTCCTGGGGGTGTTGGCTCTGTTATCAGTCCCTCTGGCGCTGGAAAATGCCGCTGCCCAGGCCGGGCTCCCGGTAGTCCAGGGGTGCTCCCGGTGCTCCCCCGAGTCCCCAGTCCAGAGCAGCTTCGATTCGTTTCAGGAAAAGGGAAAGAAAACAGTCCAGGAAGACCTCTCTGCTCCGGCTAGCTGGAAAGCCAAGGCGATCTGTGTCTTGTTGTCTGTCTGTGCTGTAGTCAAAACTCCCGATGCGGGGGGAGCAAGTGCAGTCTGATAACAGACTTGGTGCTTCTTTTCCACTCACTTTCACTCTCAGATGGAATTTTAAGAATACAGAACCTGTGTCTGGGTTAGGTGGAAGAATGGGGATACAATTTAACATCATAATCAACCCAGGACACACGCCCACTGTGCTTTCCAGCTGCTTTGCTCCAGCTCCTCCCAAATCACCACGAATTCCACTGAACTGAAACAAATCCAAATCCTCGTGGGTCGGGACAAGGGCAGGGAGAGGTCACTCAGGGATCACCATCAGGGCCACAACAGCCCGACACGGGGAAATGAACTGAATTTAGGACTGAGCAAATCAGACCAGGAGAATGAGGATTAAAATCAATCTTGAGAAACACCTCCTCCCGCTCCTGAACTTTTCTGTCCGGGCCGCTGCTCTCGGGGCACAGAGAGGGGCCCGGCCTTGTCCCTCCAAACCTCCCTGGGAATCACCCCAGAGCCCTCAGCCTTCCTTGTGCCCATCCCCGGGGCCCCTTGTCCCTCCCAGTGGCTCCCGTGGCTCTCCCAGTCCATCCCAGCCTCTCCCAGTCCATCCCAGTCACTCCCAGTGACCCCGCCTGTCCATCTCGCCCCTCCGTGTATCTCTCGCCCCTCAGCCAATCAGAGCGCGTCTCTCTGATGACTCACCTGTTGCCGGGCAGATCCACAGAGCCGAGAGCCCCGCGCTGGACTCGGCCTCTCAGTGCCGCGCACTTCATTCCCAGTCCCTCCCAGTGCCACCACAGTCCCTCCCAGTGCCACCACAGTCCCGCCCAGTGCCACCACAGTCCCTCCCAGTGCCACCACAGTCCCGCCCAGTGCCACCACAGTCCCGCCCAGTGCCACCACAGTCCCTCCCAGTGCCACCACAGTCCCTCCCATTGCCAACACAGTCCCTCCCAGTGCCACCACAGTCCCGCCCAATGCCATCACAGTCCCTCCCACTCCTTTTTAGCCATTCCCAGTCTATTCCTAATTCATTCTCACTTCACTCCCAGACCTCCACGCCCTCATCCAGTGTCCCAGTATCCACTCTCATCTCTTCCAGTGCCATCCCAGTCCCTGCCAGTCCATTCCCAGTCCCTCCCATTTCCACACCACTCCTCTCCCATCTCTCCCAGTGCCCATCCCAGCGTGTCCATCTCGCTGGTGCCCTCCAGCTCCCAGCCCGGCCCCGGCCGCCTGCTCTGCTCCCTGATGGGTTTCTCCCCTGCCCACATCCAGCTGAGCTGCTCCCAGGGCCAGCAGCAGCTCTCGGGCCACGCGCTGGCCACTGCCGTGCTCCCCAGCGGGGACTGGAGCCAGCAGCTCCTGGTGCTGCTGGAAACCGCCCCCGGCAATGCGGGCTCAGCTCCAGCTGCCAGGTGGAGCACGGCAGCCTGGAGCACCCCCTGAGCCGGCACTGGGGCACGGCCCGGCCCCCACAGCGCCGGGGGCAGCGGGGGAGGCACTGGGGGGGCCCAGAGGGGGATTGGGGTGTGCTGGGAGGAACTGGGAGGGAGTTTGAGATGGCCTGGTTTAAACTGGGGAAGGGATTGAGGTGCTTAGGATGGCTGGGAAGGGGTTTGAAGAATGTTGGGGAGGGTGGGATGGGGTTCTGGGGGTGCTGGTGGACACTGGGAGGGAGTTTGGGGGTGCTGGGTGTCACTGGGAGGGATTTGAGTGAGCTTGGAGGAGCTGGAAGGAGATTGGGGATTGGAAAGCAGGGATTGGGATGAGGTTGGTTGTGCTGGGAAGAGACTGGGAGGAGTCTTGATGAGTCCTGGTGGGGCTGGAAGGGACTGGGAGAGGGTCTGGGGGTCCAGGGGCAGAGGGGGGAAATTGGGAGGGGGCTGTGGGATCCTGAGAGGAACAGGAGGGGCTCTGCTGGGTCCTGGGGAGGCTGGGAAGAGACTGGCAGTGATTTACCAAAATAGCAATATTGATCCAGTATCAACATCAATCTGTTAATGGACAAAAAACCTCTCCAACAGTTTAAAGTTACAAAGTGGATGTTTAAATCACAGCACTGGGTAAGTGCAGGAGTCACCCCTTAATACGCACTGCAGGCTGACAAAAGATTCCAGTGTCTATTTATGTACAAAAGTCTTAAATATCCAAAATACTAATACATATTAATACCAATACATATGCATAATGCTAACACTTCCCATTCCCCACTTTGGATTAAAATGTACGGTAATGAGTTTAAAAAGTCATTCTGCCTGCGTGATGGGCGCCCCAATTTGAGGAGGAGGTCGTTTTGGCAAGGAGGAATCATCAAGTGATGAAGGAAAACCGCTCTTCCTCACTCTCACCGTTCTACCTTTACAATGGTTGACATTACAAATGACATTTGGTACAACTCCAGTTTCCTCCCTTGTGACTTGGAAATGGGTTTCCAGATGTAAGGTCTGTGATCTTCCTGAACCCGTTTATCAGTTTCTCTTTTCTCATTATAAGCACAGAAAAACAAACACACAATGAAAAGGAATTTTTTACCTAAGTCTGAGATTCATTATCTCAAATCCTGCTTCTCACTTAATCATTAACTCTTAACTACTTCCAGCAAGGCCTGTCTCTAGCTGAGATCTCCAAATTTTCTAAAATACCTAATTTTTTGAAATTAATTAGTCCAAAGGAGGTTTCAGAGGGTCCTGGGTGGGCTGTGGGAGACTGGGAGGGTCCTTGGAGGGGCTTTGGGTGTCTGTAAGAGGTTTTGGAGGGCCTTAACCCTGCAGACACCCAGGGATGCTGTGAAATGCTGCCTTCAGCAAGATGCTGACAGGGATTGGAGCCTCCGTGCTTTGTCTCTCCGTTGGGCTTTGTCTTCCTGGCACTGGGGCTCGGCTTCTGCCTGCGCAGGAAGGTGAGGGGGGATCCCGGGGGTCATGTCCTCCCTCCCCACAGAGCGTGTGTGCTCCCCTTGGGCCCCTCAAGCTTGGTATCACCTTCTTTTCTCTGCCCACAGAGCTCCTGAGGCAGCAGGAAAAGGTTCTCTAGGATTAAAAGTCAACGAATCCGTTCTCCCCAAGGAATTCCCATTGTTGTTCTGTGTCCCAATGGATGTTCCTGTCCCGGTGTTCATCCAGGTGCCCACAGGGAGCCAGGAAGATGTGGAGCCTCCCAGCCAGGTGTCTTCCCAACATGGATCACCAGGACCACGGATCACCAGGGCTCTGCCCAACGGGGGTCACTGGGGATCATCCAACGCCCATCCTCCCATGGGGGATGGAGCTGGAGCAGCGCACGAAGCTCTTCCCGCACTCGGGGCACTCGCAGGGCTTCCCTTACTGGTGCCTCCGTTGGTGTTGGGTCAAGTTAGAGCTGGTGGAGAAGCTCTTCCCACACTGGGGACACTCGTAGGGCCTCTCCCCAGTGTGGATGCGCCAGTGGACGGTGAGGGTGGAGTTGTGCTTGAAGCCCTTCCCGCAGTCGGGGCAGCGGAAGGGCCTCTCGTCTGTGTGAATCCGCTCATGTAGGAGGACATGGGAGCTGCGCTGAAACCTCTTCCCACACTGGGGACACTCGTAGGGCCTCTCCCCAGTGTGGATGAGCTGGTGTTTTCTCAGGTAGGAGCTCCACCCAAAGCTCTTCCCACATTCCAAGCAGGTGTAGGGCCGTTCCCCCGTGTGGATCACCTGGTGTATCATCAGGTTAGAGATATCTCTGAAGCTCTTCCCACATTTTCCACACTCATAGGGCTTTTCCCCAGTGTGGATCACCTGGTGCCGGATCAGGTGGCAGCTGTGGCTGAAGCTCTTCCCACATTCCCCACACTCGTAGGGCTTTTCCCCAGTGTGGATCCTCTGGTGCTGGATGAGGTGGGATCTCTTTCTGAAGCCCTTCCCACATTCCAAGCACTTGTGGGGCTTCTCCCCCAGCTCTGAGCTCCGGCTGGATCTCTGGCCGTGTTCCTGGCACTGGCGGGATCTTTCCTCCTCGCAGCTCCCTGGGCTGGGTTTGCAGCCCTTCCTTGTGTGGCACCTCCAGGACTTTTCCTCCTCCTCTTCCATTTAGACACGGTATGAAAATTCCTGATGAGGAGGAAAAAAAGACAGGAGAGAGCCTTGGACTGGGGGTTCCTCCATGCCCAAGTTCATCTCAGAAAGTCATTTGGCATCTTGTGTCTGTAACAAACCAAAACACCAAGATTCAGCCCAGACATCCTCCAAACATCAAAACTAGATCAAAAAGATCAAAAACTAATCAAACACCAAATTCAGGCAAAACCCCCTCCAGCATAGAAAGATTCAGCCCCTGCAAAAAGACAAAGCACCAACATTTAGCCCAATAAAGCTCAGAAACAACAGGATTCAGCCCAGTGAAAATCATGGATCCCCCTCTCCAGTCACCTGCTGACTGTGGGCTGGGAAACACTCCTGGGACTGCACATACAGGGAGGGAGGAACCTTGTGCTGCTTCCTCTTCCTGCTCCTCCTCCTCCTCCTCCTGTGGCCCAACTCTTGCTCACACCTCTTCCTCCTTCTTCTGTAAAACCCGAGATAGATATTTTGACCATTTTGTTCCTCAACCCTGCTTCTCCCTCCCTTCTCCTGCTGCCCCCAGGCCCAGCACCCACTGCCGCCTCCCTCTTCCCCCCCAGTCCCACAGCATCCCACCGCAGGGGCACGGATGCAGCTGGGCCAGCTCGGCCTGGGGCAGCGCTGGGCTCTCGGCCGCTTCCGCCTGCACTCGTTCCCCACTGCAGCCGCTCCCGCCACCACAGCGCGGGGGGGCCCGGCCTTGGCGCTCCCCCCTCCCACCTCCCCAAATTCCCCTCCAGGGGGGCGCCAAGGCCCGGGGGGGAGGGGCGCAGCTGGGATCCAGGTAGAACCATTGAGGGGACAATATGGAATGCTAGAAGGGCATCCTGGACAACGGGATGATGACCCCAAAATATCTCTCAAGGGTCCCTTGGGAGCATGTGGAGGTCGTTTGCACATTCTCCCAGAGCTAACTAGGGACATGGACACCCATAGGGGCAAGAAGGGAAGTCCAGAAGGGATTTAGACAACAGGGGATGCAGGGTGTTGGTGTGCTGGGAAGGGATTGGCTGAAGGGGAGTGTGCAGGAATGTGCTTAAGGCAAGAAGCAGCAGGAGTGTAATAAAGAATTGGGTAAATAAAAATTCGGAATAAGAAGTTTAAATAAAGTATGTATAATTATAACTAAATGTAAGTATGGAATAAGGAATTCTCCTCCCGGTCGAGATAGAATTCCTTTTCCAAAAACCACGAATTGCAAAAGAACCCCCCCAGATAACAGGTTTCAGCAGACTCATCAACTCGGAGGAAAAGACAGGACACAGGCCATCACAGAAACAAAAGAACCAGCCTAAAAGTCTACCTCCAGAGAAAGGCAACGCCCGGCCGATTTCGGCCGGAGACCATCAAGCAAGACAAAAGGGACGAGCCCCAGGAAGATGGTCGTTGCCAGAACCGAACACCACACCTGCCAAACCCATACTACTGAAACTCAATCAAGAAAGACAAAGAAGAGACTATTCCTCTGAGATATCCATCGGCACCAGCCCGGATCTCTCAATCCTGCTGTGATGAAATATGTTAAAATACATACAGACTCACTTTACATTTGAGGAGACTCTGCCCGGATACTTACTGACTCAATGTTCTAGGCCAGGAAATCCATTCACCCGACAATCAGGGACATTTGGTGAATGGAAACTGGTTGGAATTCTAGCCTGGGGACATAAAATCCCTATAAAAACCCAGGCCAGAGGACCCTCAGACGTGGATTTGGGAACACCTATACCTTGCGTATAGACCCTGTCCACCCAGCGCTGCGCTGTCCATTTATTGTGGTTTTTTCTCCTCACTGTTTGTTGCTTTATTAATTTATAATAAATTAATCTTTGTTAATCTTTAATTTGCCTCTGCATTTATAACAGATTGGTGCCGTGACTCGGATCGGAAGAAACTGTGGGAGAATCTCGCTGTCCAGGGGGGTACCCCCGCTGAGTTCAGCGGCCTGGGGAGCAGAGACCCTCCGCAGTTCGCTCCGATTGCCGAACCAAATTTAGGCTGAGGAAAAACCATAATAAAGAGGAACGGATCCAGAGAGCTCGGGAAGGCAGGAGCCTTCGGGAAAGCCGCGGCTTGGTAGCTCATAAAAAGTCATACGTGCACGAAGACGCCCTCGCAGGAAAATTGCTGTAAGTACTGTGAGGTTGAGCGGGTGATCGGGCGAGTTTGTGAGAGACGTGACCTGGTCACGAAGCGAGTGTGGACTTCAAGGCCGCGTTTCCATCCTCCCGCGAGGGAATTGGCCGGCCGCGAAGGAAGCGATTCTGTGTGAAAGTGTCTCTCTTTCCTTACTCGTAAAGCCTGAGGCTAAAGGGAGTCTCAGGGGACCGATCAAAGGGGGCTGAGAGAGGAAGGGACGTCCAGTCGAGCTCTGGAACTGGTAAACTCTCTCAGCCAAAAGATTTAGAAAGTCGGAACATCGAGAAAACCCCGGTACAGCTAACCGAGAGGTAAGTATTGGTGCGATCTAGGACTTTCAGACGAAGAAAAAGACGAACACAACGCAGAGCAGGTAAGAATCGTAAGAAAATGGGACAGAGAAAAAGTAAAACGCAGAAACTAGATAACGAGAAAAGCGCATCAGAGGAATCAAAGCAAATGCTAGACATCCCACCAGAGAGTCCTTTAGGGTGGATGTTGAGAAATTGGGAAATTTGTCCCGAGAGACGAGAAAAATCAAAGGCAAAAATGATTTATTACTGTGCCGAGATCTGGGGAGGACAAGAACTGAGAAAATGTCTCACTTGGCCAGTATTGGGAACATTTGATAAATGGACGTGCAGGGAATTACTCGCACACGTAGAGAAAAAGGTCTCGCCAGACGGCGAGGAGAAAGAGTATGCCAAACTCTGGTTAAATACCAGAGTGCGGCTGTTTCCAGTGAAACAGAAAAACGAACATAAGACAGAGACCTGGGAACCCCTGGATCACTTACCCCCTCCGTACCGCGGGCCAGTAGAGCCTCCGGTGATGGATCAAGTAGTACCATCAGCACCCGAGGGTTCCATGGGGCAACTAGCAGAGGCACGCTCCCCTCAACCACCGGGAGTAGTGCCAGAAACCCTCACTACCCCCCCACCTGCAGAAAACCCAGCCACCGCACCCTCTTTGGAGTCGGTGTTGACGCAAGGATGGGGCTTACCCCCTCCACAAATCCCGGTCCGGCCACCACAGCTGGGACCACCGAAAGTATCCGAAGGGAACCCTCTGAGTCACTTAGCTGCGGCAGACATCCCGCCAGCAATGAGGGAAAACCCTCCCGCAAACTCCAGTTCCCCTCCTGCAAGCAGGACTCGGTGGAAATCAAAAATAGGGAATGGAGAATGGGGAGAGACAGAAAGTGGGCACCGAATGTTCCCTCTCAGGGAAGTGCCAACCGCCCCCGGAGTAATTGGATTTGTAAACGTGCCCCTTAACTCAGGGGATGTACGAGCATTCAAAAAAGAAATGGGGCGACTGCTAGATGACCCATTTGGAGTGGCCGAAAGATTAGACGATTTTCTAGGGAGTAGTATTTACACCTACGAAGATCTCATGGCCATCCTGAGATCCCTGTTTAGCCAAGAGGAGAGAGAGATGATTAAACAGGCGGGCATCAGGGATTGGGAAAGGCGGCACCCGCAGGGAACACCCGGTGACCAAAAGTGGCCGAGCGTAAGCCCGAGTTGGAGCGCCCAGACCGAAGAAGGGAGAAGGAGCATGATGGATTTGAGGAATATCATCGTGCAAGGAATAAGAGAGGCGGTCCCCAGAGGACAGAACATTAGCAAAGTATTTGGGGAATGTCAGGGAAAAGAGGAATCCCCTACCGAATGGGTAGAAAGGCTGCGGAGAAGTCTGCAAATTTATTCCGGGACTGATCCCAGTTCTCCGGTGGGGGAGGTCCTGCTGAAAACGCAGTTTGTGGCTAAATCATGGGAGGACATTAGGAAAAAACTGGAGAGAATTGATGGATGGCAGGAGAAGAGTCTCCAAGAGCTTCTAAGGGAAGCTCAGAAGGTTTATATGAGGAGAGAAGACGAAAAACAGAAACTTCAAGCCAAAATATTAGTGGCTGCAGTAAAAGAAGTTCAAAAACACGAACAGAAACAGGGAAAGCCGATACCTAAAAAACAAAAAGGATCCCAAAAGGAGGAAACTCCTCCTCGAAAGGATCCTCCTGAGTGCTTCTACTGTAAGAAAGTAGGACACATAAAAAAGGATTGCAGGAAACGAATAAAAGATGAACAAATATTTAAAGAAGATTAGGGGGGTCTTGGGCTCTTCCAAATGGGGACAGTAACAGCAAAGGAGCCCTTGATAAAATTGAAGGTAGGTCCCCACCGCCAGGAAATGAGTTTCCTGGTTGATACCGGGGCTGAGAGAAGCACCCTGCAGAAATTGCCTATAGGGTGTGAAACGAGTAAAGAAAAAGTAATTGTAATTGGCGCAAAAGGAGATCCATTTAAAGTCTCGGTAATCAAGGAGGTGGAAATCGAATCAGAAAATAAGATATGTTTAGGAAATTTGTTGCTTGTAGAAGAAGCCGACTACAACCTATTGGGAAGAGATATGATCATAGCTTTAGGAATAAATATCATTGTGAAAAATTCAGAATTAGTAGTGAAGGTGTTGCATTTAACTTCAAAAGATGAAAAGGAAATTGACCCCCGAGTATGGCACTCAAAGGGGGAAGTGGGAAAATTAGATATTGCTCCCATCAAAATTGAAATTGAGAATCCAGAGAATCCGATAAGGATCCGACAATACCCCATCCCCGCCGAAGGGAGGAAGGGTTTGAAATTAATAATTGACGAGCTGCTTAAAGGAGGCACGCTCGAGCCCTGCATGTCCCCACATAACACCCCCATCCTGGCAGTAAAGAAAGCCGATGGGAACTTCCGATTGGTTCAGGACTTGAGAGCTGTAAATGCTAGAACCCGAACCAGGTTTCCGGTAGTAGCAAATCCTTACACTTTACTAAACAGACTCTCACCAGAGGATGTATGGTATAGTGTAATTGATTTAAAAGATGCTTTCTGGACATGTCCTCTAGATGAAGAGAGTAGGGATTTTTTCGCTTTCCAGTGGGAGGACCCAGATACCAATCGAAATCAGCAATTGCGGTGGACGGTCCTTCCACAAGGATTCGTTGAATCTCCGAACTTGTTCGGACAAGCCTTAGAGCAGCTACTCACCCAATTCACTCCAGAGGAAGGGACAAAACTATTACAATATGTAGACGATTTGCTAATCGCCGGGATCACGGAAGAGCAGGTGAAGAAATGTACCATTTCCCTGCTGAATTTTCTGGGACAAAAGGGGTTGAAAGTGTCTAAATCCAAGCTGCAATTCACCGAGCCCGAAGTAAAATATCTTGGACATTGGATATCACAAGGGAAAAAGAAATTAGATCCCGAAAGGGTGATGGGAATCCTTGAACTTCCGGCCCCACAAACCAAGAGACAAATTAGGCAATTTTTAGGGCTCATGGGATATTGCAGACAGTGGATTGAGGGATACAGTGAAAAGGTGAAATTTCTGTATGAAAGGCTAAATACAGATCGATTAAAATGGACAGGGCAAGACGAAATTAAATTTCAAGAACTAAAGAATGCCCTTGTCACTGCTCCAGTTTTAACATTACCAGACATCAGAAAAGAGTTTCAACTGTTTGTCGACATAAGTGGACAAACAGCACAAGGAGTTTTAACCCAGGAATGGGCAGAAAAGAAGAAACCTATAGGGTTTTTGTCCAAAATCCTAGATCCAGTCAGTCGGGGCTGGCCCACGTGTCTGCAAGCAATTGTGGCAGTAGCACTGTTGGTTGGGGAAGCCAAAAAGGTAACGTTTGGAGCTCCCCTGATAGTTTATACTCCACATGATGTAAGAAATATCTTACAACAAAAAGCGGAGAAATGGTTGACCGATTCAAGGCTTCTGAAATATGAAGCCATGTTAATCAGTTCGCCAGGATTGGAATTAAGGACAACCTCTGCACAAAACCCTGCGCAATTTTTGTACGGGGAGCCAACGGGAAAGCTACTGCATAATTGTATTGAAACAGTGGAATTACAAACTAAAGTAAGACCCGATCTGGAGGATCAGGAATTGGAAGGAGGAGAAAAATGGTTTATCGATGGTTCCTCGAGAATGATGGAGGGAAAACGTAAATCGGGTTATGCCATCATAAATGGTATAACAGGACAGACTGTAGAATCGGGTCCCCTAAAAGCAAATTGGTCAGCACAGGCTTGTGAACTTTTTGCTCTCCTAAAAGCCCTAAAAGGCTTGAAGGGAAAAAGGGGAACCATCTATACCGATTCAAGATATGCATTTGGGATAGTGCATACCTTCGGGAAAATTTGGGAAGAAAGGGGTCTGATCAACACTAAAGGAAAAGGATTAGTACATGAGGAAATAATTAGACAAATTTTAGAAGCGGTCAGGGAGCCACTGGAGATATCTGTGGTTCATGTAAAAGGACACCAGACCGGACGACAATTCCATACAAGGGGAAACAATTTAGCGGATAAAGAGGCGAAAAGAGCGGCATTGTTAACCGTAAGTATTTCTGAGCTAGTCCCAAGGGAACCCCCAGAGGTTTCAGTGCTTCCTTCAGAAAAGGAGCAGGAAGACTTCAAAAAGGTAGGGGGACATTTCAAAGAGGGTAAATGGTGGTTACCTGACGGGAGGGAATTGGTCCCGAAGGGAATAGCAAAAGGGATACTCAAAAGACTACATGCACAAACCCATTGGGGAACCAGGGCATTGGCTGAACAATTTTTAAAATTCTTCGGGTGTAAAGGAATCTTCGAGCTTGCAAAACAAGAGGTACAGGGATGTGTGATATGCCAAAAGGTAAACAGAGCGAATTTTCGGCAAACCAATTGGGGAGGTCGGCCCATCTCATATCGACCATTCGAAAGAATCCAAGTGGATTTCACGGAATTACCGAAAATTGGCAGAAATAAATATTTATTGGTTATAGTAGATAAATTGACACATTGGGTAGAGGCCTTTCCCAGAGCTAAGGCCACGGCTCAAACAGTGTCTAAAATTCTACTGGAGGAAATAATTCCTAGGTATGGTATTGTAGACCATATTGATTCGGATCAGGGTACACATTTCACCTCGAAAATTATCAAACAGTTGTCCGATGCGTTAGGGATCAGATGGCAATATCATACTCCTTGGCACCCTCAGAGCTCGGGGCAAGTGGAAAGAATGAATCAGACATTGAAGTCACAAATATCCAAATTGACAATTGAAACAAAAATGTCCTGGGTCAAATGTCTCCCCTTGGCATTGTTGAATATAAGAACCATGCCGAACTCAGAAACAGGACTATCCCCCTTTGAAATTTTGTATGGAATGCCATACAAGCATGGTATGCCGGTTGAACATCCTCAAACAGAGGATGTTCAACTCCAACCTTATCTCATTTCTATAAATAAAAACTTACAGGAGTTAAGGAGAAGAGGATTGATTCCTCAAAGCAGCACGTTGGGATTTCCGATCCACCAAATTCAACCAGGGGACAAGGTACTGATCAAAGTGTGGAAAGAGCAACCCCTCAGTCCCCACTGGGAAGGACCATTCCTCGTCCTCCTGACTACAGACACCGCAGTTCGCACAGCTGAAAAGGGCTGGACACACTCTTCCCGAGTGAAGAAAGTTTCGGTTCGCGACTCCCCCGAGTGGAAAATTGTAACCCCTCCGGGAGATTTGAAAATCAGGCTTCAGCGGAACAACAAATGAGCAACGAGGACAGGATAAGTTGCACCAATTTTGAATGTTATTGTTTTCCTTTTGTACATTTTAAGTGTGCATATTGTAAACAAACGTGGGTGACTCATTGTTTGGGAGGGCAAAAACCGAAAGGGTTGTGTGCCGCGTGTTACAAAGAGGAATTAGAACAGACCAACCTTTTTCTAGCACTTGCTACCCGGGTGGGTATCTTGGAACTCGACTCTCCTGAGTGGTTCCGATTTTTTCAAAAAGGATTACGAGGCCATTTGGACTGTAAGGCGGAACCTCTAATAATAGAGTGCCGCCGGAACGTAAAGGTACCGTGCAGGAGCGGCACGATCAAGGCATCTCGGTGGGCAACCTTTAAAAGGAGGTTTGCCATCAGAACGTCAAGGGCCCCTGAAGACAGTCCTTGCTGCCGAGAAGATGGTTATCCCCGCCGTATGTTCTTGTACGGGCGGAGGGAATGGCAGAGGGATGCGATTGTGGGGAATCCTGACGATCCTGAACCTAGCCATGTGCTGGACCGAGAGAACGGGCCCCGAGGCGTCTCCGGGGACGACCTCCCTGGGGAAGTGTGAGCAGTGCCCAACTGTCTCGCGAACCGAGCCATGGATTGCCTGCCCTCCGGAATTGCACGCAGGAGAATGTTGGGCAAACGGTACCCAAATGGACCTGTGTAAGCTGGAAGGAAAAATTTGGTGCTCCATCCCGGGGATAGGTACTGGAAAAAGGCAACCCCATAACACAGGGGAAAAAGAGGTCCAAGCGACCCACCTACGAAATAAGAGAGATATAGGAGGGGTTTCCCCAATCTCGGTCTGCGGGCAGTGTAATAAAACTGTCTGGATTGGAGGAAAGAAACAGTCAACGTTCATTGCGTACCACAGAGTCAACCCCTTGTGTTACAATAAAGCAAACTTAAAATATTGTGCCATGGGGGGGAAATTGTACTGGGAAGGGAAGAACCTGAAACATGAAACAAAAGTGTCATTCAGTAATGAACCGATAGTTTTAGATTTACTGAAAAATGACGATGATAGAGTGTGTCTGCAGTTTGATCAGGTGATCTGTTTCGCAAAAGACGAGGATGGTTCAGACCCCGAAAATAAAATAAAACAATTAACTCTTGAACTAAAAAGGCGGGAAATGGAAAATAAGAAAAAAAGACTCGAACAGGAGAGGTTAAACTCTCTCAGTGAACAATACGAACAACTGGAAAAACAATACGATAATTGGAAGCTACCTAGCCCTAATCAGAATCTATTCATAGATCTGATGCAGGAAATAGCTACCGAATTGGGATTGACTAACTGTTGGATATGTGGTGGCCTGAAATCAGCCGAAAGATGGCCATGGAAGGGAGAAGGATTAACCCCAGAACAATTACTTAAGTGGACAGGATTAAAATTATCCAAAACAACCCGGCGACCAGAGGGGTGGGTAATTGACAAGAGGATCATTGGAACTTTTTGTGTCAGTCGGGAAGGAAGGGAATTCACCGAGCTAGTTGGTTACACCCCGTGTGTAAAAACTCTCTCGGTAAATTCAGATAAAAAGACAAAAATTTGGCAGCCGGAATCACCCGAGGGCTATTGGAGCCAATCTCGGGAAAATAATTGCGAATGGATAGATCTAATTGGTCTATGTTGGAACAAACAGGACGGGGCAAATCCCTTCCATGCCTTTCTTGGCCTGAGGGAATATTGGGAGGACCCGGCAAAACTTAACAGAGATTGGAAGGCACCGGATGGGATTTACTGGATATGCGGGAAAAAAGCATACAGTGAATTGCCCAGAAATTGGAAAGGGTCATGCACACTCGGAATAATTCGGCCTTTCTTCTTTACACTACCTAAAGATGAAAGCAGGTCTTTAGGTGCTCCCCTCTTTGAAACCCTAGCCCGACAAAAGAGGGAATTGAAACGAGAACTACCAATAGCCGGAGGTAACCACCAGTGGAAGGGGGAGGAATGGCCCGCCGAAAGAATCATACAATATTATGGACCGGCAACATGGGCAAATGATGGCAGCTGGGGATACAGGACCCCAATCTACCTCCTTAATCGGCTCATTCGGTTACAGGCTGTGGTAGAAGTTGTTTCAAATCACACTTCAGAAGCCCTGGAACTCCTAGCAAAACAACATTCTCAGATGAGAGCTTTTGTCTACCAAAACAGACTCGCTCTCGACTATTTGCTAGCTGAGGAGGGAGGAGTGTGTGGCAGATATAACGAGTCAGAGTGTTGCATGGAGATAGATGACTTCGGAGAAACTATAAAGGGTCTAGCTGCTGAAATAAAGAAAGTAGCCCATGTACCCGTCCAGAAGTGGAATTCGATTCTCCAAGCCTCTTGGTGGGATCAAATTTTTGGGCAAGGGGCATGGTGGAAAAAGCTAGTATTCTTTATAGGATGTTCTATTGCCGGAGTCATCTTCCTACCCTGCCTGATTCCTTGTCTGATCAGACTGATACATTCTGTCGTTCAAGGAATGCAGATTGCCTCTCTCCCAATAGACCCAGAAAAGGCACAGGGAAACACTACCCTTCTTTCAAAAATCATGAAGTTAGAGGAAGAAAAAGAGAATAGAAATGCGGTTAAGGCATTGAGGGAATTTGAAAATAAACATATGTTGTCCACAGAAAATATAGAAGAATTAGACCAAGAGGAAAACGACATTATTTAACCTGATATTCCTCTGAAAAAGTATGAAAAACACAAATTTTTAATGTGTTCAAATTATTAGGTGGGGGACTGTAATAAAGAATTGGGTAAATAAAAATTCGGAATAAGAAGTTTAAATAAAGTATGTATAATTATAACTAAATGTAAGTATGGAATAAGGAATTCTCCTCCCGGTCGAGATAGAATTCCTTTTCCAAAAACCACGAATTGCAAAAGAACCCCCCCAGATAACAGGTTTCAGCAGACTCATCAACTCGGAGGAAAAGACAGGACACAGGCCATCACAGAAACAAAAGAACCAGCCTAAAAGTCTACCTCCAGAGAAAGGCAACGCCCGGCCGATTTCGGCCGGAGACCATCAAGCAAGACAAAAGGGACGAGCCCCAGGAAGATGGTCGTTGCCAGAACCGAACACCACACCTGCCAAACCCATACTACTGAAACTCAATCAAGAAAGACAAAGAAGAGACTATTCCTCTGAGATATCCATCGGCACCAGCCCGGATCTCTCAATCCTGCTGTGATGAAATATGTTAAAATACATACAGACTCACTTTACATTTGAGGAGACTCTGCCCGGATACTTACTGACTCAATGTTCTAGGCCAGGAAATCCATTCACCCGACAATCAGGGACATTTGGTGAATGGAAACTGGTTGGAATTCTAGCCTGGGGACATAAAATCCCTATAAAAACCCAGGCCAGAGGACCCTCAGACGTGGATTTGGGAACACCTATACCTTGCGTATAGACCCTGTCCACCCAGCGCTGCGCTGTCCATTTATTGTGGTTTTTTCTCCTCACTGTTTGTTGCTTTATTAATTTATAATAAATTAATCTTTGTTAATCTTTAATTTGCCTCTGCATTTATAACAGGAGGAATCCATGGGGTAAGAAAAATGATTATATAAAAGAGGAAAAAGAGAAAAATACTGAGGATTGGAAGGATTTTCAGAAGGGTCTTATCCTCAGAATTTGCCAGCTGACTCAGATCCTTTGTATCCCAGTTTTGGAGGACAGGAAAACAAGGAGGTGAGGATTTCAGGGGGTTTCTCTGAGCTGGGAGCGGCAGGAGCGGGCGCAGAGCTGCGGCACCGGGAGCACGGGCTGGGGGCCTGTGGGGAGCTGTGGGGCCGGGCCGGGGCTGTGGGGCAGCCGGGGCTCAGCGCCGGGCGCTGCCTGAGCCCAGCACCCCCCGGGCAGGGCCGGCAGTGGCCCCCGGCCCCCAGGAGGCTGCGGGACGCCCCGGCCGCTGCCCGGCCCCGTGGAGCTGCCGGCCCTGCCCGCCGGGGGGGCCGCCTTTGGACACTGCGGCAGGACAGGGACCGGCTCTGGGATACGGGCTGGGGAGGGGAGCCTCAGCACAGCCAGCACGAGGAAGGAACAGCTCACAAATGGCGATTAGACCTGCAAGGATCAAGATCAAATATCTGGCAGAGCCATGGCTGAAGTGAACCCACAAGTGTGGGCAGACCCAGAGAAATTGGCAAAATTAGATATGGAGCCTCTCCACATTTCCCTGAAGCAACCAGGACAAGAGGTGTGGAAAAGCAATCCCCTGTTCCAAGGGAGGGAAGGAAGGGCTCACAGCCTGTCTGGGAGTCCTGCTCAAGGCACGGCTTGGGGAGCCAGGGATGGCTCCCTAGAATGCTCCTATCCTGCCTGTAATAAAGAATTAGATGAATAAAAATTCGAAAGAAAAAGTTTAAATAAAGTATATGTAATTGTAAATGATGAAAATATGGAATGAGAAATCCTCCTCCAGGTCGAGGCAGGATTTCTCTTCCAAAGCAACAGATTGCAGCCAAGCACCCAGATAACAATCGCAAGCAGGCACATCAGCCCCGAAAGAATGGGCAGGACACGGGCCATCGAACGAACAAAAGAACGGGCCCGGACGAGATATCGCCGAGCCTGAGCATCTCCGCCCTGACCACCTGTGCTGGAGAAATGGAGAAACTAGACAAAAGAAGAAGAGACAGCCGAGATAGCCATCGGCTCCAGGATGGGTCCCACCACTCCACCCTAATGGCCCGGACCAAAATGATATCAAAAAGACATCCTGGACCTCTTTACATATGAGGAGCCTCTGCCCAACGTCTATTGACTCTATTCTCCAGTGCCAGGAAATCTATTCTTCGGACAATCAAGAACCTCTTAGCAAAGGGTGCCTGCTTGGAATTTGGCCTCGAGACACAAACTTCCTATAAAAACCCAGGCCAAAGGACTCTCAGGCGTGGATTTGGGAGCACCTATACCTTGCGTATAGACCCTGTCCACCCAGCGCTGCGCTGCTTATTTTATTGTGGTTTTTTCTCTTTGTTCGAATTTATTATTGTTTGATAATAAATTTTCTCTTTTATATAACCCGAAATTGCCTTTGCATTTATAACACTGCCAAACAAGAAATCCAATGGAATCCACAGAATGCTGCAGGACCCAAGAAGAAGAAATGAGATGATGAAACCGAGGCACCCCACACTCTCAGATCCTTACACCAGCCTCAACCAGGTGCCCTCCTCACACTGCTGCCATTCACAACTTGATGCAAAAGATGCTTTCTGGGGATCTGCCCACTTCCAGAGGATGCAAACACAATTCTGCCTTGGGCTGGCAACAAGAGGTAGAAGGGAAAATGCTCAAGACATGAATTTCAGAAATAACATGTCCCAGGACTAAAAAGGAGCTGGAACTATTCTTATAATTAACAGGGAATTGCAGGAGCTGGATTGAGGATTCTCTCTTCTAGCCAGAACATTGTGTGAATTTTTTACTCCCAGATAGCCTCAATGTTATGGGGTGGACATAAGAAAGAGAATAAAACTTGACAAAATGGAAAAAATAAAATGATTGATGCCCCAGCCATGGCTCTTCCACACTCAGAAATCTGAATTGCAAGGGAATATTAAACAGGCCACCCCTGAGCCTGCACTGAAGGCAACGCAGCAGCAGCCAGGGCTCCCCAGCGGGGGAAGCCCCTGCGCCTGCCCACAGATCCTCTGCTCAAATCCTCGGCCTGGCCACCCTCCTTTGCCATCTCCAGCCACTGCGGGACAATCCTTGCTCTCACTCTTGCACCTTCAGGCCTTTCTGTGCCTGCCCTCGCCACAGCTGCTGGGGAAGGCACCGGGACAATTCCACTCTGCCTCTCAATTACACTCACACTCCGCCCTGCCTGGGATGAGCTGCTGGCAAAATAGACCAACTTGAAAACGGCTTCAAATCTTATTTCTCTGCTCACACTTGGTTTGCCTTTGCCTTGGGGAAAGGAATTTTAATGTTTCTTTTCCTCCACTCAGCACAGATGAAATTAACATCTCAACAGACTGGGAATAGCCCAAAAGATTCTCCCCAAGATAACGACCATCAACAAAACATCAACACCCAGCAGCAAACATCAACCAACACCTGCCCCAGACCCTGCCCCAGGCACAGCTGGAGACACCTGGTCTGGAAAAGGCTGAGCAGGAAATCCAAGAGTGCCCACCTAATTCACATCACAGGCACAGAAATCCGGCTGCAACAGGAAACCAAATCCTAACAACTCCACACCTTCAAACCAATGAACATTAAACCAATGGATTTCTATGGGGTCAGAGTGTATGAATTTAGAAAAATCTAGTCAAACTCATGTGTCATGGAATGATTTTCTCTGCACACCCAGCCTAAGTGTGCATGAAATTATTCCTGTTGCACATTCTGGCCAGAATCAAGTAATGCCTTATTTCTCTAAAGACATTGTGGTGAGTTTTTGCTTTTCACAGTTTCAGTGAAAAGATTACACCATTAGAATACATTTTCATAATAATTTTACTTCTATATTGTGGGTTCTGTTTGGGCCAGTGGTGTGAGAATCAGTTTTTAGTCCTAGGAGAATGAAAAGAAAACACCTGATTGCTTTCTCATTTTTGTTTTATATTTGTACGTGACTCTAAGTGATGACAAAATGATGCTATGAGTTTTTTGATGTTCCCCTTTAAGCTGCACTTTGAAAACTAGAAGAGCTTTAAAGTTGGTGCTTTAACACATAAACAGTTATTAGAATATTGTTTAAAAAAAAAACCAGCAGATCTGTGGGGGGCCACGTGTGAGTCACGGGATGTCTGCCCTGGAAGAGAAGCTTTGCTCCAGGCAGCCGGAGAGGAGCTTTAGAAATGCAAATTAACACTGATGGGACAAAGCCTGCACAATGGCCCAGGGGCTTCCTGCCTGCAGGAGGAATTGGGCTGATTCCAGGAAGGAAAAAACAGATGCAATGAGTGAATCTGCTTGGAGATAGGGCCAGGGACTTGTACATAAGGCAACAAAGGGAGAAACCATCATTTTCAGAAAATGTTACTAATTGACAAGGACTGCTGCTCAGACCAAGTCCCGATACATTCCTGAACTTCCAGAAGAACAAACACTTCACAGAGCCAGGAATATCGGGTGTTATACAAAAAGGACATGCAGCAGGCGGATCGGGAAGGCTGAACCTTCCAAGCACCTCGGCCAGTGTTGGGCAAAGGGACAGGGACATGCGGCCGGGAAAATCAGGACAAAAACGAGGCCGCGTCCTCCAACACCTGGAGAGAGCGCACGGCAAATGCCCCATGGCCTCTCCCTTTGGGCAGCAATAAAGTCACTTGCACACCGCTCCTCTGGCTCCTTGGGCCACACAAACCTCTGGCGCCGGGAATTTTCCCGCCCGGCCCCGGGCCCAGCGCAGCCACCTCCGGCCTCCCGACACGAAGCGGGACGAGCCAGCGCTGCTCCGCCACCGCCTCCTGCCGAGGCCCCAGCGGCAAGGAGACCGCGGGCAGCCGCTCCCGCAGCGCCCTCAGCCCAGGGCCAACACGGGCCGGCCACGGCACAAGCCACCCGCCACAGCCCCCTGCCGCCCCCTCCCGGGCCCGCAGCGAGCCCCGAGCCCCCGCAGAACCGAGCGCGGCTCCCACCTGCGATGGCTGGGGCCACCTCCGAGCTCCGCCGCCGCCTCACCGGGCTCCGGCCGCTGCTGCCGCCGCTGCCGGGCCCGCACAGACGCTCCGGCAATGGCGGCTCTCCTGCCCCACGGCCGCCCTGGGGGCGCCAGCGGGGCCGGGCTTGTCCCCGCTCTGCCCAATCAGCGCGCGCCAGAACCACGAGTGACGGCAGAAGCAGCCAATCGCAGCCAGCGGCGGGCTCTGCACACGGCACGGCCTCGCCTGCCTTGGGCTGATCTCGGCCATTTCTCGGCCCCCTGGGCTGAGGAGCGGCCCCGGCGCTGGGCCCGGCCCGGGCAGGAGGCCAAGGAAGCGCCGCTGCGCTGAAGCGCCGGGAGCTCGGGGTGCCCGGGAGCTGAGGGCGCTGCGAGCTGGGGGCGCTGCGAGCTGGGGGTGAGTCCGGGATGGAGCAGGGCATGCCGGAGCGAGGCCAAAACTCTGTGACTCTCCTTCCTGTCCCGGGCGGGGAGCAGAACACACAAGGAAAGGCTCGGGGGTCTGGATGAGGGTGGGGACAGTTCAATCCTTGGTCACGGGCACAGCACACCTGACTTGGGGAAATTAATTGAATTTATTATTCCGACGTGTCAGAGGAAGAAAACGAGAAGCAAAGTAATTTCTAGGGAAATCCATCTTCCCCCCCAGCTGTCCCTCCTTCCCGGGCTTAACTTTGTGCCCCTCTCCGTCCCCCTCCCCGCCCAGAGGCACAGGGATGGGGGTCACAGTCAGGTCATGTCACTGCCTCCCCCTGAGGGCCAGGAATCCTTGTCCTGCTGCAGCCTGGGGTCCCTCGCAGGGGCCAGAGTCCCTCAGGACCAGGCTGCTCCAGCGGGGATGGCCAGGGGGATCCCCGAGTGCGGCCAGGAGCCACTTGCATGGCTGTGCAGGGGCTTCTGCCGGGCTCGGGGCCTCTCTCAGGCACCCCCTGCTCCGGCCCGGCCTCATTGCCCCCCTCACCCCCCATGCAGCGAGTGCCCGGGCAGGGAGATGCACGATTTTCCCGGGGCTGAATCTTGGTGTTTCTGAGCTTTATTGGGGTGAATGTTGCTGATTTTTTTTTTTTTGTGAGGGCAGAATCTTTGTATTTTGGGGGGATATCAGATTTTTGATGTTTTGGAAGTTTTTGATCCGTCTTTGTTAGCGTTCAGGAACACACATAATCACAGACTGATTGTATGCAGGTGCTTTATTTCTAGCGTGCAGGAACTGGGGGTATCAGCAACCCAAATCTAGCTCCATCGTCTTTGTCCAAAGTGCACATATTTCTACAATTTCAGCTGTAGCAGTAATCACTGTAACAACCTTACAGAATTTGCTTCATTAATATTGCTTCATTAACTTTATCTATATTGCTTCATGAGAGTTAACTCATCCTTGTATGAACATGTCCGAATCTTATCTCTGGGTGGGTATCTTGGAGACCCCAAGTACCAGTTCCCGTTACCATAAACATTTCAGTTTGCTAGTCCATCCCTTATACCCAGCATTCATGTGGCCTACCTCTGCATGATTTTAAGAAACATTTTCAGAAACATTTAACTCCATAGTGACGTAGTTCCCCTCTTTGGAAGTATTTCACTTTACTATAATAAGTGTAATGCTTTCACTATATACAGTCATTTTTTCTGTGTTTATACTTGATGTTCATCTTCGAATCCACAGTTGTCGTAAGCGTTGTTACACTCTGGAGGACTTGGAGATGACAAATGCAGATGTGGATCTCTGTCTCATGTCAGTGCCTTTATTATCTTCTGGTTCCAGGATACTCTTTTCTTTCTCTCTCCTTTCAGAACTGCACAGATTAACCAGATTGCTAAGAACACAATCAGTAGGATTATCAGTCTCTCAAGAATAGATTTGATCCCGGAGCTCACATTCCATCCTAACCCTTCAAAAATTTTATCTACCCAACTTGTGGTCAGATCTTCCCTCTCTTTCTGTGCTTCATGTTCTATTTGTTTTAATTGATTAATGTTGTGTTCTACATCTGCAGTTCCATTTGGACTGTGGATGCAGCAGTGATCAATTTGTCCTTTTAGGTACCCGCATACTCTGTGTTCTTTCAACAATAACAGATCTAAAGCCAATCTGTTTTGCAGGGTCATTTTAGTTGTGGCTTGTAATTGTACATTTAGCTCTCTAAATCCCTCTTTGGTAACTCTTGCCAATCTTTCTATCTGGCCTGTAAGTTTGTACAACATCTTTCTATTATCATAATTTGCTATTGGACCAAACAAGGATTCCAGAACCCACTCAAATTTTACACTACTGGAGGGTTCCTGCCATCTTTCTTCATCTTCAGCTTTGTTTTCCTGAACGTCTCGTCCTTATTTGCAGAAGTTCATGCTCTCCCTTGAATGGGGACCTTTTCCAAATTGGGCATAAGGTGGGGAGGCCTAAAGTAATCTCTTTTACTTTTTCACCCACAGGCAAATGTGTTGTCCAGGTGCCATCGCTTGCTGCCCATCCAAATTGGCCTGGACTCTGTATTGTACTTGTGCTCCATATTACCTTTTGGATCACTTGTCCTATCTTGTCATTTATTTCACCTTGTTTATGTTTGATTCCTCTGCAGGCACATCCAATTTGCAGAGCTACCACAAGTGGTGGCATTTGTTTTATTTCTTCATCATCAGAAGTACAGTCCTAAGTTTTGTTCCATACCCACCAATTCACTTTGTCTGCCTCCATTCTACTACTGGTTGCAGTGTACCATACCCCTGGATCTGTTTCATTTTCAGAGCCTTCCCACTTAATGCACCAAGGGCTATCTGCCATAGATTGAAATTTCTGAAGCCCACTCATTGCCCATGCACTGTCCCAAGCTTCAGCCCGATCTTTTCCTTCCTGTTCTTCACACTTCCACTTCGATACTGGAATCTTTTCTTTAATGACCTTTGCTATCTTTTCAGAACACCATCCATAATTCCCTAATCCCCCATACCAGCCTAGTTTTGGTTCATACTTTCCTCCATTTTCATGGAAATCCCTTGTAGATGAATACTTTGGCTTCACAGCATTTTCAAACACTGTCTTATTTGGGTACTCGTAATCTATATGCAGTACAAAGCTCACATTTTCATTTTTATTCTTTTGTATTTCAGGTAATTTTGATGTTATAATTCCCCAATTTATTGTGTCTCCTGCTGCCTTTGGTATTGTCAGACAGGCAGTTATTTTGCTGATGTTTTGCATGTTGGCCAAATCTTGAATTAATCCAATCATCCCATTTTCTGCCTGAATAGTATTAGAGACTTTTATCACTTGTGTTTCTGGCTGCACCCCCACATCCCTCTTCATTCTCAAATGAAGAGTTGTCAGCTGATCCTTTTGCATTTCACATCCCAAGGTAACATTGATTCCTACTGATGGCACTAAAGGCCATGAAATAATCACCATTACAGTCACTAGCAACCTAGGCATTTGAAACAATCAAACCCACTTTATCTGCAGCTTTGTTGGCCCTACAGTTTGTGCAGTCCACAGTGCAGGGGAAACCTTCTTCACCCTGGTGTAATGTATGCAGGGATCCAGTCCAGCTCCTTTGACTGCTGTCAAGGTAGTTAACAGTACCTGATAGGGTCCATTCCACCTTTCTTTTAATGGTTCTTCCTTCCAGCTTTTACCGTACACTTCATCTCCCGGGGGGATGTCATGAACTGGATTCTCAAGAGTCAGCGGCCTGTTCCACACAAGGGTGCTCCGAAGCCGAGCTCGAGCTTTTCCAAGAGACAGAACATAATTCTACACCTCTTGCTTCCCTGTAACATGTACATTTGGATTAGGTTCAGGGCATTCATATGGTTTCCCATCCAATATCTCATAAGGACTGACTGACATCCCGCTTCTAGGCTTTATCTGAATCCTCAGCAGTGCTATTGGTAAAGCTTGTGGCTACTGCAATTTAGCCTCTTGGCATCTTTTGCTGATTTGCCTCTTCAATGTCTGATTCATCCTCTCTACCTGTCCACTGGATTGGGGTCTCCATGGTGTATGGAGATGCCAAGCTATTCCCAGCAACCTACTCGCCTCCCTCACTACTGTGGCTGTGAATTGTGGGCCCCTATCTGATGATATTCCTAGAGGCACCCCAAATCTTGGAATGATTTCTTGCAGTAACCACTTGACTGTCTCCTTTGCTTGATTTGTGTGACAGGGAAGAGCTACTGGCCATCCTGAAAATGTGTCAAGCCCTACCAATAGATATTTGTATCCTCGAGTTCTTGGTAATTCTACAAAATCTACTTGCCAATAATCTCCTGGTTCTACTCCTACCCGAATTTTCCCTAATTGTGCCTGTCATCTAGCCACTGGATTGTTCTTTAAGCAAATTTCACATTTTGACATTACTGATTTTGCCATTGTTAACATCCGTACTGAAATTAAATTTTGTTTTAACAATTTCACCAATGTCTCTGTACTCCAATGACATTTGTTATGTTTAATTTGTAGAAGTTCTCTCATTATCAAGTGGGGTACCACTACTTGTCCCTGTGTAGTCACATACCACCCTTCTGAATTCTTCTGTGCATTCTGTGAGCATCCCAATTTCTCATCCTCTATTGAATATTTTGGTTCTGGGGGTAAATTGAATTGAGATACATTAGTTTTTAAAGGTATCAATGCCATTGCAGTTTGCACTTCTCGAGCAGCTTGTCGGGCTGTCCAGTCTGCTTTCCGATTTCCCTCATGAATTTTGGAGCTTCCTGATTGATGAGCTTTGCAGTGCATGATTGCTACTTGCTCGGGGTTTTGTACTGCTTTTATTAATTGCAGGACTGCATCTTGATGTTTAATGTGTGTGCCTTGAGAAGACAGCTGTCCTCTTTCTTTCCCCAGTGCTCTGTGTACATGCAGTACTCCAAAAGCATACTTTGAGCCAGTCCATATGTTTACCCTTTTCCCTTCACTTAATTCTAGTGTTCTGGTTAAGGCAACCAGTTCTGCCCTCTGGGCAGATGGATTTGGTGATAATGCTTTTGCCTCCACTGTTGTACTGACTGTTGTTGCCTGGGGGTCCCAGAGCATCTTCCTCTCTGCCTTCTTCTCCTCCATTCGTCTAATGCTTGGGCATGAGAAGTCTGGTTTGGGGGGAAAAACAAGGGGTGACCACCTAGGATTCAGGGTTCCTCCTGCCCAAGTCCATCTCTAGAAGTCTTCAGGTGTCTTGTGTCCATGAAAATCTGCAAAGCATCAGGACTGAGAGGAAAAAATCCCTCCCTGAGGTTTCCCTTTCCTGGGGTCCCCACTTTGGTGTCCCAGGGCTTCCCCCTCTGCAGGCTCATCCCTTCTCCGGGCTGCCCCTTCTCCAGGCTCCCCTCACTCCCGGCTCTCGGGGTCCCCCCTCTCCAGGCCCCCATTTCAGGCTCCGGGACTCCCGGGGCTCCCCCCTTTTCGCTGCTCCCCTCCCCCTGCCGGTACCGGGCATCTCAGCTCAGCTTTGGAGTCCTGCAAGATCCAGACATCGCTCTGCCCGGCCCGGCCCCAGAAAAAGGAACAGGGGTCCCCTAAGCTACTTCGAGTGAGCTCCAAATATCCCTTCCCCTGTAAACAAATCCTGCCAGGACGGCCCAAGAGCTTCGGGGCGAGGTTCCCGTCCCCGGTGAGCTGCGGGCTGCGGGGCCCGATGCTCCCGGCGCGAAGGGGCTGCAGATCCAGAGAGCGATGGACGCACCTGGGTGATTTGCGGAATAAAAGGAGCTCTATAACTCACAGAGTAGTTATAAGAGCAGGTATGAATTTATTCAGCGCTGAGGTGCATGGGGGATATCTCCTCCAAAAAGCATGCACACCTTTTTGATTGGGTTTTCCCTTTTTATCCTTTACAGAGCAGGTTTACACGATACGGCTAATACATATTAATTTCCTAACCCCGCCTGTCTTCACTTCATATTAAAATTAGCCCTGTGCCCCTTTCAGTCCTTTGGCCGCTTTTTTTTGGGGAAGGGGACTTCAAATCCGTTTCCTCCGGCTTAGGGTCCAGGAATCTCCTTTATCCTGTGGTGCCTTTGTCTTTGCATCTTGTTTGTGTATTCCAGCTCCTTATCTTATCTTGCAGTCTGACTCTTTTTCCTGTTCTTGTGGATTAGGGTGTCAGGGTCTGGTTTTTGTCAGACACCCCTTTTAAACGTTTCTTCTTAATTCTTAATTTCTTTGTTTCATGGGGCCTCCTCTGCTGCTCCTCTTGCAGTTCCTGCTCCTCCTCTACCCCTCCTCTTCCTCCCGCTCCTCCGCTTTCCCCTCCTTCCCCTCCTCCTCCTCCATCTCTGGGCTGCTGGCGAGGAGCTCTGGGGTGAGCGGAGCGGGGCCGGGAGCCGGTGGGAAAGGGCTGGGAGAGGGGGATGAGGGGAGCTGGGCCAGGGGGAGAGGGGTTCTCAAGGAGGGGCTGCCAGTTAAGCCCAGGAGCCCCAAATCCCCTCCGTGTCCTGCCAGCCCCTGCCCCCGGCGCTGTGGGGGCCGGGCCGTGCCCCAGTGCCGGCTCAGGGGGTGCTCCAGGCTGCCGTGCTCCACCTGGCAGCTGCAGCTGAGCCCGCATTGCCGGGGGCGGTTTCCAGCAGCACCAGGAGCTGCTGGCTCCAGTCCCCGCTGGGGAGCACGGCAGTGGCCAGCACGTGGCCCGAGAGCTGCTGCTGGCCCTGGGAGCAGCTCAGCTGGATGTGGGCAGGGGAGAAATCCACCAGGGAGCAGAGCAGGCGGCCGGGGCCGGGATGGGAGCTGGAGGGCACCAGCGAGATGGACACGCTGGGATGGGCAGGGGGCTTGGGGACCCCCCAGTGCAGATCTTCCTCCCCACAAGCCGCAGAGAATCGCTCCAGGGATCGAGTGCTGCGGGGACGGGGAACCAGGTTTCTTTCATCCCAGCCCCACCTTTTCCTCTCCTCTCCCCCTTTCTCCTCCTTCCCCCAATCCATTGCCCCCTCACACTGCAATTTGGGTTTCCCAGCACCCTCCCCCATGCTTTGGGGGGGTCCCAGCCCTCTCTTTTTCCCACTCTTTCCCCTTCCCAATCATCCCTCCAATCTTCAACCCTCTCCTCCGTGTTGGATTTGGGGGTTCCAGGCCCCTCCTGCTCCGTCTGGGGGTCCCATCCCCCCTTTCACTCAATTTGGGGAGATCCTAGCAGATTTTTTTCTGGGAGGAATCCCTGAGTTACAGGATATTTGGGGTGTGGGTTTGAAGGGGGACAGCTCTGTCTGGCATTTGTTTAACCCATGGTCTGCCAGGGAAGCACAAAAACGTTTCCCATTCCCATCCTTTCCTCATTTGGTCTGGTTCATGAGCTGCTTTCTTGTTTCCTTTGGTATCTGTTCTCATCTATTTGTCAACAGCAGTTTGAGTCATTTACTTTTCCAGAAATTCTGTCTCCTTCTGCTAAAAGGTAATCTGATCCCATCCCATAGTGAAATGTTGTGTTCCTCAATGAGTGGATTGGTTGGGGGGAAGGTCAGGAGCTGGAGCTGTGTGGTTGGTTATTATTTCAATGACATCCTGTAATCTGATTATCCCATTGAAATGAGAAATGGTTTCTCTGGTACCTGATATGAATTCATCAGAGTTCCCGGCTCTGGTCCATGGTGTTGCAGGATTTGTTCTGGTGGTCGTTCATCTTTTCCCCATTTCTGGGTGCTCCCTCCAGCCAGGGCTGCATCAATTGTCAGCTTTTCTCTCATTAAATCATCACATATTTGGATTCCCAACTGATTTCCCTGAACTTGTGGTAGCAAATAAACCCCAGTGGTCTGATACACCCTATATAACATAGACAGAGACAGCACATGTTGGAGTGGGGACAGGGATGATTCTCCCCCACTTGTTTTAGTGAAGTTTTCACAACATTCTTCCTTTTCTGTTTTCCTTTGCAGCTTAACCAATTTCTGCTGCAGAGTCAGATATCCTCACAATGGGCTGTGCCTTTAGCTGTGCAAATTCCATCTGTGCAAGCAGGCAGAGCTTGGGCTGAGGGGCAGAGGGAATCAGTCCAATTCCTCCTGCAGGCAGGAAGCCCCTGGGCCATTGTGCAGGCTTTGGGCCATCGGTGTTAATTTGCATTTCTAAAGCTCCTCTCCTGGCTGCCTGGAACAAAGCTTCTCTTCCAGGGCAGACATCCCGTGACTCACATGTGGCCCCCACAGAATCTGTTGGTTTTTTTTTTTAAACAATATTTTATTAACTGTTTATATGTTAAAGCGCCAACTTTTAAGCTCTTCTAGTTTTCAAAGTGCAGCTTAAAGGTGAACATTGAAAAACTCATACCATCATTTTGTCATCACTAAGAGTCACGTTCAAATATAAAACAAAAATGAGAAAGCAATCAAGTGTTTTCCTTCTCCTAGGACTGAAAACTGATTCTCACACCACTGGCCCAAACAGAACCAACAGTGTAGAAGTAAAATTATTATGAAAATGTATTCTAATGGTGTAATCTTTTCACTGAAACTGTGAGAAGCAAAAACTCTTCAACAATGTCTTTAGAGAAATAAGGCATTACTTGATTCTGGCCAGAATGTGCAACAGGAATAATTTCATGCACACTTAGGCTGGGTGTGCAGAGAAAATCATTCCATGACACATGAGTTTGACTAGATTTTTCTAAATTTATACATTCTGACCCCATAGAAATCCCTTGGTTTAATGTTCATTGGTTTAAAGGTGTGGAGTTGTTAGGATTTGGTTTCCTGTTGCAGCCGGATTTCTGTGCCTGTGATGGGAATTAGGTGGGCACTCCTGGATTTCCTCCTCAGCCTTTTCCAGACCAGGTGTCTCCAGCTGTGCCTGGGGCAGTGTCTGGGGCAGGTGTTGGTTGATGTTAGCTGATGGAATCTTTTGGGCTATTCCCAGTCTGTTGAGATGTTAATTTCATCTCTGCTGAGTGGTGGAAAAGAAACATTAAAATTCCTTTCCCCAAGGCAAAGGCAAACCAAGTCCATTTAGACAAATAGGATTTGAAGCCATTTTCAAGTTGGTCTATTTTGCCAGCAGCTAATCCCAGGCAGGGCAGAGTGTGAGTGGAATTGAGAGGCAGAGTGGAATTGTCCCGGTGCCTTCCCCAGCAGCTGTGGCGAGGGCAGGCACAGAAAGGCCTGAAGCTGCAAGAGTGAGAGCAAGGATTGTCCTGCAGTGGCTGGAGATGGGAAAGGAGGGTGCCCAGGCCGAGGATTTGAGCAGAGGATCTGTGGGCAGGCGCAGGGGCTTCCCCCGCTGGGGAGCCCTGGCTGCTGCTGCGTTGCCTTCAGTGCAGGCTCAGGGGTGGCCTGTTTAATATTCCCTTGCAGTTCAGATTTCTGAGTGTGGAAGAGCCATGGCTGGGGCATCAATCATTTTATTTTTTCCATTTTGTTAAGTTTTGTTCTCTTTCTTATATCTACACCATAACATTGAGACTATCTGGGGGTAAAAAATTCATGCAATGTTCTGGCTAGAAGAGAGAATCCTCAATCCAGCTCCCGCAATTCCCTGTTAATTGTAAGAATTTTTTCAGCTCCCTTTTAGTCCTGGGTAACATTATTTCTTAGATTCCTTGAACCCTCTCAGGGTCAATACAAGACAAAGCTTCAGTCAAAACAGGTCTCGAATACTTGACTATTTTCTCTACCATTTGCCCTTCCTTTTTCTTCAGATACTCAAAGCTGCTTTTTAGCCTGAAAATGAAGCCATTTCACAGAGGCTTCCACTACCACTTCTCCTTGTTTTTCTGACTGGATCAAGTCATCCACATCCTGCATTAAGCCAGTCCCTGGGGGTGAGGTCAATTCCTTTGATATTTCCTGCAAGGCTTGCCCCAATCAGGCCGGTGCTTCCGTGCATCCCTGCAGAAGGACCGTCCATGTCTTGAGCATTTTCCCTTCTACCTCTTGTTGCCAGCCCAAGGCAGAATTGTGTTTGCATCCTCTGTGAGTGGGCAGATCCCCAGAAAGCATCTTTTGCATCAAGTTGTGAATGGCAGCAGTGTGAGGAGGGCACCTGGTTCAGGCTGGTGTAAGGATCTGAGAGTGTGGGGTGCCTCGGTTTCATCATCTCATTTCTTCTTCTTGGGTCCTGCAGCATTCTGTGGATTCCATTGGATTTCTTGTTTGGCAGGATAGGAGCATTCTAGGGAGCCATCCCTGGCTCCCCAAGCCGTGCCTTGAGCAGGACTCCCAGACAGGCTGTGAGCCCTTCCTTCCCTCCCTTGGAACAGGGGATTGCTTTTGGACACCTCTTGTCCTGGTTGCTTCAGGGAAATTTGGAGAGGCTCCATATCTAATTTTGCCAATTTCCCTGGGGCTGCCCACACTTGTGGGTTCACTTCAGCCTTGGCTCTGCCAGACATTTGACACAGAGGTACAACAGAACCAGCCTCTGTATCACCTTTTGCAACATTCATTTGTATTCCCAATTTAGCCATCAAGTCCCTTCCCAATAAATTACAATCACAATTGTGAGCAAATAAAAGTTCCTGCATTTTAAACCCATCCCCCACATCTGCTAATAGTGGCTGAATAAAACACACCCACTCATCTTTCCCTCTTAGTGCCTTAATAATTTATATATTCCCTAACACCTTTAGGTGTAAGATTCCGAGTGGATGGAGAGGCCCCTGTGTCCATCAGGAAAGGTCTCCTCTGGATCCAGAGCCACCCTGGATGTTCCCAAGGGCTGCAGTGTGGTGGGTCCCTGGTGGAATGGGAGCTGTGCCACCGCTAAGAATGCGTGTCCATCAAGGGCTGGACTTGCTGGTGCTGAGGGTGCTGCTGTCTGTGCTTGCAGTGTCCTTGTGCCCTGCAGCTGGAAGGCTGATTCCTTGCCAGGGGCTGTTTGGGTGGGCTGTGCCCTGGCCAGGAGGGCAATGCCTGTGCCAGGTGCTTGTGGCCGAGGGTGTCCCCTGGGTGCTGGGGCCCCCTTGGGCGCTGGGCTTGATCCCTCAGGGGCTGTAGGAACTGTGCCATGGCCTTTGCCTTCAGCTTGGCCTTTTGCTCATCCCTTGCTGCATTCAGCTGCTGAGCCTTTGTGAGCAAGTGCTGCAGGGGCTTCTTCTGTCGCTGCTGCAGCCCCCCTCAGTGCCTGTGGGTGCTCATCGTGTGGCAGCTGCTGAGCTTTCTGCAAAACCCTTCCTTTCTCCAGGGACCCAGCAGGAAATGCTTAAAAGATCATGTGAATCCTTGCAGGTCTAGTCGCCATTTGTGAGCTGTTCCTTCCTCGTGCTGGCTGTGCTGAGGCTCCCCTCCCCAGCCCGTATCCCAGAGCCGGTCCCTGTCCTGCCGCAGTGTCCAAAGGCGGCCCCCCCGGCGGGCAGGGCCGGCAGCTCCACGGGGCCGGGCAGCGGCCGGGGCGTCCCGCAGCCTCCTGGGGGCCGGGGGCCACTGCCGGCCCTGCCCGGGGGGTGCTGGGCTCAGGCAGCGCCCGGCGCTGAGCCCCGGCTGCCCCACAGCCCCGGCCCGGCCCCACAGCTCCCCACAGGCCCCCAGCCCGTGCTCCCGGTGCCGCAGCTCTGCGCCCGCTCCTGCCGCTCCCAGCTCAGAGAAACCCCCTGAAATCCTCACCTCCTTGTTTTCCTGTCCTGAAAACTGGGATACAAAGGATCTTAGTAAGCTGGCAAATTCTGAGGATAAGACCCTTCTGAAAAACATCCCAGTACTCAGTATTTCTTTCTTCCTCTTCCATCATCATTTTTTTTACCCCATGGATTCCTCCTGCTGCTTCTTGCCTTAAGCACATTCCTGCACACTCCCCTTCAGCCAATCCCTTCCCAGCACACCAACACCCTCCATCCCCTGTTGTCTAAATCCCTTCTGGACTTCCCTTCTTCCCCCCCCCCGGGGTGTCCATGTCCTTAATTCCCTCTGGGAGAATGTGCAGACGACCTCCACATGCTCGCAAGGGACCCTTGAGAGATATTTTGGGATCCTCATCCCTTTGTCCAGGATGCCCTTCTAGCATTCCCTTTTCTCCCCTCAATGGTTCTACCTGGATCCCACCTATGCCCTCCCCGGGCCTTGGCGCCCCCCTGGAGGGGAATTTGGGGAGGTGGGAGGGGGGAGCGCCAAGGCCGGGCCCCCCCGCGCTGTGGTGGCGGGAGCGGCTGCAGTGGGGAGCGAGTGCGGGCGGAAGCGGCCGAGAGCCCAGCGCTGCCCCAGGCCGAGCTGGCCCAGCTGCATCCGTGCCCCTGCGGTGGGATGCTGTGGGACTGGGGGGGAAGAGGGAGGCGGCAGTGGGTGCTGGGCCTGGGGGCAGGAGGAGAAGGGAAGGAGAAGCAGGGTTGAAGAGCAAAATGGTCAAAGGATTCACGTGGGAGGAGAAGGTGGGATTGTGCAGGCATAGGAGGAAGAGGAGTGTGAGGAAGAGTAGGGCCACAGGAGGAGGAGGAGCAGGAAGAGGAAGCAGCACAAGGTTCCACCTTCCCTGTGTGTGCAGTTTCCAGGAGTGTTTCCCTGCGCACAGTCAGCAGGTGACTGAGGAGCGGGATCCGCAGTTTTCAGAGGTGTAAATCTTGGTGTTTCTGAGCTTTATTGGGCTAAATGTTGGTGCTTTGTCTTTTTGCAGGGGCTGAATCTTTCTCTTCTGTAGGGAGTTTTGCCTGAATTTGGTGTTTGGCTAGTTTGTCATCTTTGTTTTGATGTTTGGAGGATGTTTGGGCTGAATCTTGGTGTTTTGGTTTGTTACAGACACAAGATGCCCAGTGACTTTCTGAGATGACCTTGGGCAAGGAGGAACCCCCTGCCCAAGGCGCTCTCTTCTCTTTTTTTCTCCTAACCAGGAATTTTCATTCCCAAACTGTGTCCAGATGGAAGAGGAGGAGAAAAAGCCCCAGAGATGCTGCACGAGGAGGGGCTGGAAACCCAGTCCAGGGAGCTGCGAGGAGGAAAGATCCCCCCAGTGCCAGGAACACGGCCAGAGATCCAGCCAGAGCTCAGAGCTGGGGGAGAAGCCCCACAAGTGCTTGGAATGTGGGAAGGGATTCAGGTGGAGCTCTGAGATGCTTCGGCACCAGGTGATCCACACTGGGGAAAAGCCCTACGAGTGTGGGGAATGTGGGAAGAGCTTCAACCACGGCTCCAACCTGAGGAAACACCAGGTGATCCACACTGGGGAAAGACCCTATGAGTGTGGGAAATGTAGGAAGAGCTTCAGAGATATCTTTGACCTGATGCGACACCAGGTGATCCACACCAGGGAACGGCCCTACACCTGCTTGGAATGTGGGAAGAGCTTTGGGTAGAGCTCCGGTCTGAGGGAACACCGGCGCATCCACACTGGGGAGAGGCCCTACGAGTGTCCCCAGTGTGGGAAGAGGTTTCAGCGCAGCTCCCATGTCCTCCTACATGAGCGGATTCACACAGACGAGAGGCCCTTCCGCTGCCCCGACTGCGGGAAGGGCTTCAAGCACAACTCCCACCTCACCGTCCACCAGCGCATCCACACTGGGGAGAGGCCCTACGAGTGTCCCCAGTGTGGGAAGAGCTTCTCACGGAGCTCTCACTTGACCCAGCACCAATGTAGGCACCAGTAAGGGAAGCCCCGCGAGTGCCCCGAGTGCGGGAAGAGCTTCGTGCGCTGCTCCAGCTCCATCCCCCATGGGAGGATGGGCGTTGGATGATCCCCAGTGACCCCCGTTGGGCAGAGCCCTGGTGATCCGTGGTCCTGGTGATGCGTGTTGGGAAGACACCTGGCTGGGAGGCTCCACATCTTCCTGGCTCCCTGTGGGCACCTGGATGAAAGCAGGGGAATGAAAATTCAACAGGATACAGAATGACAGTGGGAATTGTTGACTTTAAATCCTTTTAACCTTTTGCCACTGACTTAGGAGCTCTGTGGGCAGAGAAAAGGGTGTGACACCAGACATGGGGGGCCCAAGGGGAGCACACATGCTCTGTGGGGAGGGAGGACACGACCCCCGGGACCCCCCCTCACCTTCCTGCACAGGCAGAAGCCGAGCCCCAGTGCCCGGAAGACGAAGCCCAACACGGAGACTCCAATCCCTGTCAGCATCTTGCTGTGGGCAGCATCTGACATCATCCCTGGGGGGGTTTTCAGGGGTCAGGACCCCCAAAACTTCTCACAGACACCTCAAGCCCCTTCAAGGACCCTCCCAGTCTCTCCCAGCCCATCCAGGACCCTCTGAAACCTCCTTGGGAGTTAATAATATTTAAAAATTAAGAATTTTAGAAAAATAAGAGATCTTAGCTAGAGATAGGCCTTGCTGGAAGGAGTTCGAGTTAATGATTAAGTGAGAAGCAGGATTTGAGATAATGAATCTCGGACTTAGGTAAAAAATTACTTGTCATTGTATGTTTGTTCAGCTGTGCTGATAATGAGAAACGAGAAACTGATAAACGAGTTCAGGAAGATCACAGACCTTACATCTGGAAACCCATTTCAAAGTCACAAGGGAGGAAACTGGAGTTGTACCAAATGTCATTTGTAATGTCAACCACTGTAAAGGTAGAAAGGTGAGAGTGAGGAAGAGCGGTTTTCCTTCATCTCTTGATGAACCCTCCTCACCAAAACGACACCCTCCTCAAATTAGGGAGCCAACCACACAGGTATAATGACACTTAAATTCATTATTGTGCATTTTAATGCAAAGTGGGGAATGGGAGGTGTTAGCATTGTGAATATGTATTCATATTTTGGATATTTTAAGACTTTTGTAAATAAATAGACACTGGAATCTTTTGTCAGCTTGCAGTGCGTATTAAGGGGTGACTCCTGCACTCGCCCAGTGCTGTGATTAAACATCCACTTTGTAACTTTAAACTGTTGGAGACGTTTTTTGTCCATTAACAGATTGATGTTGATATTGGATCAATATCGCTATTTTGGTAAATCACTGCCAGTCTCTTCCCAGCCTCCCCAGGACCCAGCAGAGCCCCTCCTGTTCCTCTCAGGATCCCACAGCCCCCTCCCAATTTCCCCCCACTTCCCCAGGACCCCCAAACCCTCTCCCAGTCCCTTCCCAGCCCCACCAGGATTCATCAAGACTCCTCCGAGTCTCTTCCAGCACAACAAACCTCATCCCAATCCCTGCTTTCCACTCCCCAATCTCCCTCCAGCTCCTCCAGGCTCACTCAAATCCCTCCCAGTGACACCCAGCACCCCCAAACTCCCACCCAGTGTCTACCAGCACCCCCAGAACCCCATCCCACCTTCCCCAACATCCTTTAATCCCCTTCCCAGCCATCCTAAGCACCTCAATCCCTTCCCCAGTTTAAACCAGTCTATCTCAAACTCCCTCCCAGTTCCTCCCAGCACACCCCAATGCCCCTCTGCGCCCCCCCAGTGCCTCCCCCGCTGCCCCCGGCGCTGTGGGGGCCGGGCCGTGCCCCAGTGCCGGCTCAGGGGGTGCTCCAGGCTGCCGTGCTCCACCTGGCAGCTGGAGCTGAGCCCGCATTGCCGGGGGCGGTTTCCGGCAGCACCAGGAGCTGCTGGCTCCAGTCCCCGCTGGGGAGCACGGCAGTGGCCAGCACGTGGCCCGAGAGCTGCTGCTGGCCCTGGGAGCAGCTCAGCTGGATGTGGGCAGGGGAGAAATCCATCAGGGAGCAGAGCAGGCGGCCGGGGCCGGGCTGGGAGCTGGAGGGCACCAGCGAGATGGACACGCTGGGATGGGCACTGGGGATCAGCGGGGACAGACTGGGATGAGCTTGGGGGGTAACTGGGAGAGATGGGAGAGGAGTGGTGTGGCATTGGGAGGGAAAGGGGTGGCACTAAAAGAGATGGGAGCAGATACTGGGACACTGGAAGAGAGTGTGGAGGTCTGGGAGTGAAGTGAGAATGAACTCGGAAGAAACTGGGAATGGACTAGAAAGGAGTGTGAGGGACTCTGGGGCCTCAGGGCGGGACTGTGGTGGCACTGGACGGGACTGTGGTGTCACTGGGCGGGACTGTGGTGGCACTGGGCGGGACTGTGGTGGCAGTGGGCGGGACTGTGGTGGCACTGGGCGGGACTGTGGTGGCACTGGGAGGGACTGTGGTGGCACTGGGAGGGACTGGGAATGAACCGCGCGGCACTGGGCGGCCGAGTCCAGCGCGGGGCTCTCGGCTCTGTGGATCTGCCCGGCAACTGATGAGTCATCAGAGAGACGCGCTCTGATTGGCTGAGGGGCGGCAGATCCACGGAGAGGCGAGATGGACCAGCGGGGCATAAGGAGTTACTGGGATGGACTGGGAGAGCCACGGGAGGCACTGGGAGGCCCCGGGGATGGAAGTCTGAGGGCTCTGGGGTGATTCCCAGGGAGATTTAGAGGGACTTCTCCCTGCCCTTGTCCCCACCCAAGAGGACTTGGATTTGTTTCATTTCAGTGGAATTCATGGTGATTTGGGGGGAGCTGGAGCAAAGCAGCTGGAAAGCACAGTGGGCTTGACAGGGATTGAACCAGGGCAGGAGTTGGGGCTGCCTCGAGTGAGCTCTCACAGTGTGAACCTTCATGGGGTTTTTAAGGGAATTTTGTTGAAGTCTGACATTCATTATTAAAAAGCAGGGTCACAAGTGGAGCTCTGCTTTCAGCTTGAAATGAGGGGATGGAACGTGGGCATGACTTCTGTAACCTCAAGTTGTTCCTTGATCCTGGACACTTTAGCTTTGGCAATCTGAAGCCCTTCAGCAGCAATGTCTCTGCCACCCCCTGGTTTCTGGCTCAGACCCAGCTTGCAGCTTGGACAAGTTCTGGGCTTTGTCCTCTTGAGCTTCGGGAGCCTCCCGGGAAGCACCAGCCCTCCCCAGCCCACCCTTGGTAGGACTTTTTCTTTTCTCTCTGCTGACAGTTTTATCCCCAAAACTGCCGTGGGAACGTTGTATCCAAGCACATCCTCCAGCCCTGCACTTTCCTCCTGGGAATTCCCTGTGCAGGGAATGTGTCTGTGCTTTTCCCTGCTCTGGTCACTGACAAACAAACCTGAGCCCGTGGGACTGTCAGAGCTCCTTCATGCCATGAAATCAGGTTGTGTTTCTCATGGCATGTTCTGGAGGAGCTTTTCTTGGTGTGTCTTGTGCTGCTGGAAATGACACAAGAGCCAGGAGGGAACAGAAGCTGCTGCTGCCCGTTGGCTCAGGGCCAGGGAACCAAGTTGTGCTCCCGGGCAGTTGGGCCCTGCTGGAAGCAGAGCCGCGTTTCCCTTGAGCAGCTCAAGCTTGTGACAGCTCCAAACAGGAAACCTCAGCAGAAAACTCTTCCTCCAAACTCAGCTGCTTTCCCTCCTGCAGCTGTTTGGGAAAGAGCCTCAAAGCACAGACTCTGCTGGGAGCCATTGGTGCATTTCCTCCCTCCCGGCAGCAGCAGCTCCTGAGCCCTTCACGGGCTCCTGGCCCTTCCCAAACCCTTCAGCTCCCTTGGAACTCTCAGCACTCACTAACATGTGCATTTCTTTCATATTTAAACTGCATTTAAACTTCTCCTTTTCTCTCCTCTCTATCTTTTTAATCTCCTCTTTATCTCCTTTAATCCTGTCAGCCCCAGTAGGGTGGGGATGGAGTCTTGGGGTGGGTGTGGGATGAACTGAGGATCCAGCAGAGAAGGGCAAGGCAGAGGGGAGAGGACTCAGCCAAGCCTTCTCCTGGTCTCTCCTCCCCCAGGCTCCAGCTAAAGCAAGTCAGACTGGAAAGGATCCCACAAATGCTGTGTTCTCCTCCCTCTGAGCTTGGCTGGGGATCCTCAGCTTCAGCCTGGTGCAGTGGCTGAGATTCGCAAATTTGAGTTTTTTGGCTAATGCACTAAATAATGTGGTGGGTTTAGCACTGGCTGAAATCTCCAGGGCACTTACTCATTTCTCACTGTGAGATATGGATTAGGAGAAGGGTAAAACAGGCTTAAAAGTTAGAAGGAATAAAGAAACTTTATTAACAGGACTACAAGAAATAAGAAACCTGAATAAAACCTCCAGAAACCTTTTCCCTTCCCACACAACTTTTTCCTTTCTCAGCTGACATAGTAGAGATAAAACTTGGGATGTTAATGCAGTACCAACTATACGATAGTCTTTTCATCAGTCTCTGTAGAGAGGAGAGTTTTCTCTTTTCATTCCATGGAGAGCTCTCCACAAGAAAAGAGTTTCCTCATGGCTTTTCATTTCTATGAATATCTGCCACCCAGGGCAAAACTCTGCCTCCATGCCTTCCTCCCATTTCCACACCACTCTGAGGTGTCTTCATGGGCCATGAACTCAAGGGGTATTATTTTAAGGATGAGTTATTCAAGAGTTACTCTCTTCATCTGTCTCTGTGATCATCTCTGGGAACAGAAGTTTTTTTCTTCTCTCCCTGGGGACAAAGGATCTTCATCAGCTCTCATCTCTCTCTCTCTCTCTGTTCACGCGTCTCATGGGGTCACAGCTACTCCACCACCTGCTTGGCTTCATCAATGGATACCTTTGCTCAGATTTACACTTTGAATCCTTCATTCCCCCCAATACTCTTTCATTAATGAAAGGAGTTATTTTTCAGAACGTTATTGTCCATCTCCATGGCCCTAGCAAAAGACTATTTCATCTTATTAAAGCATCTCCTCATTCTCCTTCCACCTGAGGCTTGACTCTTCCTCGTACTGACCTTGATGTTTGATGTTGTCTTTTGCGTGTCGATCACTCCCACTTTGCGCTCTCTGGAGAGGGGATGAAGGCTGCAGGTCTCATCTGTGTAGTGAAAGGGTTAAATGTGGCCCAAGGTGTGGCAGGCATTCCTGGTGTGGGATTTCAGCTCAGCAGCCCCTGGAAGGCAGGGGACGGTTTCCAGCTTGGAGCCGTCTGTGCAGGCCATGGCGGGGATGGGCGAGATGTCAGCAGCCGTGGCCCGGCCCAGCTTAGGGCCGGGGTCCCCCTGGGGAGGGCTTCAGCCACCCCACTGGAATGGGACTGGGAGGGCTTCCCGGGAGGGGCCACAGCAGAGCCCGGCCTGGCCTGGGGCCGGGGGAAGTCCCGCAGTCTCCATCCCCCCAGCCCAGAGCCACTGGGCTCCAGCCCAGCCCCTCCAGGCCACACAGGCCGCAGGCAGCGGGGCCAGCCACACCACAGCTCCAATACCTTTCCAGGCTGCAAACAAAAAGAGACAACTTCCCCAGCTGGAGCTTTTAAAAGGTGCTATTCACAAAGGTGATCTCACTTTTCAGTGCTGCAAAATGCTGTCAGTTCTCAGAACTGGCCGGCCATTGGCCTGATCTCAAGCAGAGAGAAACTCCCAGCAGCCGCTCTCAGAGAAATCACTTCTGTGGGTGTTTTCTGCTTTTATCTCTAAAATGCCAAACCACCACAGCTGGCCTGCTGGGAAGGGGTTCGGTGCCCCCTCACCGCCCCTCGGAGGGCAGAAAGAAAGAGAGCTTCCCACGTTTCTTTCCTCTCTTAAATCTGTTGTCATCAAAGTGTTTCCAGCTTTTCTAATTGGCTTAGCAATGGGCCTGTTCTCAGAGCCAGCCAGTGATTGGTTTTGCCAGGCATGGAGAAAGCTTTTAGCAGCTCCTTTTAGCAGAAATAGCATTCCCATGGCTGGCTTCTTCCCTCCTCACCAAAATTTAACCCATGCAAAACCAACAAAACTGGCCACTGGTGGTCCTGGGGCAGGGGAACCTGCAGGCTTGGAGAAAACTTGAAGAACTTGTGTGGAGCCATTCAAAAATGTAACGTGGCTTCATATCTAGACACACATCTAAAACCCAGCTATTTCTCTATTCTTTTTCTTTTCAGCTGAGAAAGGAAGTCACAGGTAATGGGGTCTCTATTCCACATCTCTTGGGTCCCTGCCTCGTAGCTCCCAATTTGGATGAAAGTTACCCATTTGATCCCTCTGGCTTCCTCCTCCCACCATCTCCTACATCTTCCCCCATTCTTCTGTGACTTTCTTCTTCTCTTTCCTTATGACCATTGCAGCCTCATCTCTGTGGCTCACAAATGTGCCCAGGGGGCTCCAGGGGTGAGGCACAGGCCCACATGCTTCTTTGAGATGCCCCAGCAGTGCTGCAGCAGGCTGATGGCTGTGCAGTTCCTTTGGTACAGGAACAGGCATTCCTGGGTTTAGTCAGAAGCATCAGTGGCCAAAATCCCGATTTCCTTTGGTTTAGTCCCATCTCAGAGCTCAGTTGTGGGGCAGGATGTGGGTGCTTGGGGCACTGCAGCCCATGAACGATGCACGGTCCCCAGGGGTGGTATATCTGGAAACATTTATTACAAGTGTACATCACTTTTGTGCTGTTTTTCCTATTGGGTTAGAATAGTGTGAGCCTGGGTAGCCAATTGTATAAATGTTCAGATGGCTGCTAACGAATAATAGCCATGATCAATTCCCTATTAGCAACATCAGTTTTATTTCCCTAGGACAAGCGCTTGTATAACAATTTCTTCTGCAAACTACTCTGCTTCTGCTACTTGTTTCATTTTAGAAACTCTGTTCCATCCATCCTGCCTTGACTGAGGAGCAATCTTTGTTCTCTTAGGACAAGTTCTCTTTGTTTTCTCTCTCCACAGGGCAGTCTTGGAGTTACTCTTGGATCTCTTGAACAACAAGGTCTGGCTCATTGTCAGGCTGTAAATAATGAGCGGTGGGACCACTGGTGCTGTGAAGTCGATTTATTGCTGAAATATATCAGAAAAGGTCTCGGTCTGAAGGCATGAGATTTTGGAGGGGTAACAAGTGGGCCATAGCTCAAAGGTAGTCACGAGTTTCTTTGTTACACAGCAATATATCACATTTTGGCCCAATGGACAGATGACATGGAGTTTATTATTACTTAATCACCTTTCACCTTTGCCAAGTTCTGCTGCACTGTGTCTGCTTTTCACCCAATACACTGCTAGCTCACGTACACACATGTGCTTCTTAGGATAATATTTAGATTCATAGCCTACTCTATAAAATCACACAATTACAGTTGAAAACTCTCCATCATCTCACTCAATACAGTTTCTTATTTACTTCTGGCATATTCTTACTTGCAGCTATAGGAACATAAGCTTATGAATTCTTGACTCAACGTCTGTGAACCTTTAGCATTGCATGAACCCAAGCTCCTTCCAAGGCTGTAAATCAAACCCTTCAGTATCTGTGGAAGTTTCTGTCATTTCCCACAGCCCAGCAAAGGATTTGTGACCCTTTGTGACAGAGGAGAAGCTCCCAGGCAATTTTGTGTTTGCTGTAGGGAAGGTTGGGTTGCTCTGCATCAGTTCCCAGAGCAGCGCAGAGCATTGGCTTTGTGATGTCAGGGCATGGATGCCACCTTGTCGTGGTGACATCCCAAGGTTGCCTTGGTGCACGGAAGGCCTCAGGGTCAGAGCAGCTCTTGGGCTTGCTCAGTGCAGGAGCATCCTCCTGCTTGAGGCGTTTGTCAGTGGGCAGCTGCACACTGACAGGAGCCTTGTTTGTTTTCGTGGTGGAGCAGAGTGTGCAAACTGGCACAGCAGTGCTACAGTGATGGAGCAGCTCGCTGTTGCCGTTTGCACCATTTATGGCATTGGCTACTCTGGCTATTACCTCACTAACCTGGCACGTAAGTAGAGGTTTTCCCTGGCTGGAACCTGAGCTGGCTTTTGTAGGTCTCCCTGCTCTTTCTTAGTGACCGGGTTGCTATTGAAACACAAAGACCATGAGGATGCCCCTGGTTTGGTAAAGCTCCTGTCAACACCTTCAGCAAAACACGGGGTGTCTGTAGCCAGGGGGCTGGGGGCAGCATTTGCAGGGCTTCTGTTCCCTCCACGGGAGAGCCTGTGGCAGCAGAGTCTGTCATTTCCTCACTTTGCTGGCTCAATCTCTTGGGGTGACTTTACTTTTAAGATAGCTCTGAGAGCTCGGGAAGTTGAAACTGCTGGAGGCTGATGGGAGTTTTTTCTCCTGACTAATTCCTGGCCATGGGTGAGAATTGGCAGCGGTTTTAACTATTGAGAAGTGAGATCAACCTGTGAACACCACCTGAAGATGTGAGGCCGGGAATTTCTTGCTCTCTTTGGTTTCTGGCTTCTGACGAGGTCACAGGGCTCTGTCTCGGCCTCCTCCCCCCCTCCAGGCCAGACAAGGCTGCAGAGGGCGGGGTGGGGGGAGAAGCGGAGCCGGCCAGCCTGACTTGGTTTGCAGTTTCTGCCACTGAACTGAAACCTGACACCATCAACATCTGCAGCTTTAGCAAGATTTTAACTCTTTTACTGCCTGCATGAGACATGCAGATTAATCCTTTTTTTCCAGAGAGAGAGGGAGAGGGAGTGATCAACCATCAACCCATCAAAGAGAGTGAAGAAACAAATTAAATTTAGAGGGGGAAGAGAAATAAGGAGATGCTTTATTAAGCTGAAATATTTTTCTGTTAAGCTATGGAGATGGACAGTAGTGTTCTGAAAAAACCGCCTTTAATTCATGACAGAGTATATTGGGAGGAATGGAGTGTTTCCAAGTGTGGATTTTGAGCAAATAATGAAGTAGTTGTGACACTGTGAGATGCTGGAACAGAGCGGGAGAAGTAAGAGTTGAAAATTTGTGGCTTTTAAGAAGCAAAAAGAGAAAACTTCTGTTTCCAGGAGGGCTCAGAAAAACAGATAAAGAGAACTTTTGTCTTTGAATAACTCATTCATAAAAATGACATCCCTAGACTCATGACCCATAACACACCTCAGAGTGATGGGAAATGGGAGGAGACAACTGATGGCAGATTTCTGGGCAGCTGGCATCAGAGAAATAGAAAGCTATGAAGAAAAATCGTTTTCTTGTGAGAAACTCCATAGATAGCAGAAGAAGACTTTTGTTTCTCTACAAAGACTGATGAAAAGACTCTAGCAGGAATTGGGACTGTTGTAAACACCAAAGTTCCAAAGTTTTTTGTCTCTATGTTGTCATGTAAACAAGGGAATGATTGGGTAGTGGGGGAGAAAAGGGTTGTTCTGGAAGTTTTATTCTGGTTTCTTATTCTTGTAGTTTTTGTTAATAAACTTTCTTTATTCCATTTAAGTTTTAAGCCTGTTTTGCTCTTGTTCTAATCCATATCTCACTGCAAGAAATAAGTAAGTTTTCTAGTGATTTTTTAGTTGCTGCTTTAAACCACACCAGTCAAGCAGGACACCTTTGAAAATGCAGACTGGGAGATCTTCTCAGATGCTGCTCTAAACAGGCCACGGTTCTCTCCAGTTTTCTCAAAGAATTTGGTTCATTTTCCTTGCCCACTGCAGGTCATCTGAGCCGTGTGTTCAGAGGTGCCGATCCTGAGGTGAGTCAGAAAGGAACATTTGATGTTCCTGGTGTTTCAGAATTGTGCAGGGAACTGTGAGCTTGGCCTGTGGCAGTAGAGTGCAGAGGGCCAGCTGGGTGGGCTGAAAGAAGATCCATTTCCATGTTTACAACAGCAATAGCAAAGGCATTGTTGGCTATTTCCTAATTTTCCATTGCAGAGCTTTAAAAGAACTCAAAGCTCAGATTTGCAGAGAGAACGTTGCTTGCTGATAGTAGCCAGGGTGAACTCTCTAATTCAGAACTATTTTCTGCCTGGCTGAATTAACCCATTTTAATTTAGTTGGAGAGACTTAGAATCCCATTGCTATCAAAGCTGATGATTTGTGCTTGGTAGAGCTGGTTGTAGAAATCGAGCTGAAGAGAAATAAGGTTCTAAATGATAGGGAGCTGCCTGTCCCTAACTGCACCATCTGTCCACAGAGCCCAGAAGCAAGAGCAGACTCTGCTGGGGCTCCCTCTGCTCCTGGAGAAGAGGCCAAAGAGGAGCAAAATGAGCAAAAGGAGCACGAGCCTCCAGCTGTGGTCACAGCCCAGCCTGACCATGCCCAGACAGTAAGTGCCAGTGCTGGGTGCTGCTGTCTTTAGTGCAAGGCAGAGCTGCAAGTTTCTGAGCAGCCAGCACTTGCTGTTGCTGGCTGAGGATGCTGAGTGCTGGAGTCCTGCCAGCACCCAGCCATTCCCCCATCCCGTGGCAGCTGGAAATTGGGCTTTGAGCCGTCGTGCTGAGGCCCCAAAGCGCTGCTGCCTGCGGGTGAGCAGCTGGCTGCTTGGCTCAGGGAAGCTCTGTCTCTTGGCTTCTGCCAAGCCATGGCCAAGGGCTCACACGGCATTGCTGGGGCTCACAGAGCTTGCTTTGTTTGCTTTCCCTTTTTGGAAACCTCTGCATGACCTGGAGAAGTGTTCTGCAGTTTTCTGGAGTAATTCTTCACTTCTGCAGAGTCTTTTAGGCCACCTGTCTTTTGGCTTTTGATAAGCTGCAAGGAGATGATTGTGTTGTCCATGAAGCTGTGGCCGGCCATTCTTGTCCTGTGTGGCCAAAGAAACAAACTGTGTAGTTCTGAACCCTTCTTCTGAGGCAAAATCCACAAGTGGCCAGTTTCTCTTGATACGTTTTGTGGTGAAGTCTGCAGCTTTGGAAACTGCATTGGAGCCTAGTGTGGGGGCAAAGCTGCAAGTCCTTGAGTGCTGTCTTGTGTTGCTAAGAACCCCTTTAGAGATGGTTGTTTTTTTCTCCTCAGAGCTGTTTTCCTCCTCCTGCCTCTTCTGTCCTGACACTCCCTGTTTAACCTATAAATTTCTGCCTGTCCTAGTGAGGTGGGACAATTCCATGGTTTAGGTGGTTTTTGCTGACTTTGGTCATACATGCATTACATGACCCATGGCTTCCTTCATTGGCATCCCGAGGGGTGCGTCAATTAATTTGTTGGTGGGGCCTTTTGAGGATCTCTGTCAGTGCCACTCAGAATTCTCAGCTGACAAAAGAGGGAGGAGAAACACCTTGGTCCTCTTCCATATCCTGAGGTGGCCATAGAGGCTCTCTGACCTGCAGCAGAGGATCCAATTGCACACATCCTTGTCCCCTGAATGAGCAGGATTTCTAACAAGAGTGTAGATGTCAGAGGGGCAGGAGTGGCAGTGCAGGCCTGAAAAGAACATGAACTCCAGCAGTGTCTCTCCCAAGGGCTGAGCTCACCCAGGAAGCCCCTGCAGAGCCAGGATGGAGCTGTGGGACAGGGCTGGCTGTCAGTCACTAGGGAGAGACAAGCAGGACACAGCAGAAGGGGAGGGAGGCCCTTGAGAAATGCCCCACATTTCCTGTCAGCTGCCCAAGAGTCTGTTGGAGATTCAGTGCCAGATGGGCCCTGATTGCACTGCCAGGGTCACTTTGGAACCTGTGCTTCCCCATGGGCAGAGAACAAGGCAGGAGAGCAGCAGCACAGAGCTTTGGGAACGTGGGAGCCCATCAGCCTTTGAGTCTTGGCCCACAAATGTTGGATGAGAAGTTGAAGCCCATCTTCTCTTGCTTTCTCTGCAGGTCCATCCAGAGAAAGAGCAGGAGCAGATTGTTTTATCAGGACGGCCGTGCCAGCCTGAGGGAGAGCTGTTCCCAGCCCAAGAGCAGGAAGAGCAGCTGGGGCAGCAGGTGGAAGAGCCACTGGAGAATGGCCAGGTAAGGCTGACTCAGCAGGGGACAGAGTGAAGGGCAGGAAGAGGGGCATAAAACGCAGCCCTTGGGACTGAGCAGGCCACGAGTGCCAGAGGCCCTGAAAGCAAAGAGCCTCTGCAGAGATCAGCAGCGGGACAGGAGGTTACAGTGGAAGCAGAGGTGGGTAGGGAAGCAGAAAGAAGTGACTGAATGAGTGTGATTTTGAGGCTGAAACTGAGGAAGAAGCTGAGCCTGATGGCAGCTCCCAGGCACTTGCTCTCCATTTGTGTGTACAGAACATCGAGGCAGAGCCCCAGGCAGAGATGCCCGAAGCTCCGAGGGCCATCATGGCAGTGAAGAGGAGGCCTGAGGAAGACAGAAGCATCCAAGAGGAGATGAATCTCCCCTGGCAGAGAGGAAATCAACAGAACCAGGTGAGTGACAGAGTGGCAGACACTCCACTCATGGAAATTCCTCTCTGTCCTTCTTCACAGGCCTCCGATGAGGAGCTTCTGGCAGAGCTGCAGGAAACTGAGGCTAGGATCAGGGCAAGGGAGAACAGGCTGGAGGAAGAAAGGAGAATCATCCAAGAGAAATTCCATCTCCTCGCTCAGCAGCAAGAGGCTCTAGAAAATCGAGTGAGTGAAAGAGCGATAGGCACAGCAGTCACTGCAGTCTGGTGCTTTCTGCCCTTCTTGCCTTTCCTCTGCAGAGCAGCAGGGGGCTGGGCTGATGCCTCTCAGTGCCATCCTGCTGTAGTGTCTATCCCAGCTGCTTGGAAGGACATTTCCTGCTGTGCTCAATCTCAGCTGCTGCCCTGGACAGTGGCACCAGTCATTTGCCCCTTTTGCCAGCACTCATCTCAAGGGATTCCTGCTGGCCTGCTCCTGCTCTCCTTGTTTCTTCAGGGCTTTTTGCAAGTGAACACAGTCCCCCAGACAGATTTGGAATACAAGCTGCAAGCTGTCTGTATCCCTTGGTGAATCTGCTGCTGTCCTGCTCTTTCCCTTTGCTCACAGTCAATGAGCCTTGGCACACAGGGACAAGCTGTGGTCTCTGACTGCTTTGTTCTCTTTGACTTGAGGTGGACGTGTTGATATCTCACCTGGCAGCCTGCGAAGGCTTCCAGCAAATGCCGGCTGATGAAGAGCCCCAAGGTCGGCGGCAGGCACAGGTACTGTCCCAAGCACAAGTGCTGCAGGCTGAGCACCTTCTGAAGATGGTGCAGGAAAAGAGGACTGAGGGGGAGGAGCTCCAACATTAGAACAAGGAGCTGCAAATGTGTCTGCAGCCCTTGGAGGGGGAAAGGGATCCTTGGGAGGAAGTGCAATGGTCGTTGTTGCAGTCATCCTTCAGAAAATCCAGGAAAATTGAATATGAAACTGGCCATCAACTTGATTAAAACCAACCTTGGGTTTTGACCATATGGTTCCAGAAGTGGGCATCCAAAAAATCCAGTTGATGAGCTTTGCATGTGGCTAACAGCAACTTCCTAAGGGCTTGCATTTGAAAAGGGAACTCGGGGTAATCTCTGCCAGCCAGCTTCCTGACACAAACTCATTTCTTCTCGCAGATCTACACAGGCTCTTCCATTCAATCTGCTGCAGCAGCAGCAGCAGCAGCAGCATCTAAAGGAGCCTTTGTTGCCCAAGCTGAGCAGTGGAGCCGGGGCAGTTTGTCCATTTCCAGCAGTGACACATCTGCTGCTCAGCTCCAGGAGAGCCAGGGAGACTTCGTGGAGCAACTGAGTACGTCTGGTGTATTTCTTGTCTGAGGGACAGTGTATTGTGTGCACGTGCCAGCAGAGCTGTAGCAAAAGATCCTCCTCACTTTGGTGTCCCAGAGACATTTAGGACTCCCCACAGGAACTGCTGTGCTCTGAGGCAGCGAGAGAGCGCTCTGGCTGTTCCTGCTGCCTCTGAGGGCAGCTTGGACTGGCTCGGCTTTGCCTGGCATTCCCTTGACACTAAAGGCAGAAGCAGGAATTGTTCTTGGATCAGCAGAAGGCTGTGGCCCAGCAAATGATCTATGCAAGTTCTGTGTGCTAGTGGCCAAACTGAACAGAGTATTTGATTCCTAGATTCTCCTTAGACTCCAGACTTCCCACCGCTTGTCAGAACCACAAGACTTCAGAGATATTGATTGGTTTTGGGATTTTGTCTTTTTGTTGCGGTTCCGTTTTCAGTTTTCAGTTTTTATCCTTGTTTGGTTTTGCATTTAGGGGTTTTTGCTTTTTCTCCATCCTGAAAGAGCTGTTCTGCCCCATGTGTCTTACTGGTGTCATTTTTAGGACTGTTTTTATTGCCTCTACTACATCTACAAGGTTTTTGTGAGGATGCTGTATTTTTGTCAGTGAGGACTCCTTTGAAACTACATCAGGTGACAGCAGAAACAGAGAGCAAGAGATGTTTTCATTGGGCCCACAATGAAGAAACAGATACTTGTGCCACAATCTGTAATTAATATCCTAGTTTTATTTTTCTAAAGATGTGTCCAAGAGACACATCCACGTGGTGTGATCAGATAAAACAGCACTGCAGGCGTTTCTCAGGAGCGAGCCTGCAGCCCCTGTGCTGTGTATTCCTCAGATCCATGGCACTTTTTCATCCCTGATTCCCAGCCATTCCCATGACTCTTAGAATCCTACCTATTGGCCCAAGCCCTGCTCAGATCAGTCTCTGGGAAAACACATCAAGCCCTTTGTGATTCTGCAGCACAACCCATTTAATCTGCTTCTTGCCCATAACAGCTGCCAGTGCTGTGCTCTCAGAAAAGACCTGGTGGGGTTGAGGAAAGATCCCAGCTGATTTGGTGTCTACCTTCACCTGCTGGGGCACAAAAGGGCCTTGATCTGCACCTGGCTGTGTCTGATCTCCAAGGCAATGCTGTTGTGTCCTGAACGGGGGCCACAGCTTGTCAGGGGCTCAGGCTGGCTGTGTCTTCTTGCCATTGCTTGTCAGTGCTCATGTTTGGCCTTTGCCAGCCTTGTGCTGTGCCCTGCTGTGCTCTCTGCGCTTCATTTCCTTCCAAGGACTGGACAAAATCAGTCTCTCTGCTGCCCATTTGTACTGCACAACTGCCTGTCTTGTTGCTGCTGTGCTTGCTGCCCAGCTGACCACAGAGGGTTCAGAGCCCCAGACAGCGGGGCTGCCTTTGGCATCTCCTGCAAGTTGGGATCTCTGCCTGAAAGTCAGCATCTTGCATTTTGTTTCCCTCAGGGAGGATGGTGAACAAGGAAAATCCCGTCACAAAATACATCGAACTGGAAAGTCTTGGCAGCGGGTGAGTCCAACCACAGTCACTTCTACACAGCCATGGGCCAGGTGTTTCCCTGGGGGAATATCCATCAAGTGGGAAGTCAGACAAGTTGTCCACATGTTTAGACAGCGGGCTTAGTCTGCCCCATCTCTCAGTACTGGCCAGAATTTGTCAAGTGTGCTCAGAAGGCATTGTCAAAGACATCTCCATGCTGCCAAGGTCTTGCCTGCAGCAAGGAACAGAACCTGGGAAATCTGCTTGTCTCTCAAGTGTGGGACAGCTCAGGATTCATTTTCTTCGCATTTTTGGATGTCTCCAAATCATCTGGCCACACTAATGAAAGGAGAAGAATCTTGCTTGCCTGAAAGCACAACCTACCCCCAATGAGAGCTGTCAGATAACAGTTCTCAGGAACATTTCTCTCCAAGAGTTTGCTAAAGGAAGTACTCCGTGCTCAGGATTAGAATTGCACAGTTTAGAAGCTGATAGCCGAGATGAAGGAATAAAGCTGCCTTTTGGAGCTGAGGCAGTAAAGCCCAAGGCTTCAGGAACAGGCCCAGTGCCCAGGCACTTGAGGGGAAAATGCATCATCTGCCTTCTGGCAGACCCCTCCTGCAACCTGCAGCTTTTAGGCATTTACAGCAGAGCTCTCCTGTCTGGACTGGCTTCCACTGCAAGATCTAAATGGCTTCTCCTTTCTTTGCTGCTGTTTTGTTTCTAGGGGTTTTGGAGAGGTTTCCAGAGCACTTGACATTGCAACAGGAGGAGAGGTAAATGTCAACAGCCCCTGCAGCCTCTGCTGCTCTCCAGACCTTTCCCCACTGCTGACAGCTGTGGCTGGAGCTTTGAGTAGAGCTGTGCTGAAAAGGCACAAGAAGCACAGACTGAAGCCAGCCTGCAAATTGCACTTGGAACAGGCTTTGTGGACAAGGCAAATCCTCAGTGGCCACATGTCCTGTAACTGACCCCCAAGGGAGCAGAGAAATGGGCTGTTGGAATATCACTTCCTAATTACTCCAGTGATGAGGTCTAATCACAAGGCACTTTGGCACAGCTTGGCTGTGCCATTCCAAAATCACTTGCTCCATGTGTGTTGTGGTCTCATGCTACCAATTTTCTCAAATTACTCCTTTTCAATGTCATTTGAGGTGGCCATAAAGAAAATAAATGTGCAAGGAATGAGTAGGAAGATACTAACCATGAATGAAATCAGGATCATGGAGAGTAATAGGAGTCCCAGGATCGTGAATTACTTAGCCAGGTGAGTGGTCACGGTCCTATCCCTTGAATGTTTGTTTACATACTACAAGCATGAGAGCTTAAAATCCCACTTTGGTCAGTGGCAGGAAATAGAGCTGTTAATGATTATTTCTCTACTTATCTCCAATGGATGGGAAGAGACTGCATTTTGTCTGCATGAATCCACCCTGGCAAATGCAGACTGAAAATTGTTCAAAACCCTGCATCAGCCCTATCTTAAGAATTCAATGCCTTCTAAGTTCATTGCCTCCACAGTTCTTTGGGCTTGAGTTTTTCAAGTTTCTTAAATGCTGATGAACCATCCAAGAGAGGATTGCCCTTGCATTGTTGCCCCTCTTTTCCATTGCTGTGCATGTCAGGAAGACTAGGTGCTTATTTCCAGAAATGCCATGCGTGACAGGTTTTTTATCTGGGCTCTTCCTAAACTGCCTTTCTCCTTGAGACAGCACAGACTGCAAACACTGCACAGCCTAGAGGCAATGTCTATGCCTTTACTTCTGCCCTTGTCTCCAAGGGACCCAGAAACAAGACTCAAGCGAAAAACCAACCTAGGCGTGCATGTTCACCTGCATGGCCTTGTTTCCTTTTTTCAGCTACCTTGTGCATGAGGAACTCTGGCTGGTGATGGAGTACATGGACGGAGGCACTCTGAGAGATCTCATCGACGAGATTCAAATGTCTGAAGGAGAGATTGCAGCTGTCAGTCGGGAGGTCAGGGATCCCATCTGTGCTTCCAAGGCCTTGAGCTGTATTGTCTGGGAAACAGGGGCTCAGAACGGGAGGGATTTCATGGGCCAGGCTTGGTTTCTTTGCGGCTGCTAGGCTATGGGCAAGCAAGAGCATCTCAAGGGAACTGTCTGCCAGTGTCCCTACACTCACTGGACTCACTTCCTGTACTCTTATCCCCTGCTCTTGTATTCTATCTCTGTCTCTTGCATTGGCATTTGCAGTTCTCCACTGAGAAAGGTGCTGCTCTGCTACTGTGGGAGCAGCAGGCTCTTGCTCTCAATGGCGCTGTGTTCTGCCATTCCTCCCCATTCCCCTGCAAAGGGAACCTTCCACAGCTGTTTCCTTGCTTGTGCGATGAACTCACAGCACTACTTTTTGCCCCCCTGGTTCTCTTTTCTCTCTCAGTGCCTGCAAGGACTGGATTTTCTTCACTCCAACCACGTGATCCATCGAGATGTCAAGAGCAACAACATCCTTCTCAGAACCGACGGCTCTGTCAAGCTGGGTCAGTGTATTCTTGCTCAGCTTCAGCCTTCCAGGAATGGGGGCTGTGGGGCTGCTTTCAGTGACTGCCAGCTCCCCAAAAATGCTGCTGCTGGCAGTGCAGGGGTCCCCCCTGCTGTGGGCTGAAGGCACAGTTGCAGTGTGCACACAGCTATGACAAGGAACCACAAGCAGCCCAGAGTGCTATTGCTCTGTGTGTGTCTGTGTGTGTTCCTTCCAGAGGGAGGGAGCTGCAATCTAAACCTTCAGGGGAACAAAAGGCACTGCTGGAGGAAATGTAAAAAATGGGGGGATGTTTGAAGTAGCCAATTGCCTTGGCTAAAGCCCCAAGGAAACAGAGCAGGGAGTATTGTCCAGGAAATTCAACTGCACATTCTCAAACTTCTACCGGGGAATTCTTTGGCTTGGTTTCCTAATTGAGAGTATTAAAATTAAAAGAGTATTTTGCTTTCTCCTCAGCTGATTTTGGCCTTTCTGCTCAGCTCACCCCTGAGCAAAATCAGCGGTGCTCGGTGACCGGGACTCCTTGGTGGATGGCACCTGAAGTGGTGAAGCGTCAACCATATGGCCCCAAAGTGGACGTGTGGTCTTTTGGAATTGTGGCAATTGAAATGGCCGAACAAAAAACTCCTTATGACAGTTTCACTGCTCGATCGGTAAGGAGCAAATACTCTCTGATCCCGCTGTCTTTCTCACCTGTCCCGTGTTCTCTGCTCACTGCACAAAATCCCATGGCCATCTGCTGGAAGTACTTCCACCAAGGCCCCTTCTACAAATGGCCCTGCAGCACATCAGCATCTGCTGGAGCTTTGGTTGCAGCACTGGGGGAACTCAAGCCTTACCTCGCCCAAACCATCTCCATTCTCAGGCAGCATTTTGCTTTGCCTTAGAAGTCGTTCCAGCTCTTTTGGCTGTGTAGATGGCCCCAAGAATAGGAAACAAGCATCTCAGAGCTGGTGTTATCTTTCCAGAAATGAAGCAAAGAAACTCAAAGCAAACCAAGTTTCTAAAACAGTGCTTTTGAGAGAAGAAGTGCAGCCCCATTCTTCTCACAGGGAAACTTGCCTGAAACCCGGAGATGAGGCTGTAAAGCCAGAGTCTCTTCTGCTTCTTGTGCAGTGCTGCTGAGACACTCAGTGACCACCTTCTTTCCTAACCCAAGCCACTTTCTCCATATCACCAAGCTGGAGCCTGGTGACGGGGAGAGCCTGCCAAAACCTCCTGTTTGTTTCCTGGCACTTTCTGGGATGGGCACAGCGTTAATGCATTGACTTGAGAATCCAATGAGCACAGGCTTACCACAGGGATGACACTTCTGATTTCACCATGAATATTTTCCTTTTGCCACATAAGGGAACCTGAAATTTTCAGAGTGCTGAGAGACAGAGCTGCAGGTGGCTCCTGTGTGCCCAAACAGGCATTTTCAACCCAATACATTTGTGGAGGCATCTTAATGTGTCTGTGTTGAAAATGAGATTCCAAAGGTTTGTTTCCTTCCCTGAGGAACACCTGCTGCATTTCCTTTCTTTTCTTCCAATTACCATCATTTTCAAGAACAGGACAAAAAGCCTGATGAGTTTTGTTTTATGGCAGCTGTGCTTAAGGGACCAACAAGCACTGCAGAGATTCTTTTCATATAAGAATCCTTGGAATAGTAGAGTTAGAATAGCAAAATCCCTCTTCCAAAAAGGCTGCCAAGCTGCTGGGAATCCTCCGAGAAGGAAACATGTATTTGCTGATGTAGTTGCCACTAAGTAGATCAGGCAATGAAATCAGCTGCCAAGGCAAGATCTGCTGGATGTTGGCAAAGCTGTGGCTTTGGGGCTTGGGTTTTTTCATGATACAGGAAAGTCGTCATCCAAATGCTACAGGAAAGTCATGTCTGCCTCTCTGCCAGGGCAAAAACTGCCACTGCAGAGTGGAGCTGAAAGAATGGGCTCTGGGAGAGCAGTTCCAGATGGGAAAGAAGCAGGTGGAGCCTTGTGTTTCCTTTTTCTCCAGGCTAAATTCCACATAGCCACAGAAGGGAGCCCACAGCTGCGGCAGCCCGAGCAATTCTCGCCTTTGCTGCGTGACTTCCTGAGCTGCTGCCTGCAGAAAGGCGAGGCGCAGCGCTGGTCTGCCAAGGAGCTGCTGCAGGTAAAATGCCAAAAGGGCTGCAGGTGAAACAGTGTCCCAGGGATGGGCTCCTCCTCCACTGAAATCCAAGGCATCAGATGAGCCCCCATCCTCCTCCCTTCCAACCTTGGTGCTGTTCAGCTGACAGTGGGGAGGAATCCTAGACTGGGCTGGGCTGGCAGGGAGTGCTGGGTTTCAGCACTGGCTAAAATCACCAGGGCACTTACTCATTTCTTGCTGGGAGCTCTGGATTCGGAGAAGGGCAAAACAGGCTTCAAACTTCAAAGGAATAACAAATTTTATTAGCAGGCCCACAAGAATAAGAAAGGTCTCATCTGTGCAGTGAAAGGGTTCAATCTTACCCAGGTCATGGCAGTCACGGTGTTGGATTTCAGGCTGTGCTGGGCCCCTCTCTCTGCCCGGGAGCCGCTGGGAGGGGAGGCTCGGCCTGGAGCCGTCGCTGCACGCCGGGGAGAGGGTTTAGTGTGGGCAAGATGTCAGCAGCCGTGGCCTGGCCCAGCCTGGGGCCGGGGTCCCGCAGCCTCCATCCCCCGCCCGGGAGCCGCTGGGCTCTGGCCCGGCCTCCCCCAGGAGCACAGGCCGTGGGCGAGCAGGGCCGGCCTCACCAGAGCTCCGTTACCTTTGGGCTCCGGAAGCAAAGAGGGCCAGTGCCCGGGCTGGTGGTTTTCAAAATGTGCATCATCACAGAGGCGCATCTCATTTCTAAATGGTGCAAAATGTTGTCAGTTCTCAGAACTAGCCAGCCATTGGCCTGTCTCAGGCACAGAGGAAGCTCCCAGCAGCTTCTCTCAAAGAAATCACTTCCGTGCGGGGTTTCTTACTTCTTTCCCTAAATGTCAATTCATCTCAAACTAACACACAGGGACATGGAAAGGTCATCTAGTCTGTGTCCTGCAATGAGCAGGGACATCTTTCAAGAGATCAGGATACTCACACCTCAGATATTTCCAGGGGTGGGCCACCTACCAGCTCTTGGGGCAACCTGTGCCACTCTTGCCCCATGCTCCTGACCTACTCTGACTCAATCCCCTTTCCATTTAAAAACTATTCCCCTGCCTTTGAAGCTCTTAGCTTGGAAAATCATGCTTTCTTGTTGTTTTCTTTTCCTTTCTGCAGCATCAATTTATAACATCGGCCATGCCTGGGTCCAGCCTGGCACCTCTCATCGTTGCAGTAAAGAAGTGGAAGGAGGAGGCAGGAATGCAACAATTAATTTAGAACTGTCTTCTCCATGACCAACTTAGAGTAGGATTATAGAGTAGGATTGCAGAGTAGGATTGTAGAGTAGGATTATAGAGTAGGATTGTAGTGCAGGATGGTAGTGTAGGTTTGTAGTGTAGGATTGTAGAGTAGGATTTTAAATAAAATTTCTAAAATCTCAACTCCTTTGGAACATTTCTTTCCTTCTGACCCTGTGAGAAAGCTCAACATTTCCTCCTGAATTGTCAGTTTTTTCTTAGAGGTGGAAAGTGACATTGACGGCTTCTTTGGTACAGTTTGTAAGGGGGGAAGGCTCCTCTTCATTTATCCTCTCCAGACCACACTGCCTTTAAAATATGGCCAACTGGACAAGTTTTGCCAGAATGCTGTGGCATTTCTATTTGAGGCAGAAACAGCAATGGCATTTGCAGGAAAAACCAAAGGAGGAGCGGTGCAACACAAACATCCTGTGCAGATGCAGGTTGTGCAGATTTGAGAGTATTTGGGTTCCTGCCACTTGGATTTGTATCCCGAAGAGAAATCTCTTTGGCTGGAGGAGAGTCTGGCTGAAGAGAGAAAGCAGAAAGAGCAGTGAGGGTGCTGTGCAAGGTCTCCTGTGGTGCAGAGCTATCAGCGACTGTGAGGTGAGAGCGGGCCCGGCCTTGGCCAGGCTGGAGCCCCAGCAGAGCCCTGGCAGAGCCCGGAGAAGCCTGAGCCTCGGCACAGGCAGGCTGGAAGGAGGCCCTTGGAGCTGCAAGAGGCAGCAGCCTGGCCCTGGCTGCCTCTTGCTGGCACCAGGCAAATCCTCCGCTCTCAGAGCCAAGCTGGCAGCTGGCTGCTCCTGAGGGGAAGCGGCGCTGTGCTGGGCACAGCACACACTGGTGCCATGGGCTGTCTGGAGTCTGCACAGGAGGAGAGAAAGGCAAAGAGCAGCCCAGGGCTGCTGCCCTGCCTGACCATTGCTGCTCTTCTGCCGCCTGCCCTGGAACTCCTGGCAATGGTCAGCAGTGTGTGCAGCACTCTGGGCACAGGGGGAGGGAGCCGGGCTGCTCCACAGGCTCCAGCACAGGGCAGTGTCCTTCAGGCACGGCATTTCTGCCAGGGGAACCGAGGCCAGCGTGAGGCAGTGACAGCAAGTCAGGGCACATCTGCACGAGCCAGTGCCTCACACAGCTCTGGGACCAAGCACCTGCAATCCTGGAGCTCTGCACTGAGCCACAGCAAAGCTGTGAAATGCAGAGGGTTTTGCAGAAATATTCAGGGGCACCAGGCCAGCCTGCTTGGTGCTCTCTGGGGCACAGCAAGCACTGTGCAATGCAGCTTGGAGCTGCTGGCAGAGAGGGACTACGGGCATGTGCCTGAGGCTTCTTCTTGAGTAGTGATTTGGGAGGGAGCAGAAGGGTCTCAGTAGGCAATTGGTGTCTTCTTCATTAATTGCTTAATGAAAGATACAATGTGGCCTCACACAGCAAGAGAACTTGTAGAACTTACTGACTATAAGTTTGTGTTGAATTCCCAGAAAAGGGAAGTGTTGAAGTGTAACAAAAAGGCCTTTTGAATTCAGTTAGCCCCTGAGCCTTCATCCAAAACAACCACCAAGAGGCTGACAACTACCTCATGCAGAGCCCTGCTGCAAGGGCTTCCATAATCATGGAATTAGAAAATATGAAGCTTAGGAAAGTAGAATGTGCCCATTAAGTTTAAAAAGTTTAAAAGCTTGTCCTGTGCAAAGAATGGACAAGTGAGTTTGTGGTGGAGCTTCCCCCTCACTCCTGGTGTTGAATAAACGAATCCCTGCTCTGCAGGCCCTACACTATGGAGTACTGTTTTCTTGACTATTATTTGTGCATCATAATCATGCTATGCTTTTCATTGTCTTCTTAGAACCTTCCAGGCATAAAGTGAGTAAGACAGTGAGTTGTGTATTGATAGGGCTGAAGAAACATTTCCAAATGCCATCCTGGGAAAGGAAAGGACGAGAAACAGCGCTGGGGAAGAGCGTCCCTCGCACAGCCCTCAGAGCTGCCACCATGCACAAGATGGCGGCCGGGGCTGAGGCTGTGCCACCGTGCACAAGATGCCGGCCGGGGCTGAGGCTGTGCCACCATGCACAAGATGGCGGCCGGGGCTGAGGCTGTGCCACCATGCACAAGATGCCGGCCGGGGCTGAGGCTGTGCCACCGTGCACAAGATGCCGGCCGGGGCTGAGGCTGTGCCACCGTGCACAAGATGCCGGCCGGGGCTGAGGCTGTGCCTCTCAGAGCGCTCTGCAGCCTCTGCCAGCCCAGCCCCGGAGCCCCGGAGCAGCGCAGGGCGGGCAGAGCCCCCTTCCAGCCGTCTGCTTCAATGGACATTGACAGACACCCGGGCCACGCACACAGGCTGACACCTTTGCTCTGTGCACACAAACACGTACCAGACACTTGGGAACCTCGGCTGGCAGCATTTTCAGGTGGAAATACAAAGAAACTCCAGGGTTTGAAGGTTTTCAAATAGAATATTTCATTTGCCAATAAAAGGACCAAAAGCAGAAAGGGGCATCCCAGCCTGTTTCTTCCATGCAGGAATAGTGTCACAGTGACTGTGAGCTGATGAAGACGGAGATGGGATTTAATCCAAAGCAGATTGTGCACTGGGTGCTCACCTGTGATATGTATCCCTCACAGTACCTATTTATTTGGAACACTAGGAAGATTATGAGGCTGGGCAAGATATTAACCCTTTCAATACAGACATGAGACCTACAAACCTTGCTCATCTCTCCAGGGACAGAAAAGGACAGAGTAATAACACACAAAAAAACAACATAAAAACATCAAAGTCAGTAAAAAAAAAGGCCAAACCTCAGATAGAAAAGAAATGAAAAAATGGCAGCTGAAACTAAAATAATCATTTAGTAAGGCCATAGAGATAATCATTGATATACTAAAATATCTCATTTAATTCATGAAAAAAAGTATAAAATAAAGTATTAAAACTATAAATCTAAACAAAAGCATCCATTAATGAAACAAATGTTAAAATAACTGTAATCCCATGAAAAGCCTGAACAGAAAATAAATAAAAACAATGACATGCCCATTGCACCCAGGGAGAGAAGTAGAAAACTTCCATTTCCAAAGATGATCACAAAAAAAAATGAAGAAAACTTTTGCCTTCAAACAACTCATCCTTAAAATAACACCCTATGAATTCATAACCCATAGACACACCTCTAGGAGGGCTGTAAAAATGAGAAAAATGTCACAATAGAAAATTTTTTTCCCAGATGTCTGCTATTTGTAAAAATGAAAAACCACAAAAAACCTGTTTCTTGTAAAAAAGTCTTCATGATACAATAAGAAAAAAGTCCTCTCCCTATAAAAAATAATAAAAAACTCTTGTGTAATTAATACCGTTTTAACATCCCAAGTTCTATCTCTATGCTGTCAGTTTGAAAAAAACAAAAACAAAAGTTATTCAGGAGAGGAAAGGCGTTCTGTAAGTTTTATTCTGGTTTCTCATTCTTGTAGTCCTGTTAATAAAGTTTTTTATTCCTTCTAAGTTTAAAGCCTGGTTTTCCCTTCTCCTAATCCATATCTCACAGTGAGAAATGAGTAAGTGCCCTGGAGATTTCAGCCAGCGCTAAACCCACCACATTATTTAGTGCATTAGCCAAAAAACTCAAATTAGCGAATCTCAGCCACTGCACCAGGCTGAAGCTGAGGATCCCCAGCCAAGCTCAGAGGGAGGAGAACACAGCATTTGTGGGATCCTTTCCAGTCTGACTTGCTTTAGCTGGAGCCTGGGGGAGGAGAGACCAGGAGAAGGGTTGGCTGAGTCCTCTCCCCTCTGCCTTGCCCTTCTCTGCTGGATCCTCAGTTCATCCCACACACACCCCAAGACTCCATCCCCATCCTACTGGTGCTGACGGGATTAAAGGAGATAAAGAGGAGATAAAAAAGATAGAGAGGAGAGAAAAAGAGAAGTTTAAATGCAGTTTAAATATGAAAGAAATGCATATGTTAGTGAGTGCTGAGAGTTCCAAGGGAGCTGAAGGGTTTGGGAAGGGCCAGGAGCCTGTGAAGGGCTCAGGAGCTGCTGCTGCTGGGAGGGAGGAAATGCACCAATGGCTCCCAGCAGAGTCTGTGCTTTGAGGCTCTTTCCCAAACAGCTGCAGGAGGGAAAGCAGCTGAGTTTGGAGGAAGAGTTTTCTGCTGAGGTTTCCTGTTTGGAGCTGTCACAAGCTTGAGCTGCTCAAGGGAAACGCGGCTCTGCTTCCAGCAGGGCCCAACTGCCCGGGAGCACAACTTGGTTCCCTGGCCCTGAGCCAACGGGCAGCAGCAGCTTCTGTTCCCTCCTGGCTCTTGTGTCATTTCCAGCAGCACAAGACACACCAAGAAAAGCTCCTCCAGAACATGCCATGAGAAACACAACCTGATTTCATGGCATGAAGGAGCTCTGACAGTCCCATGGGCTCAGGTTTGTTTGTCAGTGAACAGAGCAGGGAAAAGCACAGACACATTCCCTGCACAGGGAATTCCCAGGAGGAAAGTGCAGCGCTGGAGGATGTGCTTGGATACAACGTTCCCACGGCAGTTTTGGGGATAAAATTGTCAGCAGAGAGAAAAGAAAAAGTGCTCCCAAGGGTGGGCTGGGGAGGGCTGGTGCTTCCCGGGAGGCTCCCGAAGCTCAACAGTGTGAAAGAGTGGCTAGCTAACAAAGGTCGTGTTCCCATGCAGCAATTAGCTGAGAAAGAATTAAACAACAGTAGAGTGTAGTTGGTATGAGATGTTGCAATGTCAGAAAGACCTTAGTGATAACTGTGAACTGAGAACAGGACACTGTGATCAGAAGAATGTGGATCCAGCACAGATGAACGACCACAAGAATGTGGAACTAGGTGGAGTTGTCCTTAAACAAAATACCCAATAATGAGCTTGCTTTTGCACTAGGTGTGAGCCTAATTATTGATGTTATATAGGGAGTTTGGAGTTGCCAATAAATGAGACTTGCTGATCATTCATATTGAGTGCTGCTTGTCTCCCGCCGAACTCATCAAATGGCGCCCGAACAAATGGGACCCTTGGGACCTTTGGGACCTTTGGGACATTAAAAAGCGAAGGCCACGGGAGTCGGCGACAGGGGACGGGTCCTCCGCAGCAAGGACGGCGAAAAGCAACGGTGCCGCGCCCCAGGCGACCTCAGAGGAGAGTCCTGGCCGTAACGTGCTGCCGAACCTTGTAGGGCTGCAACAGCGCTGACGGTAAGATGGAAAGGCAAGCAGCACATGATTTATTTACCTGCTTTTTAGAAAAGCCACAGCTTAAGGGTTTTGATTTGCGCAAGGAGCTCCCTGGACTTCTTGCTTATGGGTATGCTCATTCCTTTACCTCCCACTGCTGGGCAAACACTCCTATCTGTGCTGCCCATGGAAAGAGGGAGGGAGAGTCAGAGAGAAGGAAATAATAAGAAAGAAATTCCAGAGCAAACACTGAAACAACGAACAGAATCTGTTCAGTTACGGCAGGATGTGATATATCCTGAACTATTTGCTTCACTTTTGGAGTCACTCTTAACACTACAATCTTATTTAAGTTCCAACTTTGCTACCCTGGAGGAAAAGAATCCAAATTTAGATTGGTTTCCACCTGAACCAGGGGGACATGGGGGAGCACTGAGGTGTGCGCAGAGAGCAGGGGCACCCCCGGGGCAGAAGCAGTGCAGAAAAAGTTCCAAGGCCACTCTGAACAATTACAGAAACAGCTGAGCAGGAACAGGTGGCTCAGACAGCTTCAAAAAGAGACAAAATAGCCAAAATTCACAAACTATATGGTACCTAGTTCGAAATTCATCACTGTAATTAGAAGTTGATAAGCTGCAATGGTCACCGTTGTTACCACCTGGTCCTAAGAGACTTTTGTGTCTTTGCCTCGCCTGCTTTTGTAAAAATTGTGCCCCTTTTTTCCTCTATCAGTGAACAAGAGAGATTGAGAGAAACAACTGTATGTGTTAAACTTAACTTTGTGAGGTGTTTTTTTGTTGTTTTTTTTCTGCAAGAGCATGTGGAGAATGTGAAGAAAGATAACAGCAGCAGAGAGCAGCAGCAGGGCGGGCAGTCCACCCCCCCCTCCCTCTCTAAGAAAAAGCACCGGGATAGTACCCAGTTTGTTAAAAAGTCATGGTTCATGGGTTTTTTAAATGTTTTTATATACCCTGTTAGAGTTAATTTTGTGTTTTAAGTAATTATGAGTTTATGCAGTTGCAGTTTTTTAGAGTTTTCCTGGAGAAATTATTGTGATTCTTTGAAAGTTTAAAAAGGCCCCTTTTCAAGAAAAAAGGTGTTTAAGGTGAATATTAACAGAAGTTACCTTGCAATAATTAGCCTTAAAACCTAAGGTTAAAATATGGTATAATTTACAGCTACTAAGAAAACCTTCCAATTGATGTTATCTACAAAAGATATTTATGGTTTGAAAAAATTAATTAGTTAAGAGAACTTTACTGTACAAGACAAAGTTAAGTTAAAGTATATATTACCCATTTGCTTGTTTTTTCCACAATTCTAATAAGGTAATTTCAATGTGAGTCCTTTTGTTATATAAAACACATATAACTGCATATATACCAATTTGGATTTTGGATTTTAGTTTAAGAATTAGACTTAATGTTTCTGAAAAGTGCTACAAAAGCTGAATGGCAACTTGCCAAATCCTGTGTTGTGGTTTTTCTCTAGAAAATCTGCACTTTAAAATCCTAACCAATTTGAACAAATACTAGGCAAATTCCTGTTTTGAATGAGTATTTTTAGTACCATTTGCAGTTATTGTGGGTTATTCTCAAAGCTAGATGACATAGAATTGTGATATACTTGTTACATTTTTATAATCTTCATAGTGAATCCATGTTACTATTATATTGTGTTTAAAAGGTATATATCAAACTTTTAGTTGCCTTTTTGTAGTAACAGAATAAGATTAAGTTATGTTTTTATTTAATATAGATTAAGTGTTAATAGAATTAAGAAAAGTCAAGTTTTATTATGTTTAGGCTTGAATGTTTTTAAGTTAAGTTTTATAACTTAGATATTCTTTTAAGGTTAAGTTTTGTTATTTCCTTTTGTTATAATTAATTTTATTAATTTTAAATACTGTTTAATTTAAATTGTTTATGTTTTATTGGAGACACTTGTCTAAACTGCAAAGTATAGTTATTTTCCTAGAGAGATGAAGATAGCCACATCTGAAACAGCTGTGACAAAACGCTGATGAACACCTGCTTGTGGATAGAAGGGAATGCAGTCTGTGACACCCTTGACTTCATCAGGAGTTCTATTGGTTGTTACAATCTCTGCAGTTTTGTTTGTTATAGTTTTCTTATTTTTCAGTGTTTCCAGAATTTTAAGAAGATGTACCATTGCTGAGGATCAGCTGCCATGGGAGAGGCTTCAGATTAAACCAACTGCTGAATGGTTTAATTGGTCTGGTACCTGAGGCTTCTGATCATTTGCTTTGTACAAATGCATTTTAACAGTTTGCTGTGCTGTGAGCATCTCCTAGCTGCTACTATTGAGAACCTTGTTTTAGAAATGAGTTAAGAGGCATCTTTCCAGTTTAAAGCCAGGCCCTGGCCAAGCCTTAACTTTACCTGGACAGAATGTTTGCCAGCAGATCCAGATGTTTTCTGTACCAAATCAGTATTTGAGTCACTTTTTGACTCAGCAATTTGACCCTATTAATATGGCAGCTGGATCAATTTTGAAGTGGGCTTGGAGAATCATTTCCGGAGGTGGTTATCCAATCCTTCACTGATGATTTTTTGTTTCTGTTTGTTTGCTAACTATGGGATGCTGGTGCAGTGTTTTAGTAATTAATAGTAGTTTTATATTACATATCTTATTAATAATGTTTATGATTTAATTGATTTTTTAACTGCTATAGGTTCTTAATCCTTGTATATATGGGTTTGTGTTGATGTTGATGTTTATAACAGAAGTACATCTCATTTTTATTTTTTTTTAAGAAAATGGGGAAAATTGATATCCTAAAAGCATTTTGATTAGTGTAATTCATTAACTTCAAGGGGAGAAGTGTCTGTGTTTTGTTGGCAGGTTCAAAAAGGTCACCTGTTCATCTGACCAGACTGTCTGCCTCTGAACACATGAGATCCAGTGAACAGAGATGTCATCACACAGCCTTGGTACTCCAGACATGGATCAGAAGTGGAGCTGTCAGGACACAGTTGTGTCTGAGCACTACACAGACAGTTGCCAACAGAAATTTTATGTTGTTATTATGATGTTGTGTCTCTACCAATTTTTCAGTTTTCTTTTGTTTTAAGGTTTAGAAGGATGGGAAGAACAACCTGAACATCAAAGCCCTCAGTCACTGATCAGCTGCCATCTGACATCAAGGGAGCAGTGAACGTTCCAAGACTGAATTGTGTTAAATCATAGTCTGTTTGTGAAGGAAATTCTGTAAAAGATCTAAGAAAAGTGTAGAGACTCCATCTAATTGTATATAAAGCAAATTGTAGTTGTGTGTTTACCCTTTCAGCAAATTGCTTCCACACTTAGACTACATATATACCAGAGCATGTGTGTTAAAAGTAGTTAGATAATAGTTTAAGAGTTTAGCCTGTGTAGTAATTGTTATGTTAGTATAAAGTATAAGCATTTCCCCCTTCAAGAGGTAGTGTAAGCATCTTTGAAAGTCCATTTAACGTTCAAGTTTAGCTGTGAGTTTGCAAGTTTGGTGTCATTTACATGCAACAGACTGCTTATGGTAATTGTGTTGTGTATAGTCCTGACCAACTGTCTGCTAACTAACATCCAAAAGTGACAGAACATATGGGTCACCCTGGCACACTGAACTGGCCAAAGGTCAATGTGTTTGAGCCTAGCCACACCTGGAGATCCTTTTCACACCTGTCTCATAGGAGTCCCTGAATGGGATCCTCCAGCATTTAAAGGTTTAATTAGTAATGAGACTCGACTGAATCAATTGGCAATGTTGCAAGAGTGCAATTGCACTGTTGGCTTCACATTAAGACAACTTGAAGCCTGCTGGCAAGCAAAAATTACCAAAGTTCTCAATATTACTATGCAGCCCTCAGAAGAATTAGATTTGTTAGGTTCCACCAATACCTCAGGTGGATGGATAATGTTTGAACCCCCAACAAAAAGTCATTCTAACAAAGTAATGCAGCACTGGGCTGCAGACAACCCTATAGCTGATCTCGTTACTCACACTGAGAGTAAAGCCTTTATTAGTGGCGCAATCTCACAGAACAAATACCAAAGTGATTACCTAGTTCCATATTCCTAATCTGTGGAGTTAGAGCATGGAATTAGATTCCTGCTAATCCACATAGAAAACCCTGTTATTTTGGGAAACTTACTTTGTTTCCATCCAAGCTTACATCAATTGTAGAATGTAGCTGATAAAATAAAAAACATCAGTCAAAGTGAAGCCTGAATGAATTAAAGCTTAGCAACTCTAAAAAGCCTCGCTTGTTAGACTAATAAAAAATTGAATTTAATATCCACAATGTTAAGTGAACTTTCAGCTGATGTGAGTAGTGTACGTCATGCAGTATTACAAAATCGAGCCACAATTGACTTTTTGCTCTTAGCACAAGGACATGGTTGTGGGGAGTTTGAAGGCATGTGCTGCTTGAATCTTACTGATCATTCAGTTTCCATCCATGGGCAACTGCAACAGCTACAGGATGGGTTACATGCCCTGAAAGAAGATAGTGACCCCATTGGAGGTTGGTTCTCCAGCTGGGGCATCACTGGATGGTTGAGGTCTCTTGTGCTGGAGGGGGGATGGACTTTACTTATAATGTTAATGGGGATGAAAGTCTAAATTGTGTGTTATCTTGTCTTCATAAGAGTATAGAATGAGTCACATCCAAAGCCTGGTTTGTGCAAAAAGTGAAAGGGGGAATTGTTGCTATATTTTATATATTAGTAAAGGCCTGTCTGCACAAACCAGTCTTTGAAATAAGTCGTGATATTAAAGGCTAAAGTCCTTGAAACCCTCCTGCAGAAGAGAGAGTAAAGCAAAACAAAATCCTTGTGTCCAGGAGAAAAAATGTAAACCTGTGTGTGTTAGCCAATAGTAACTTGCTCTGCCCGCGGGCCCTGTAGAACCCTATAAAAGGTGTGCTAAAGATAGAAATAAACGGCATTCACGTTTACTTCTGTGAAGAGCGGTGAGTCGCTGGTGGTTCTCCAATAAAGTTCTACAAATGAAACATAACAAATGTCATTGGGGTGCAGAGGCATTGGTGAAATTGATGAAACAAAAATTAATCTCGGTACGGATGCTAACAATGGCAAAATCAGTAATGTCAAAATGTGAAATCTGCTTAAAAAACAACTCAGTGACTAGACGCAGGCATAGCTAGGGAAGATTAGAATAGGAACAGAATCAGGATGACACTTGGAAAAACCCTCTAGTAGAGTGAAATTTGGGTGGACCCTAGAGTCTTTGATTGGTCCTATAGCAAACTATCAGAAGAGAGAAATGTTGTACAAACTTACAGGTCCGGCAGATAAATTAGCAAGAGTGACCTGAGAAAGATTTAAAGAACTAAACGTACAATTACAATTTACTACTCCTGAAAGAGCATGGAGTGTGTGAGTTTTTTAAAGGGATGGATTGATCATTGCTGCATCCACACCGCAAATGTAACTGCACATGTAGAATATGACATCAATCAATTGCAACAAATAGAGCACAAAGCACAGGAAGAGCAAAAGGATTTGTCTCCAAGGTGGTTAGGCAAAATCTTCAAAGGGTTAGGGTGGAATGTGAGTTCATGGAGTAAATCTGTCATTGAGAGTGTGATCTTACTAACTGTATTCTTAGCAATTTGGTTAGTTGACAGCATCTTCAAGGGAGAAATACAGAAGAAAACGTCCTGGAACCAGAAAATAATAAAGGCACTGATGTGAGATCCTCACCCACCATCTTCTGGTTCTCCAGTTCATGACAACATCCAGGACAACGCTTACATCAATAAAGGATTTGAAGAACATCAAGTATAAACTCAGAAACAAAGGACTGTATCAAGTGAAAACATTTGCACTTATAGTAAAGTGAAAATGCTTTCAAAGGGGGGAATGATAGTAAAAGGCTTTGAAATCATAGAAAATTCGGGGACTTAGAAATAAAGTTAGGTTTGGCAAGCCTGGGAAAAGTAGGCTCTGGGAAATGTTAGGCCTTGTGCTTGCTAAAGATCAGGTGAAACTGCACCTGTGTAGTCAGTAGATGATAAATGATACAATTGTTAGATGTGATTAGATATAATTATTGTTTAAAGAACATGAAGAACAATGTTAGGGGGCTGGGGGGGATCACGAGAAATCCATGTAACATCAATGTATACAATAGAACAATGTAAGTTTAACAATTAATATGTAAGTTATATAACGATAGAGTACAAAAACATGTTCAACTCAAAACCAAGTCGGGTCAGATTTGGGTATGTGTACCCATAAATCCCAAATCTCTACAATAAAGCACCTTCATATAATCATTCCGTGATTGTCTGTGTTCTTGAACGATAACAATTTCATCAGATTTTACTGGAATTTTGTGGGATTTTCTGTAAAATTTTGTGGGATATTGAGGAGATTTAGGGAATTTTGTGGAAATTTTTCTGGAATCTTGTGTATTTTTTTGGAATTTTGTGCAACTTTGTGGTGATTTTGTGGGATGTTTCAGGAATTTGGTGACATTTTTAAGAATTTTGTGGAATTTTTGTGGAATTTGGTCAGGTTTTGAGAAGTTTTAAAGAATTTTTTGGGTGTTTTCTGCCATTTTATGGAATTTTTCTGGAATGTTGTGGGATATTGATAAGAATTGAAAAATGTTGAAGGATATTTCTGGAATTGTGTGGAAATTGGAGGAGATTTTATGGGATGTTTCTGGAATTTGGTAACATTTTTAAGAATTTTGTGGAATTTTTGTGGAAATTTTTGGAATTTTGAGGATACTTGAAGAATTTTGTGGGATTTTTCTTAGATTGTGTGGAAATTTGTGGAGATTTTGTGGGATGTTTCTGGAATTTGGTAGGGTTTTGAGAAGTTTTAGGGAATTTGGTGGGAGTTTTCTGCCATTTTGTGGGATTGTTCCTTAAATTTTGTGGGATGTTTCTGGAATTACGTGGGGGTTTTGTGGAATTTTGAGAGATATTGAGGAGACAAGAAGAATTTTGAGTCAATTATCTAAGATTCTGTGGAACTTGGTAAAGATTTTGTGGGATATTTCAAATATTTGATATGGTTTTGAGAAGATTTAAGGATTTTTTTGTGACTTTTCTGCAATTTTGTGGGATTTGGCTGCAATTTTGTGGGATTCTTTCTGAATGTTGTGGGATTTTTCTGGCATGTTGTGGGATATTGATGAGACTTGAAGAATTTTGAAGGATATTTCTGGAATTGTGTGGAAATTGGAGGAGGTTTTGTGGGATGTTTCTGGAATTTGGTGACAAGTTTAAGAATTTTGTGGAATTTTTGTGGAATTTTGTGGGGTATTGAGGAGAGTTGAAGAATTTTTTTTGATTTTTCTTAGATTGTGTGGAAATTTGTGGAGATTTTGTTGGATTGTTTCTGGAATTTGTTCGGGTATAGAGACAATTTTTAGGGAATTTTGTGAAAGTTTATTGCCATTTTGTTGGATTGTTCCTTAAATTTTGTGGGATATTTCTGGAATTACATGGGGGTTTTGTAGAATTTCAAGGGATGTTGATAAGACTTGAAGAATTTTGAAGGATATTTCTGGAATTTTGTGGGAATTGGAGGAGATTTTGTGGGATGTTTCTTAAATTTGGTGACATTTTTAAGAATTTTGTGGAATTTTTTTTGAATTTTGTGGAATTCTGAGGAGACTTGAAGAATTTTTTTGGATTTTTCTTAGATTGTGTGGAAATTTGTGGCGATTTTTTGGGATTGTTCCTTGAATTTGTTCGTGTATAGAGACGATTTAGGGAATTTTATGGAAGTTTATTGCCATTTTGTTGGATTGTTCCTTAAATTTTGTGGGATATTTCTGGAATTACATGGGGGTTTTGTGGAATTTTGAGGGATATTGAGGAGACTTGAAGAATTTTGAAGGATATTTCTGGAATTTTGAGGAAATTGGAGGAAATTTTTTGGGATGTTTCTGGAATTTGGTAACATTTTTAAGAATTTTGTAGAATTTTGGTGGAATTTTTTTAGAATTTTGAGGGATTCTGAGGAGACCTGAAGAATTTTGTGGGATTTTTCTTAGATTGTGTGGAATTTTGTAGAGATTTTGTGGGATGTTTCAGGAATTTGGTAGAGTTTTGAGAAGTTTTAGGGAATTTGGTGGGAGTTTTCTGCCATTTTGTGGGATTGTTCCTTAAATTTTGTGGGCTGTTTCTGGAATTACGTGGGGGTTTTGTGGAATTTTGAGAGATATTGAGGAGACAAGAAGAATTTTGAGTCAATTATCTTAGATTCTGTGGAACTTGGTAAAGATTTTGTGGGATATTTCAAATATTTGATATGGTTTTGAGAAGATTTAAGGATTTTTTTGTGACTTTTCTGCAATTTTGTGGGATTTGGCTGCAATTTTGTGGGATTTTTTCTGAATGTTGTGGGATTTTTCTGGAATTTTGAGAAATGTTGATGAGACTTGAAGAATTTTGAAGGATATTTCTGGAATTGTGTGGAAATTGGAGGAGGTTTTGTGGGATGTTTCTGGAATTTGGTGACAAGTTTAAAAATTCTGTGGAATTTTTGTGGAATTTTGTGGAATTATGAGGAGAGTTGAAGAATTTTTTTTGATTTTTCTTAGATTGTGTGGAAATTTGTGGAGATTTTGTTGGATTGTTTCTGGAATTTGTTCGGGTATAGAGACAATTTTTAGGGAATTTTGTGGAAGTTTATTGCCATTTTGTTGGATTGTTCCTTAAATTTTGTGGGATATTTCTGGAATTACATGGGGGTTTTGTGGAATTTTGAGGGATATTGAGGAGACTTGAAGAATTTTGAAGGATATTTCTGGAATTTTGAGGAAATTGGAGGAAATTTTTTGGGATGTTTCTGGAATTTGGTAACATTTTTAAGAATTTTGTAGAATTTTGGTGGAATTTTTTTAGAATTTTGAGGGATTCTGAGGAGACCTGAAGAATTTTGTGGGATTTTTCTTAGATTGTGTGGAATTTTGTAGAGATTTTGTGGGATGTTTCAGGAATTTGGTAGAGTTTTGAGAAGTTTTAGGGAATTTGGTGGGAGTTTTCTGCCATTTTGTGGGATTGTTCCTTAAATTTTGTGGGCTGTTTCTGGAATTACGTGGGGGTTTTGTGGAATTTTGAGAGATATTGAGGAGACAAGAAGAATTTTGAGTCAATTATCTAAGATTCTGTGGAACTTGGTAAAGATTTTGTGGGATATTTCAAATATTTGATATGGTTTTGAGAAGATTTAAGGATTTTTTTGTGACTTTTCTGCAATTTTGTGGGATTTGGCTGCAATTTTGTGGGATTTTTTCTGAATGTTGTGGGATTTTTCTGGAATTTTGAGGGATGTTGATGAGACTTGAAGAATTTTGAAGGATATTTCTGGAATTGTGTGGAAATTGGAGGAGGTTTTGTGGGATGTTTCTGGAATTTGGTGACAAGTTTAAAAATTCTGTGGAATTTTTGTGGAATTTTGTGGAATTATGAGGAGAGTTGAAGAATTTTGTGGGATTTTTCTTAGATTGTGTGGAAATTTGTGGAGATTTTGTGGGATTGTTTCTGGAATTTGTTCGGGTATAGAAACAATTTTTAGGGAATTTTGTGGAAGTTTTTTGCCATTTTGTTGGATTGTTCCTTAAATTTTGTGGGATATTTCTGGAATTACGTGGGGGTTTTGTGGAATTTTGAGGGATATTGATGAGACTTGAAGAATTTTGAAGGATATTTGTGGAATTTTGTGGGAATTGGAGGTGATTTTTTGGGATGTTTCTGGAATTTGGTGACATTTTTAAGAATTTTGTGGAATTTTTTTGGAATTTTGTAAGATTCTGAGGAGACTTGAAGATTTTTGTGGGATCTTCTCAGATTGTGTGGAAATTTGTGGAGATTTTGTGGGATGTTTCAGGAATTTGGTAGGGTTTTGAGAAGTTTTAGGGAATTTGGTGGGAGTTTTCTGCCATTTTGTGGGATTGTTCCTTAAATTCTGTGGGCTGTTTCTGGAATTACGTGGGGGTTTTGTGGAATTTTGAGAGATATTGAGGAGACAAGAAGAATTTTGAGTCAATTATCTTAGATTCTGTGGAACTTGGTAAAGATTTTGTGGGATATTTCAAATATTTGATATGGTTTTGAGAAGATTTAAGGATTTTTTTGTGACTTTTCTGCAATTTTGTGGGATTTGGCTGCAATTCTGTGGGATTCTTTCTGAATGTTGTGGGATTTTTCTGGCATGTTGTGGGATATTGATGAGACTTGAAGAATTTTGAAGGATATTTCTGGAATTGTGTGGAAATTGGAGGAGGTTTTGTGGGATGTTTCTGGAATTTGGTGACAAGTTTAAGAATTTTGTGGAATTTTTGTGGAATTTTGTGGGGTATTGAGGAGAGTTGAAGAATTTTTTTTGATTTTTCTTAGATTGTGTGGAAATTTGTGGAGATTTTGTTGGATTGTTTCTGGAATTTGTTCGGGTATAGAGACAATTTTTAGGGAATTTTGTGGAAGTTTATTGCCATTTTGTTGGATTGTTCCTTAAATTTTGTGGGATATTTCTGGAATTACATGGGGGTTTTGTAGAATTTCAAGGGATGTTGATAAGACTTGAAGAATTTTGAAGGATATTTCTGGAATTTTGTGGGAATTGGAGGAGATTTTGTGGGATGTTTCTTAAATTTGGTGACATTTTTAAGAATTTTGTGGAATTTTTTTTGAATTTTGTGGAATTCTGAGGCGACTTCAAGAATTTTTTTGGATTTTTCTTAGATTGTGTGGAAATTTGTGGCGATTTTTTGGGATTGTTCCTTGAATTTGTTCGTGTATAGAGACGATTTAGGGAATTTTATGGAATTTTATTGCCATTTTGTTGGATTGTTCCTTAAATTTTGTGGGATATTTCTGGAATTACATGGGGGTTTTGTGGAATTTTGAGGGATATTGAGGAGACTTGAAGAATTTTGAAGGATATTTCTGGAATTTTGAGGAAATTGGAGGAAATTTTTTGGGATGTTTCTGGAATTTGGTAACATTTTTAAGAATTTTGTAGAATTTTGGTGGAATTTTTTTAGAATTTTGAGGGATTCTGAGGAGACCTGAAGAATTTTGTGGGATCTTCTTAGATTGTGTGGAATTTTGTAGAGATTTTGTGGGATGTTTCAGGAATTTGGTGGAGTTTTGAGAAGTTTTAGGGAATTTGGTGGGAGTTTTCTGCCATTTTGTGGGATTGTTCCTTAAATTTTGTGGGCTGTTTCTGGAATTACGTGGGGGTTTTGTGGAATTTTGAGAGATATTGAGGAGACAAGAAGAATTTTGAGTCAATTATCTTAGATTCTGTGGAACTTGGTAAAGATTTTGTGGGATATTTCAAATATTTGATATGGTTTTGAGAAGATTTAAGGATTTTTTTGTGACTTTTCTGCAATTTTGTGGGATTTGGCTGCAATTCTGTGGGATTCTTTCTGAATGTTGTGGGATTTTTCTGTTATTTTGAGGGATGTTGATGAGACTTGAAGAATTTTGAAGGATATTTGTGGAATTGTGTGGAAATTGGAGGAGGTTTTGTGGGATGTTTCTGGAATTTGGTGACAAGTTTAAAAATTCTGTGGAATTTTTGTGGAATTTTGTGGAATTATGAGGAGAGTTGAAGAATTTTGTGTGATTTTTCTTAGATTGTGTGGAAATCTGTGGAGATTTTGTGGGATTGTTTCTGGAATTTGTTCGGGTATAGAAACAATTTTTAGGGAATTTTGTGGAAGTTTATTGCCATTTTGTTGGATTGTTCCTTAAATTTTGTGGGATATTTCTGGAATTACATGGGGGTTTTGTGGAATTTTGAGGGATATTGATGAGACTTGAAGAATTTTGAAGGATATTTGTGGAATTTTGTGGGAATTGGATGTGATTTTTTGGGATGTTTCTGGAATTTGGTAACATTTTTAAGAATTTTGTGGAATTTTTGTGGAATTTTGTAAGATTCTGAGGAGACTTGAAGAATTTTGTGGGATCTTCTCAGATTGTGTGGAAATTTGTGGAGATTTTGTGGGATGTTTCAGGAATTTGGTAGGGTTTTGAGAAGTTTTAGGGAATTTGGTGGGAGTTTTCTGCCATTTTGTGGAATTGTTCCTTATTTTGTGGGCTGTTTCTGGAATTACGTGGGGGTTTTGTGGAATTTTGAGAGATATTGAGGAGACAAGAAGAATTTTGAGTCAATTATCTAAGATTCTGTGGAACTTGGTAAAGATTTTGTGGGATATTTCAAATATTTGATATGGTTTTGAGAAGATTTAAGGATTTTTTTGTGACTTTTCTGCAATTTTGTGGGATTTGGCTGCAATTTTGTGGGATTCTTTCTGAATGTTGTGGGATTTTTCTGGCATGTTGTGGGATATTGATGAGACTTGAAGAATTTTGAAGGATATTTCTGGAATTGTGTGGAAATTGGAGGAGGTTTTGTGGGATGTTTCTGGAATTTGGTGACAAGTTTAAGAATTTTGTGGAATTTTTGTGGAATTTTGTGGGGTATTGAGGAGAGTTGAAGAATTTTGTGGGATTTTTCTTAGATTGTGTGGAAATTTGTGGAGATTTCGTGAGATGTTTCTGGAATTTGGTAAGGTTTTGAGAAGTTTTAGGGAATTTTGTGGGAGTTTTCTGCCATTTTATGGGATTTTTGCATCTATTTTGTGGGATGTTTCTGGAATTACGTGTGGGTTTGGTGGAATTATGAGGGATATTGAGGAGACTTGAAGAATTTTGAAGGATATTCCTGGAATTTTGAGGAAATTGGAGGAGATTTTTTGGGATGTTTCTGGAATTTGGTAACATTTTTAAGAATTTTGTAGAATTTTGGTGGAATTTTTTTAGAATTTTGAGGGATTTTGAGGAGACCTGAAGAATTTTGTGGGATTTTTCTTAGATTGTGTGGAATTTTGTGGAGATTTTGTGGGATGTTTCAGGAATTTGGTAGGGTTTTGAGAAGTTTTAGGGAATTTGGTGGGAGTTTTCTGCCATTTTGTGGGATTGTTCCTTAAATTTTGTGGGCTGTTTCTGGAATTACGTGGGGGTTTTGTGGAATTTTGAGAGATATTGAGGAGACAAGAAGAATTTTGAGTCAATTATCTTAAATTCTGTGGAACTTGGTAAAGATTTTGTGGGATATTTCAAATATTTGATATGGTTTTGAAAAGATTTAAGGATTTTTTTGTGACTTTTCTGCAATTTTGTGGGATTTGGCTGCAATTTTGTGGGATTTTTTCTGAATGTTGTGGGATTTTTCTGGAATTTTGAGGGATGTTGAGGAGACTTGAAGAATTTTGAAGGATATTTCTGGAATTGTGTGGAAATTGGAGGAGGTTTTGTGGGATGTTTCTGGAATTTGGTGACAAGTTTAAGAATTTTGTGGAATTTTTGTGGAATTTTGTGGGGTATTGATGAGAGTTGAAGAATTTTTTTTTATTTTTCTTAGATTGTGTGGAAATTTGTGGAGATTTTGTGGGATTGTTTCTGGAATTTGTTCGGGTATAGAGACAATTTTTAGGGAATTTTGTGGAAGTTTATTGCCATTTTGTTGGATTGTTCCTTAAATTTTGTGGGATATTTCTGGAATTACATGGGGGTTTTGTGGAATTTTGAGGGATATTGATGAGACTTGAAGAATTTTGAAGGATATTTCTGGAATTTTGTGGGAATTGGAGGTGATTTTTTGGGATGTTTCTGGAATTTGGTGACATTTTTAAGAATTTTGTGGAATTTTTTTGGAATTTTGCGGGATTCTGAGGAGACTTGAAGAATTTTGTGGAATTTTCTTAGATTGTGTGGAAATGTGTGGAGATTTTGTGGGATGTTTCTGGAATTTGGTAGGGTTTTGAGAAGGTGTAGGGAATTTGGTGGGAGTTTTCTGCCATTTTATGGGGTTTTCCTTTAATTTTGTGGGATATTGAAGAGATTTTGTGGGATGTTTCTTTAATTTGGTTATATTTTTAAGAATTTTGTTGAATTTTTGTGTAATTTTGTGGGATTCTGAGGAGACTTGAAGAATTTTGTGGGATCTTCTCCGATTGTGTGGAGATTTGTGGAGATTTTGTGGGATGTTTCTGGAATCTGGTAGGGTTTTGGGAAGATGTAGGGAATTTTGTGGGAGTTTTCTGCCATTTTATGGAATTTTTCTGGTATGTTGTGGGATATTGATAAGAATTGAAAAATGTTGAAGGATATTTCTGGAATTGTGTGGAAATTGGAGGTGATTTTTTGGGATGTTTCTGGAATTCCGTGACATTTTTAAAAGTTTTGTGGAATTTTTGTGGAAATTTTTGGAATTTTGAGGATACTTGAAGAATTTTGTGGGATTTTTCTTAGATTGTGTGGAAATTTGTGGAGATTTTGTTGGATGTTTCAGGACTTTGGTAGGGTTTTGAGAAGTTTTAGGGAATTTGGTGGGAGTTTTCTGCCATTTTGTGGGATTGTTCCTTAAATTTTGTGGGCTGTTTCTGGAATTACGTGGGGGTTTTGTGGAATTTGGAGGGATATTGAGGAGACAGGAAGAATTTTGAGTGAATTATCTTAGATTCTGTGGAACTTGGTAAAGATTTTGTGGGATATTTCAAATATTTGATATGGTTTTGAGAAGATTTAAGGATTTTTTTGTGACTTTTCTGCAATTTTGTGGGATTTGGCTGCAATTTTGTGGGATTTTTTCTGAATGTTGTGGGATTTTTCTGGAATTTTGAGGGATGTTGAGGAGACTTGAAGAATTTTGAAGGATATTTCTGGAATTGTGTGGAAATTGGAGGAGATTTTGTGGGATGTTTCTGGAATTTGGTAGAGTTTTGAGAAGTTTTAGGGAATTTTGTGGGAGTTATCTGCCATTTTGTGGCATTTTTCTGCAATTTTGTGGGATTTTTTCGGAATGTTGTGGGATATTGATGAGACGTGAAGAATTTGGAAGGATATTTCTGAAATTGTGTGGATATTGGAGGAGATCTGTTGCCGCCTGTTAGTTTACTTTCATTAAGTATGTTTTTTCACATTCTTTGAGTTTAGAGTTGGTTTGTCCCAGTTACTCCCCCACTATCCCGATATGGTTTGTTCCCAGTTGCCTGTCATTGTAAACCTCTCCCCTCTTTCCAGATTGTTCCCCATCCATCACTTTGGTCCTACCCCCAAGCCCTATCAATCTATGTACACCACACCTTTTGTTCTGGTTCCTTCCCTGCTCATCATCCCTTACTCGATGCCCTATTGGTTGTATGGCTATCCTCCCTCCCCCAAGTCCCTACCATTGGATTTGACTATTGTAACCCCTTCCCACAACACCTCCCCTGCTGCCATATTATTGGTTGTTGTATGAGCCGCCCACGGGCTTTAAAACCTGGCGCACAGAGGTGCCCAGGGTCTCGGCTCGGACTTTCTCCTCGAGATCCCAGCCCCGTCCCTCATCGCCTTCTCCCTGCACCTGCTGGAATAAACTTGTTCCTGGGAAATTGGAGAACTCCGAGCACTCTCTCTCCCTTTACTGCACCTCGTGTCGCCCTGCACACTATAGAGCCCGAGCCCAAAGGAGCTCTAGAGGTTCCAGGTCGAGCCACACAGTGCTCACCTGGTTCCCCACTCCTGTCGCTGACGCTTGGCACGAGCTAGCCGGGGCGTGAAGGGCCGAGCGGGCAGCGACAGCTGGCGCCCAACGTGGGGCCTCTCGCGAGGCGTAGAGATCCCAGGAGAGGTTGGTGGACCTATTTCACAAAGACCGTGAGCGGCAGCTGCTCTGGTAGTAGCAAACTTGTTTTTGCCGAGTTGCGCTCCCAGAGGTCGAGGCGGCAGCCGTCAGACGTGCAGACGGTCGCCTCGTGAGATGTGGACGTCGCCTGCAACAACTGTCCGGACTTGGGTGAGTGGTCCCTGTGTGTGGGAAAAGGGGGCGCCCAGTGTGTGAAAACTCCCTCGGGGGGAGTGTGTGTGTAGCCCGGTCCAGACCCGTATTTTTATTTTAGTTGATTTGTTGTTTGGTTGCAGAGGGCGGTGGGATTGCTGTGCCAGGGTTGACAAGATGGGAGCACGTCTTTCGGCACAGCAAAAGAGAGTTTTTTACCAAGTTGTGGGTACCCTTGAGGGGGGGAATAAGAAGTTTTCTCGTGGGAGGGTAAAGAAGTTTGTGAGATGGCTGTTCCTGCATTTCCCAAATGTAACCCCAGACAAAGCAAATTCTGTAGAATTCTGGAATGCGGTTGGGTCCAAATTAACGGAAATAGTTAATGGAGGTGGTAATTCAGTGGAAAAATTTGTAACATTATTTATTTTACTTCGGTCTGCTGTAATAGAGGAAAAGAAAATGCAGAAACAGCCGCCACACAATTCCTCAGTTTCCCCAGTTTCCCTATCCCCATGTTCCTCTCCCCCTGATCCCGAGTTGAGGGAGACCTGCAGAGCGACCTGCAGGGCAAGTTGTCCTGTTCAGGGATCCCCCAAGGGTAACAGGATCCCTGGCTCCCCATGTCTCTCCCAGAACCCTTGCCCTGGCAGCCCTGGGCAAGCTGCCAGAGTGTCTTCCCATTCCTCAGTTTCCCCAGTTATCAGCCCTCAGTTAAACGTTTCCCAGGTTACAAGTCCCCAGTTTTTACCCTCAGACCCCCATGCCTCAGTTTCCCCCAGTCTCCAAGGCTCCTCCATGTTCCCTGATTCCTCTTCTAACCCCCGTGCCTCAGTTTCCCCCAGTTTCCAATGCTCCCCTATATTCCCTCACCCCTCTCCTAACCCTCAAAATGGCCTCCAAAGGGCACAAGATGGCGGGGACCGCATGGTCGGACCCCCCCCTTGTGCTCCTTCTTCCAAGAACCCCTTTCTTCCCTCAATGACCAACCCCTTCCTCCCTAGCCCCTCCCTCCCATCCTACCCTGACTCCTCCCATTTCCCCTTGGGTGGTTCCTCCTCCTCGGGGGCGTGTCTCCAAAGTGTGACCTCCCAAAACCCCACCCCTTCCGGCCGCTGCTCCTCCCTTCAGCCCTCCTCCTCAGTCGGTCCTCCAGCCCCGCCTCTTCCGGCTTCTGGTTCCCACGCCCCTCCTTCCGGTTCCCACGCCCCTCCTCCCGGTTCCCACGCCCCTCCTCCTGGTTCCCACGTCCCTCCTCCCAGCTCCCACACTGTCCCATCCGGTTCCCACGCTTCGGGGACAGGAAGTGACAGGCCTGAAGACCAGAACCCGGAACAGGTAGTGATTCCCTTTGCCGCACCGGTCAGTTTTAGGGGAAGGGGAGGGAGGTACCAAGAATGGGAACCCTTCTCCTTCCAGACAAAGAGGGAGCTGTGCAAAGCCCAGAAAGAGTTCGGCAGGAGAAGTGAATACTTTAAGGGTTTATTAAAAGCCACCTTCTCCGCGAACGAGATGGTCCCCCACGACTTAAAAGAGTTGTTTGCCTGCCTCCTTTCCCCAGCTGATTATAGGCTGTGGAAACAGAGGTGGAAGAAGTCGTTAGAGGCCATCCTTCCTGAGCTGTTGCGCAGCGAGGAGTCCGCGGTTGACGCGGATGAAAACCCCCTCTCGATAGATCACTTGTGCGGTGAAGGGAATTGGGGGAAGCCGGAAGAACAGGCAAGGGTTTTACCACAGCCTGTCTTAGCTAAGATCACGGAGGCCGCAGAGAAGGTATTTAACATCCTGCCGGGGGGGAACCCCTGACCAACTTCTCAAATATTAAACAGTTCCCCGATGAGCCATTTACCGTGTTTATTAACCGTTTACAGGAGCAAATAGAAAGACAAGTTGATAAACCTGAGCTACAAGAGCAGCTTGTCTTAGAAATGGCTAAGGCAAACTATAATGACATCTGCAAACAGGTTATATTTAGTTTGCCCATGTATCCACCGCCAACCTTGGACGTCCTCATTGATGCATGTGAGAAGAAAGTTCCGTTAGTGGGGGCGTCCAGGGTACCACCACCACCACAGGTGGCCAGGAGAACACCAACAGCGGCAGTGACCCAACACCCGTCGGGCCAGTTCATCCTTCCACCAGCAAGAACTACTCAGTATTACCGATGTGGACAACTGGGTCACATGGCGAGGGACTGTCCCACCGCCCACCCACGCCAGGGGCTCGTGGGAAATGGATCTGGGGAGAGGGTACTGGAGGGAACAGCTAATAAAAAACAAAAAAACTGAGAGCGCGGCGCGAACCTGCCCCGCGCGATGCAAAGAATGGGGCAGGTATCGCGGAGGTGGGGGGAAAGAAACATCGGACGTGGCAAATTTACCGGACGCGACACCTCATCACCGTCAAAGACATCCTCTTCCGGTCCCAGCACTGGACGGTGGTAGCTGTGGACCCACTGGAGGAGAACCAGCCAGGGAATGGACGTGACTGTAAGTTCATCGCCATCGGGGACACAAGACACACACCCCCAGAGATTGAGATCTCCCCGATCACCTTCCCGGGTGGTCCGGAAGATCTCATCCTCTTAGCGCGCTGCATTCACCCACCATATTTTCTCCCAAAAGGGCAAATCATAGCTCAGTACATTCCTGTCCCAGAGGGAGTCCCGGTAGACGACCACGCACCAGGCGTCTACTGTGCAGAGGTGGTGGGTGAAAATAAACCCATCATCGACTGCAGCATCAAGCAGGGTGCGGAATCTGTCAACTTGAGGGGTCTGCTTGATACAGGGGCAGATGTGACAATCATCCCCCAAAGGAGATGGCCGTCACATTGGGAGTTGCAACCCGTGGCGGGGAAGGTTCAGGGTATAGGGGGTACTCAATTGGTGCAGGTATCTAAGAGCGTAGTACAAATTAAGAGACCGGATGGGCAATTGGCAAATTTACGCCCATTTGTTGTGGATTTTCAGGTTCCCTTGTGGGGGAGGGACCTTATGTCACAATGGGGGGTAAAGATTGAAATCCCGAAAACCCCTCGGGATTTTTAATAGCGGCCACTGTAGAGCGCCCCTTCCAGAAGCTCGATTGGACCACTGATGAAGCAATCTGGATTGATCAGTGGCCGCTTCGAAAAGACAAATTAAGGGCGCTCAACAAGCTCATGGAGGAGCAGTTGTATAAGGGTAACATAGTAGAAACTACCAGCCCTTGGAATTCCCCGGTGTTTGTTATCCGAAAGCCGGGGAAAGACAAGTGGTGACTCCTCCACGACCTTCGTGCCATCAACAAAATCATTGTTGACATGGGGCCCCTTCAACCAGGGATGCCTACCCCGACTATGCTCCCCCAAAATTGGAATCTGGCCATAATCGACATCAAGGACTGTTTCTTTTAAATTCCCCTACATCCTGACGACGCCCCACGGTTTGCCTTCTCGGTGCCAACCCTCAACCGAGAAGCCCCAATGAGGAGGTTCCACTGGCGGGTTTTGCCACAAGGCATGAAGAATTCACCCACCATCTGCCAGTGGTACGTCTCCTCGTTGCTGTCTCCTGTGCGCAAAGAGATGGGGGAGGTCATCATCCATCACTATATGGATGATGTCCTAGTGTGCGCCCCCCATGACGATCTACTTACCCGATCACTTGACCGAGTGGTTAAGGTTTTAACATCTGCAGGCTTTCAACTCCAGGAGGATAAAGTTCAATGGATGCCACCCTGGAAGTATCTGGGTCTGCGGATTGCTGAGAGGACTGTTGTGCCTCAAAAATTGGCAATAAACAGCAATCCGAAAACCTTAGCGGACCTTCACTCGCTGTGTGGGACCTTAAACTGGGTCAGGCCTTGGCTGGGCCTTTCCACGGAAGACCTAGCCCCCCTCTTCACACTTTTGAAGGGGGAGAAGGAGCTGAGTTCTCCCAGGACTCTGACCCCAGAGGCAAGGAAAGCCCTAGAGAAAGTGGAGGATGCGCTTGTCGAAAGGCAAGCACATCGGTACGAACCGACCCTGCCTTTTGAATTCATCATACTCGGGAGAATGCCACACCTCAGTGGGCTGATTTTTCAGTGGGACCAGGGCTCTAAGGATCCCCTCTTAATCATAGAGTGGGTTTTCTTGAGCCATCAAAGGTCCAAAAGTATCACCCGGCCACAGGAGCTGATGGCTCAGCTCATCGGGAGAGCTCGAGCTCGGCTTCGGGAGATGGCTGGATGTGATTTTGCATGCGTTCGAGTACCAGTCAGCTTGTCTCGGGACAAAGCGTCTCCAGATAGGCTGACAAAAGAAATGTTTAATCAACTACTTCGGGAGAATGAGACACTCCAGATTGCTTTAGATAGTTTTGAAGGCCAAGTTTCGGTCCATGCCCCTGCCCACAAATTTTTCAATTCTAAATTTGAACCGATTCCAAAAGAAATGCGGAGCAGAAAGCCCCTCAAAGCTTTGACTGTGTTCACAGACGCATCCGGGGCATCTCACAAGTCTGTAGTGACTTGGCGAGATCCCGAAACTCAGCAGTGGGAAGCAGATATTCAATATGTGGAAGGGTCTCCACAAGTTGCTGAGTTGGATGCAGTCGTCAGAGCCTTTGAGACGTTTCCTGAACCTTTCAATTTAATCACTGATTCGGCCTATGTTGCAGGGGTAGTTGCCAGAGCAGAGCACGCTGCTCTGAAGGAGGTCTCAAACCCGAAATTGTTTGAGTTGCTTTCTAAGCTAATACATGCTGTTTCCCACAGAAAGCAACCATTTTTTGTAATGCATGTAAGGTCACATACGGATCTCCCTGGCCCGGTAGCCGAGGGAAACCAGGTAGCTGATTCCCTCGCTGCCCCTGTTTCCATGGCTCAGCTCCCAGATCTGTTCCAACAAGCTAAGCTGAGCCATCAGATGTTCCATCAAAATGTGCCTGGTCTGGTCCGCCAATTCCACCTGCGGCGAGATCAGGCTAGAGCCATTGTGGCCACATGCTCGCACTGCCAATCCACCGCAATGCCCTCCTTGGGATCGGGGGTCAACCCTCGAGGTCTGGGGAGCTGCGAAGTGTGGCAGATGGACGTAACACACGTCCCTGAGTTTGGCAGGTTTCGGTTCGTACACCTTTCCATCGATACCTTCTCAGGTGCTGTCTTTGCTTCTGCCCACACAGGAGAGAAAGCCGAGCATGTCTGTAAGCACCTAATGCAGGCTTTTTCTGTACTGGGGGTCCCCAAAGAAATAAAAACAGACAATGGCCCAGCATACACCTCCAGGAAACTGGAGGAATTCCTGCAGGAGTGGGGAGTGGAACATAAGAGAGGCATCCCACACTCCCCCACCGGTCAATCGATCGTTGAGCGAGCCCATCAGTCGCTCAAGCGTGTCCTTTCTCATCAAAGGGAGACTGTGAAGGGCTGCACGCCACAAGAGCGGTTGTGCAAAGCCCTTTACACGCTAAACTTTCTCAATTGTTCCGAACAGGACCCTAACCCTCCAGTGGCCCGGCATTTCAAGACCAACAAGAACTACCAGTTGCAGCAGCGCCCTCCAGTGCTGGTCCGGGACCCTGAGACCCAGAAGATCTTGGGTCCTTTCGATCTGGTGACCTGGGGGCGGGGGTACGCTTGCATATCCTCGCCCCAGGGACTAAGGTGGATCCCACAAAGATGGGTGAAACCTTATGTCCCCAGACATCCAAGCAGGCCACCAGATAGGGTCGAGGATGTCAATGACGTCGTGTCCGGATGAGCCATCCCCCATCCCGAGGAGGAGGAGGAAACAACCCAAGCCCCTTTTTGTTATGTCAACCTACCTTTCTTTTCAGTTAAAGTTATGTTTTTCGTATGTTTTGTTTTCAGAAAGAGCCATTGGAAAGATGACCACCCCGATCGTTGCACCAACCACTGCACTCCTGATGATGCTGGTGACCCAGATCAACATGTGGATCGTGCCTCAACCCAAACAAAATGTTTGGGTCATGTTGGCAAAGTCCCTCCAACGGGATGAGCTATGCCTATCCACAGGAGCAGCAGGAAATCCGATGACCACTTGCCTGGTGGGGATCCCGTTAAAGCCTAATGAATACCCGGATTCCCTGTTGAGTTTGTTCAGCGAAGCTAATAAAGGGAGGCCAGCTCAGCGAGTGGCCCGCTCTGCACTCACCTACAAGATTAAGAGGCCTGTCCAGAACCCTCTCCTACTATGGAGAGACTGGCTGGTCTTCTTGGAAAGGGCAACCGCTGAGCCCCAAGAATTTGATTTGTTAAACTCCTCCCCTGCACCCTATTGTATCCATTTCCGTTACTACCCCTCAGATCCTATTCCTTATTCTAATTTAATGCAGGACAACAAACAGTTTCAAGCAGCCTCCTGGTGCAAGAACATCGCCCATGTTAAGATGCCCTCAACCCTCAGTTCCTACCCTCTTAAGTTGCCTAAGGGCATATTTTTAGTTTGTGGGGACCGAGCGTGGGCTGGCATCCCCTCTCGCCTTCTCGGAGGGCTGTGCACTTTAGGCCGGTTGTCTTTGTTTGCGCCCAATACATCTCAAATTGAAAATTGGGAACGAAAGAATAATTCGGTCATTAAGAAGCGCAGTCTCGAAGATCTTGACCCTGATTGCGACTCTGAAATTTTTCATTGGAATAAACCAAAACGGGTTGCTGTGTCAGTATTTCTGCCATGGTTGGCTGCGGCACAAGCCCTCGGAGAATTAGGCCAATTAGAGTGTTGGGTGGTCAAGCAAGCCAATTTAACGTCAACCGCGCTGAGTGACCTCCTCGAAGACGAGGAGATAACCAGGCGAGCAACACTACAAAATCGCGCTGCTATTGATTTCCTACTGCTCCTCCATAATCATGATTGTAAAGAATTTGAGGGACTTTGCTGCATGAATCTGACCACCAGGAGCACAGACATCAAGAAAACCATCACAGAAATGAAGGGCATGATCCACCAAATACGCCAAGAGACTAATGACTGGTTTTTTCGGGATGGGGGGTCTCCGGATGGCTCTCATCCATTTTAAAGACTGCTTTATGGATTGTTTTCGTGTTTTCATCGTTTTAATAGCGTTTGCAGTTTTAAGAAGATGTTTAGTTCAATCAGTTTTACATCTTGTATCCCCCTCCCCTCAAGTCAATTTTGTTAGCGCTCCTTCTCCTCCCTCTTCACCTCCTCCTTCTCCCGTACCCCAAGACTGGTTTGTTGAACCCTCTGCACCTCCTGCCGATGCAACATCCTCTTTCTAAAAAAGAAAGGGGGAGATGTTGCCGCCTGTTAGTTTACCTTCATTAAGTATGTTTGTTCACCTTCGTTGAGTTTAGAGTTGGTTTGCCCCAGTTACTCCCCACTATCCCGATATGGTTTGTTCCCAGTTGCCTGTCATTGTAAACCTCTCCCCTCTTTCCAGATTGTTCCCCATCCATCACTTTGGTCCTACCCCCAAGCCCTATCAGTCTATGTACACCACACCTTTTGTTCTGGTTCCTTCCCTGTTCATCACCCCTTACTCGATGCCCTATTGGTTGTATAGCTATCCTCCCTCCCCCAAGTCCCTACCATTGGATTTGTGTATTGTAACCCCTTCCCACAACACCTCCCCTGCTGCCATATTATTGGTTGTTGTATGAGCCGCCCACGGGCTTTAAAACCTGGCGCACAGAGGTGCCCAGGGTCTCGGCTCGGACTTTCTCCTCGAGATCCCAGCCCTGTCCCTCATCGCCTTCTCCCTGCGCCTGCTGGAATAAACTTGTTCCTGGGAAATTGGAGGACTCCGAGCACTCTCTCTCCCTTTACTGCACCTCGTGTCGCCCTGCATACTATAGAGCCCGAGCCCAAAGGAGCTCTAGAGGTTCCAGGTCGAGCCACACAGTGCTCACCTGGTTCCCCACTCCTGCCGCTGACGCTTGGCACAAGCTAGCCGGGGCGTGAAGGGCTGAGCGGGCAGCGACACAGCAATCCTGAGATATTCAGAATTCATGCTTTTACGTCTGAGCCTGATTCCCAGCAGGCTCGGGCTGGGTGGAGCAGGGTATGCTGAGGGGACCATGACTCCAGTGCTGTTTGGGAATTCCTGTTCAACCCTGCCAGCCTGGCCTGAAGCTGCACACCCCAGTCCTCACATGCTGAAATGAATCAAAATTGTTTAGTCTGCTTGAGTAACCAGCATTCCTGGGGTCAAATAAAAATTCTCTGTGAAGCTGATGGAGCAGTTCAGCCCTAATTGAACAGCTTGCTACAGGTTTCCACAGCTCACTTTTTTGTGCAACATCAGCTTTTGAAAAGTCAGAAAGAGAAAAGAAATAAAAAGATAATAACTAGATGAATAAAAAATCAGCACACTGAAATAACACAATTTTATTCCTGAAAAGTTTATTAAGGATCTGCTGGAGCTTCAGCTGTTTTTCTAGTTAGTCCTACAGAGGATGTGTCCAGTCCTTAACTACGTTAATCTCCTGAAAGAGTGACACAGGGTTTTTCCTGTTTTTAGGACCTGGAAGACTTTGAGGTTTATAAATATATGGGGGAGTAATTGCAAGGCACTGTACTGTATTTATATTGGTCTTTTAATAAGTCATAAAATTACAGATGGACCATGATAGGAAAATAACTTGCTGCAGGAAAAATTCCTCAGGATACCTGGTTATTCCCAGTATCTACTGCTGTCATTTAGCAGGGGAAGACGGACAACAAGCCATGTCTGAATAACAACATGCTAATGTGCTCTCTTCCTGAGTCTGCTCTGAAAAGATCTGTGATTGATAAAGATGAAGGAATTTGAAGAGTTATTTTGGTTATTTCAGAGAAAGTTTAAAATGGAGAAAGGATTGGGGTGACTAGGAGGCTGTCATTAGCTATCACTTTCAGTGCTGTGTATTGTAGCAAAAATGATAAATGTGCCCTTTAGGTGTTCTGCTGGTGTTTAGATTTTCTGAGTCCCTCAGCTGTGAGTTGGGTTTCCATGCTGGTGGAACTGTCCTGCCTGTTGCTTGCTGGGTGCACTGGAACAAAGAGCTGAGCAGTTTATGAGAATTACCACAAACGAGTTTGTGTGGCTCAGAGTGAAAGAGAGGAAATTCATGTTTAATGTAGAAAATCTTCCCTGTGAGGGTGGTGAGGTCCTGGCACAGGTTGCCCAGAGAAGCATAGTAAATAAAGTTTCAGAATCTTTCATTTCTGCCCCATTCTTTTTCCATAAGTTCCGGTTTGGTTTTCAGAGTGCCACCTTCTCAGCTGGTTGCCATTTGTGTCCTCCTTTCTCTCCTGCCTTCCTTTGCTCTTTTTCCCTCCCAGTGTCCCTCTTTTCCTGTGGCAGTTCCCAGCCAAAGACCCTCTCCTGATTTTTGTTTTTCCCCAATCCAGGAGGTAAAGCAGCCCTGGATGAAGTTATGGAGGCTGGCAGTGGAATGTCATTGTAAGATCTTGCTCCACTTGGGTCTCTGCCCTTTGAGAACTTGGCCTTGAAGGGCAGGAACATCTTTTCCTTGCTGGAAGCTGGAATGCCAGCCCATTGCAGTGTGTGCCATGGACCCCAGAGGGCAATTCCCGAGGCTGCCAGGGTGCTGCTCCTGCTGTGCCTCCCAAGGGAGCTGGGCAGGGTCCAGCAGCTGGCTGGGCTCCCAGAGCAGACAGCAAAGGTTGCTTTGCTGCACATTCTCCAGCTGGCAGCGGAGGGAAGAAGGGAAGGGAGTCCTGACAGAATCCTGGAGTGTTCATGACTGGAAGGGACCCTACCCATGGTTCCACCCAGGGTTAGGATGCCATGAAGGAGAGGTGCCTCTGCCCCAGTGAAGGTGCAAATGAGACCATAGGAGGACAACAAGCAGATTTTATTGAACGTGGGTTTTATTGAGAAAGAAATGGGTGCCAGGGACATAGAAATAGGGAGGAGGTCTCAGAGGCAGAGAGTGCTCAGAAGACGATCAGGTGGAAGTAGGTGCTTTTTAAAGTCCTTCCCTGCATTCTGGGATCCCAGATGTGTATTTTAATTTGATGATCTTCTTCTTCTTCTTCTTCCTATTTACTATTTCTTCATCTAAATCGTCTTCTTCTTTCCCTTCTTCTTCTTCTTCTTCTTTCCCTTCTTAATTGCTACTACTATTTTTTCTTCTTCGTCTTACTCTTATTCTTCTTATTCCTAATTTTTATTCCTATTTACTACTACTATTTCTTCTTCATCCTATTCTTCTTATTCTAATTAATCTTATTCACTTGTTACGCTTACTGTAATTCCTATTCTTCTTATATTAATGACTATCTTCTTATTCCTATTCATCTTCTTATTCCTATTCCTATTCTTATTCCTAGCTACTACTATTTCCTAAGCTCAACGTTGATTTTTTTGGAAGAATGGTACGAGTCAGAGTTCTGCAGTCACGTCAGTGGAGCAGCACCTCTGGTCTGTGCCCATTCTTCATGGATATAATCCCAAAGGACTGGCGTGGGATCCTTTCATGAGAGGAAATGTCCCGTGATTCCACCAGGGCAAGTTCAGACTCAATATCAGAAGCAGTTTTTCTCTGACAGAGGCGTGAGGCATTAGAAGAAGTTGCCCGGGGAGGTGGTGGAGTGGCTGTCTCTGGAGTGTCGAAGAGTTGTGGCCCTTGGGGATGTGGTTTTGCGGTGATGGCGGTGCTGCCAGGAGGCCAGTGGCACTGGGTGACTGTCGGGGTCTCTTCCCACCTTGATGACTCTGGGATTCACTGCTGAGCGCCCTGGCACCAATGTGCCCCATGGCTGCTGTTTGGGGTTGGCCACAGCGGTGACTCTGGGTGTTGGGGAGATGCCCCTGGCACAGTCCACAGTAGCCATGGCAGCTGAGGCTGCAGGGCCATGTCCAGGGCAAGGTGTGGCTCCCTGGGGCCCTGGGCCAGCTGCCTTCTGTAAGCCTGGCACCGGCGCTACTCCTGTGGCTGTGGTGCCCAGCAGGGCCAGCGGAACAGCGCCCGCAGCGCCCGCCGTGCCCGCCTGAGGAAGCCGGGCCGTTTGCTAGAGGGAGACGGCTGCTGCCTGAGGGCCTCGGGGACCTCGAGGCTGTGCAGGGCAGGCCCCAGGCTCTGAGGCCCTGCCTCAGGCCCCTGCTGGGCCATGGAGGCTTGGCCGTGCAGGGAGGAAAGTGAGGCACGGAGTGACTCCGGTGCCTGGACCTCAAGCCAGGCCTCCCGAGGGACAGGCACTGGCAGCCCGTCTGCCGCAAGAGCTGCCAGGCTTTGGGCCCTGCTTTCTGCTTCACACAGCTCGAGGACGCTGACTTTGTCCAAGCTGTCCTCCTCCTGTGGCAGGGGGGTGATCCCAAAGCTGAGGATGCTCACATATTCATAGCTGTCCTGTGTGCTGCTGTTGTCTTCCTCGGTGGAATCGTCTAGGCTGCTGGAGTCCCCGTCCAGGAAGTCTCCATGGCCCAGTTCGCTGCACTCTTCCGAGTCGTACCAGTCCTGGCAGCTGCTGACCTCTTCCTGGGACAGCTCTGGCTCTGCTTGGCACTCCTGGGAAGACTCACTCTGGGTGTATTGTTCCCAGTCTTCATCATACTCAGCTGGGGTCCCCTCCTCACTCCCTTCCTCTGCTAGGAGTGACCTCCCCTCAGCGACAGCCTGCTGCTCACTGGGGCTCTGGGCTCCCGGCAGGCTGGGGGAGCAGCAGGTGCTGTGAGGGGCAGGGCCTGAGCTCTGTACCCCTGCTGATGGCATCTCCTCACTGGGGGCAGGAGAATGTGTCTGCTTCTCCTGGCTGTTCGCACTTCCTTCCCCTTGCTGGGACAGCTTTAGGTCACTCACCTCCTTCTCCCCTTGGGGCAGCTCCTTGACTGTCACCCTTTGTTGCCACTGGTAGAGGTGTTGCTGTGCCACATCTCCCCAGGGCACTCTCACAGCCACCTTCCCCTGGTGCAACTCTTGGCGACTCCCTGCTCCGTAGAGGCGAGGCTCTTGGGCCCGAAGGTCTCCCCACTGGGAAGGCTCGTCATCCACGTCAGGGTTCTTCTCTTCCGTGATGACCAAGGGCCCCTCCTTCTCCTCAGTGCCTGACTGTGGCCAGGCTGAGCCACCCACTGCCCCCACCAAGTGCCCGCTGAGGGCCTGGTCTTGCCCCCAGCTGGGCAGGGGGCTGGGTGGCTGGGAGCATTTGGGTTTTGCCTTGTTCTCCTCCATCTCTGAGATCCTGAAGCGCGAATGGATCCCGGGAGCTGCTTCCTTCTGCAAGAGTGGCTCTCAGGGGACTGGGCACCTCAGGGTTCTGCGCCGCTTACACACCCTGAGTCGTGGTGGGGCTCTCTGATGTCACAGGGGTCTCTTAGCACCGCTGAGTCACAACGGGCCACACCCAGTACCCCTGCAGGTAGCAGCTGAGCCCACTGGAATCTTCATGGCTGGTGCTTCCCGGGAGGCTCCCGAAGCTCAACAGTGTGGAAGAGTGGCTAGCTAACAAAGGTCGTGTTCCCATGCAGCAATTAGCTGAGAAAGAATTAAACAACAGTGGAGTGTAGTTGGTATGAGATGTTGCAATGCCAGAAAGACCTTAGTGATAACTGTGAACTGAGAACAGGACACTGTGATCAGAAGAATGTGGATTCAGCACAGATGAATGACCACAAGAAGGTGGAACTAGATGGAGTTGTCCTTAAATGAAATATCCAGTCATGAGCTTGCTTTTGCACTATGTGTGAGCCTAATTACTGATGTTATATAGGGAGTTTGGAGTTGCCAGTAAATGAGACTTGCTGATCATTCATATTGAGTGCTGCTTGTCTCCTGCCGAACTCATCAAATGGCGCCCGAACAAATGGGACCCTTGGGACCTTTGGGACCTTTGGGACATTAAAAAGCGAAGGCCACGGGAGTCGGCGACAGGGGACGGGTCCTCCGCAGCAAGGACGGCGAAAAGCAACGGTGCCGCGCCCCAGGCGACCTCAGAGGAGAGTCCTGGCCGTAACGTGCTGCCGAACCTTGTAGGGCTGCAACAGCGCTGACGGTAAGATGGAAAGGCAAGCAGCACATGATTTATTTACCTGCTTTTTAGAAAAGCCACAGCTTAAGGGTTTTGATTTGCGCAAGGAGCTCCCTGGACTTCTTGCTTACGGGTATGCTCACGCCTTTGCCTCCCACTGCTGGGCAAACACTCCTATCTATGCTGCCCATGGAAAGAGGGAGGGAGAGTCAGAGAGAAGGAAATAATAAGAAAGAAATTCCAGAGCAAACGCTGAAACAACGAACAGAATCTGTTCAGTTATGGCAGGATGTGATATATCCTGAACTATTTTCTTCACTTATGGAGTCACTCTTAACATTACAATCTTATTTAAGTTCCAACTTTGCTACCCTGGAAGAAAAGAATCCAAATTTAGATTGGTTTCCACCCGAACCAGGGGGACATGGGGGAGCACTGAGGTGTGCGCAGAGAGCGGGGGCACCCCCGGGGCAGAAGCAATGCAGAAAAACTTCCAAGGCCATGCTGAACAATTACAGAAACAGCTGAGCAGGAACAGGTGGCTCAGACAGCTTCAAAAAGAGACAAAATAGCCAAAAAATCACAAACTATATGGTACCTAGTTCGAAATTCATCACTGTAATTAGAAGCTGATAAGCTGCAATGGTCACCATTGTTAGCACCTGACCGTGAGAGACTTTTTGTGTAACATCGCCTGCTTTTGTAAAAATTGAGCCCCTTTTTTCCTCTATCAGTGAACAAGAGAGATTGAGAGAAGTAACTGTATGTGTTAAAGTTAACTTTGTGAGCTGTTTTTTTGGTTTTTTTTTCTGGGAGAGTATGTGGAGAATGTGAAGAAAGATAACAGCAGCAGAGAGCAGCAGCAGGGCGGGCAGTCCACCCCCCACTCCCTCTCTAAGAAAGAGCACCAGGATAGTACCCAGTTTGTTAAAAAGTCATTGTTCATTGGTTTTTAAAAATGTTTTTATATACCCTGTTAGAGTTAATTTTGTGTTTTAAGTAATAATGAATTTATGCAGTTGCAGTTTTTTAGAGTTTTCCTGGAGAAATTATTGTGATTCTTTGAAAGTTTAAAAAGGCCCCTTTTCAAAAAAAAAGGTGTTTAAGGTGAATATTAGCAGAAGTTACCTTGCAATAATTAGTTTTAAAACCTAAGGTTAAAATATGGTATGATTTACATCTTCTAAGAAAACCTTCCAATTAATGTTATCTACAAATGAGATTTGTGGTTTAAAAAAAAAATAATTAGTTAAGCGAACTTTACTGTACAAGACAAAGTTAAGTTAAAGTATATATTACCCATTTGCTTGTTTTTCCCACAATTTTAATAAGGTAATTTCAATGTGAGTCCTTTTGTTATATAAAACACATATAACTGCATATATACCAATTTGGATTTTGGATTTTAGTTTAAGAATTAGACTTAATGTTTCTGAAAAGTGCTAAAAAGCTGAATGGCAACTTGCCAAATCCTGTGTTGTTGTGGTTTTTCTCTAGAAAAACTGCACTTTAAAATCCTAACCAATTTAAGCAAGGCAAATTCCTTTTATGAATAAGTATTTTTAGTACCATTTGCAGTTATTGTGAGTTATTCTCAAAGCTAGATGACATAGTATTGTGATGGATTTGTTATGTTTTTATAATCTTTATAGTGAATCTATGTTACTGTTATATTGTGTTTAAAAGGTATATATCAAACCTTTAGTTGCCTCTTTGTAGTAACAGAATAAGATTAAGTTATGTTTTTATTTAATATAGATTAAGTGTTAATAGAATTAAAATAGTCAAGTTTTATTATATTTAGGCTTGAATGTTTTTAAGTTAAGTTTTATAACTTAGATATTCTTTTAAGGTTAAGTTTGTTACTTCCTTTTGTCATAAATCATTATTGTTAGGTTTAAATATTGTTTAATTTAAATTGTTTATGTTTTATTGGACACACTTGTCTAAACTGCAAAGTATAGTTATTTTCCTAGAGAGATGAAGATAGCCACAACTGAAACAGCTGTGACAGAACGCTGATGAACACCTGCTTGTGGATAGAAGGGAATGCAGTCTGTGACACCCTTGACTTCATCGGGAGTTCTATTGGTTGTTGCAATCTCTGCAGCTTTTGTTTGTTATAGCTTTCTTATTTTTCAGTGTTTCCAGAATTTTAAGAAGATGTACCATTGCTGAGGATCAGCTGCCATGGGAGAGGCTTCAGATTAAACCAACTGCTGCATGGTTTAATTGGTCTGGTACCTGAGGCTTCTGATCATTTGCTTTGTACAAATGCATTTTAACAGTTTGCTGTGCTGTAAGCATCTCCTAGCTGCTGCTATTGAGAACCTTGTTTTAGAAATGAGTTAAGAGGCATCTTTCCAGTTTAAAGCCAGGCCCTGGCCAAGCCTTGACTTTACCTGGACAGAATGTTTGCCAGCAGATCCAGATGTTTTCTGTACCATATCAGTATTTGAGTCACTTTTTGACTCAGCAATTTGACCCTATTAATATGACAGCTGGATCAATTTTGAAGTGGGCTTGGAGAATCATTTCCAGAGGTGGTGATCCAATCCTTCACTGATGATTTTTTGTTTCTGTTTGCTTGCTAACTATGGGATGCTGGTGCAGTGTTTTAGTAATTAATAGTAGTTTTATATTACATATCTTATTAATAATGTTTATGATTTATTGATTTTTAACTGCTATAGGTTCTTACTGATTGTATATGGTTTTGTGTTAATGTTGATGTTTATAACAGAAGTACATCTCATTTTATTTTTTTTTTTAAAAAAAACGGGGGAAATTGATGCTCTAAAAGCATTTGATTAGTGTAATTTATTAACTTCAAGGGGAGAAGTGTCTGTGTTTTGTTGGCAGGTTCAAAAAGGTCACCTGTCCATCTGACCAGACTGTCTGCCTCTGAACACACGAGATCCAGTGAACAGAGAAGTCACCACACAGCCTTGGTACTCCAGACATGGATCAGAAGTGGAGCTGTCAGGACACAGTTGTGTCTGAGCACTACACAGACAGTTTACCAACAGAAATTTTATGTTGTTATTATGATGTTGTGTCTCTACCAATTTTTCAGTTATCCTTTGTTTTAAGATTTAGAAGGATGTGAAGAACAACCTGAACATCAAAGCCCTCAGTCACCGATCAGCTGCCAGCTGACATCATGGGAGCAGTGAACGTTCCAAGACTGAATCTTGTTAAATCATAGTCTGTTTGTGAAGGAAATTCTGTAGAAGATCTAAGAAAAGTGTAGAGACTCCATCTAACTGTATATAAAGCAAATTGTAGTTGTGTGTTTACCCTTTCAGCAAATTGCTTCCACGCTTAGACTACATATATACCAGAGCACCTGTGTTAAAAGTAGTTAGATAATAGTTTAAGATAAAGAGTTTAGACTGTGTAGTAATTGTTATATTAGTATAAAGTATAAGCATTTCCCCCTTCAAGAGATAGTGTAAGCATCTTTGAAAGTTCATTTAACGTTAAAGTTTAGCTGTGAGTTTGCAAGTATGGTGTCATTTACATGGAACAAACTGCTTATGGTAATTGTGTTGTGTATAGTCCTGACCAACTGTCTGCTAACTAACATCCAAAAGCTACAGAACATATGGGTCACTCTGGCACACTGAACTGGCCAAAGGTCAATGTGTTTGAGCCTAGCCACACCTGGAGATCCTTTCACACCTGTCTCATAGGAGTCCCTGAATGGGATCCTCCAGCATTTAAAGGTTTAATTAGTAATGAGACTTGACTGAATCAATTTGCAATGTTGCATGAGTGCAATTGCACTGTTGGCTTCACATTAAGACAACTTGAAGCCTGCTGGCAAGCAAAAATTACCAAAGTTCTCAATGTTACTATGCAGCCCTCAGAAGAATTAGATTTGTTAGGTTCCACCAATACCTCAGGTGGATGGATAATGTTTGAACCCCCAACAAAAAGTCATTCCAACAAAGTAATGCAGCACTGGGCTGCAGACAACCCTATAGCTGATCTTGTTACTACACAGAGTAAAGCCTTTATTAGTGGTGCAATCTCACAGGACAATTACCAAAGCGATTAATTAGTTCCATATTCCTAATCTGTGGAGATAGAGCATGGAATTAGATTCCTGCTAATCCACATAGAAAACCCTGTTATTTTTGGAAACTTACTTTGTTTCCATCCAAGCTTACACCAATTGCTGAATGTAGTTGATAAAATAAAAAACATCAGTTAAAGTGAAGCCTGAATGAATTAAAGCTTAGCAACTCTAAAAAGGCTCGCTTGTTAGACTAAGAAAGAATTGAATTTAACATCCACAATGTTAAGTGAACTTTCAGCCGATGTGAGTAGTGTACGTCATGCAGTATTATAAAATCGAGCCGCAATTGACTTTTTGCTCTTAGCACAAGGACATGGTTGTGAGGAGTTTGAAGGCATGTGCTGTCTGAATCTTACTGATCATTCAGTTTCCATCCATGGGCAACTGCAGCAGCTATAGGATGGGTTACGTGCCCTGAAAGAAGATAGTGACCCCACTGGAGGTTGGTTCTCCAGCTGGGGCATCACTGGATGGTTGAGGTCTCTTGTGCTAGAAGGGGGACGGACTTTATTTATAATGTTAATTGGGATGAAAGTCTAAGTTTTGTGTTATCTTGTCTTCATAAGAGTATAGAATGAGTCACATCCAAAGCCTGGTTTGTGCAAAAAGAGAAAGGGGGAATGGTTGCTATATTTAATATATTAGTAAAGGCCTGTCTGCACAAACCAGTCTTTGAAATAAGTCGTGATATTAAAGGCTAAAGTCCTTGAAACCTTCCTGCAGAAGAGAGAGTAAAGCAAAACAGTATCTTTGTGTGTAGGAGAAAAAATGTAAACCTGTGTGTGTTAGCCAATAGTAACTTGCTCTGCCCGCGGGCCCTGTAGAACCCTATAAAAGGTGTGCTAAAGATAGAAATAAACGGCGTTCACATTTACTTCTGTGAAGAGCGGTGGGTTGCTGGCGGTCCTCCAATAAAGTTCTACAAATGAAACATAACAAATGTCATTGGGGTGCAGAGGCATTGGTGAAATTGATGAAACAAAAATTAATCTCGGTACGGATGCTAACAATGGCAAAATCAGTAATGTCAAAATGTGAAATCTGCTTAAAAAACAACTCAGTGGCTATACACAGGCATAGCTAGGGAAGATTAGGATAGGAACAGAATCAGGGTGACACTTGGCAAGAAGCCTCTAGTAGAGTGAAATTTGGGTGGACCCTAGAGTCTTTACTTGGTCCTATAGCAAACTATCAGAAGAGAGAAATGTTGTACAAACTTACAGGTCCGGCAGATAAATTAGCAAGAGTGACCAGAGAAAGATTTAAAGAACTAAATGTACAATTACAATTTACTACTCCTGAAAGAGCATGGAGTGTGTGAGTTTTTTAAAGGGATGGATTGATCATTGCTGCATCCACACCGCAAATGTAACTGCACATGTAGAATATGACATCAATCAATTGCAACAAATAGAGCACGAAGCATAGGAAGAGCAAAAGGATTTGTCTACAAGTTGGTTAGGCAAAATCTTCAAAGGGTTAGGGTGGAATGTGAGTTCATGGATTAAATCTATCATTGAGAGTGTGATCATCTTACTAACTGTATTCTTAGCAATTTGGTTAGTTGACAGCATCTTCAAGGGAGAAATACAGAAGAAAATGTCCTGGAACCAGAAAATAATAAAGGCACTGATGTGAGATCCACACCCACCATCTTCTGGTTCTCCAATTTGTGACAACATCCAGGACAAAGCTTACATCACTCAAAGATTCGAAGAACATCAAGTATAAACTCAGAAACAAAGGATTGTATCAAGTGAAAACATTTGCACTTCTAGTGAAATAAAAATGCTTTCAAAGGGGGGAATAATAGTAAAAGGTCTTAAAATCTTAGAAAATTCAGGGACTTAGAAATAAAGTTAGGTTTGGCAAGGCTGGGAAAAGTAGGCTCTGGGAAATGTTAGGCCTTGTCCTTGCTAAAGATCAGGTGAAACTGCACCTGTGTTAGCAGTATATAATAAATGATACAATTGTTAGATGTGATTAGATATTATTATTGTTTAAAGAACATGAGGAACAATGTTAGGGGTCTGAGGGGGATCATGACAAATCCATGCTTGGGTAACATCAATGTATACAATAGAATGATGTAAGTTTAATAATTAATATATAAGTTATATAACGATAGAGTAGAAAAACATGTTCAACTCAAAACCAAGTCGGGTCAGATTTGGGTATGTGTACCCCTGACACCCAGATCTCTTAATAAAGCACCTGCATATAATCATTCGTGATTGTCTGTGCTCCTGAACGCTAACAATTTAATCAGATTTTACTGGAATTTTGTGAGAAATTTGTGGAATTTTGTGTGATATTATGTAAAATTTTGTGAGATATTGAGGAGATTTAGGGAATTTTGTGGGAAATTTTCTGGAATTTTGAGAATTTTTCTAGAATTTTGTGGGATTCTGAGAAGACTTGAAGAGTTTTTTGGTATTTTTCTGGAATTTTGTGGAACACTGTGGAGATTTTGTGGATGTTTCTGGAATTTGGTAGGGTTTTGTGAAGATTTAGGGAATTTTGTGGGATTTTTCTGGAATTTGGTGGGATTTTTCTTGAATTTTCTGGGGCTTTTCAAGAATTTTGTGATTTTTTTTCTGGAATTCTGTGTAAATAGGAGGAGATTCTGTGGGCTGTTTCTGGAAATTGGTATGGTTTTGATAAGATTGAGAGGTTTTTTTATTTTTCTGCAATTTTATGGGATTTTTCTGGAATTTTGTAGAAATTTATGAAGATACTTTGGGATGTTTCTGGAAATGTGTAGGGTTTTGAGAAGTTTTAGGAAATTTTGTGGGTGCTTTCTGCCATTTTGTGGGATTTTAAGGAGACTTGAAATATTTTGTGGGAGGTTTATAGAATTATTAGGATTTTTATGGAATATTGTGGGGTTTTTGTGGAATTTTGTGGGATTTTGAGGAGACTTCAAAATTTTGAGGAGGTTTCAGGGATTTTTGTGGGATTTTTCTGGAATTTCGTGGGATTTTTCTGAGCTTTTGTGGGATTTTGATAAAATTTAAATACTTTTGTGGGATTTTTTTGGAATTTTGTGGGATTTTTTTTGAATGTTGTGAAATTTTGTGGGATTTTGAGAAGTCTTGAAGAATTTTTGGGGGATTTTTCTGGAATATTGTGGGATTGTTCCTTAAATTTTGTGTGATGCTTCTGGAGTTTCGTGGGGGTTTTATGGAATTTTGAGGGATATTGAGGAGACATGAAGAATTTTCAGGCATCTTTCTTAGATTTTGTGGGAATTTGTGGAGATTTTGTGGGATGTTTCAAAAATTTGATTCAGTTTTGAGAAGATTTAAGGACTTATTTTATTTTTTTCTGCAATTTTGAGGGATTTATATGCTATTTTTTGGGATTTTTTTTTTAATTTTGTGGGATTTTTCTGGAATGTTGTGGGATAATGAAGAGACTTGAAGAATTTTGAGGGATATTTCTGGAATTTTGTTGAAAGTGGAAGAGATCTGTGTGGATGTTTCTGGAATTTTGAGGAAATATTTTGGAATGTTGTGGAAATTTGAAGAGATTTTTTTTATGTTTCTGGAATTTGGTGGCATTTTGAAGAATTTTATGGCACTTTTGTGGAATTTTTGTAGAATTTTGTGGGATTTTGAGAAGACTTGAACAATTTTGTGGGGTTTTTCTTCGATTGTGTGGAAATTTGTGGAGATTTTGTGGGATATTTCCAGAATTTGGAGGGGGTATTGTAGAATTTTGAGGGCTATTGAGGAAACATGTAGAATTCCGCGGGATTTTTCTTAGATTTTGTGGAACTTTGTGGAGATTTTGTGGGATGTTTCAAAAATTTGGTAGGGTTATGAGAAGATTTAAGGATCTTTTTGGGATTTTGCTGCAATTTTGTAGGATTTTTCTGGAATTTTGTGATATATTGAGGAAACTTGATGAATTTTGAGGGATATTTCTAATATTTTCTGGAAATTTGTGCAGATTTTGTGAGATGTTTCTGGAATTTGGTGAAGGGAGAAAATTTAGGTAATTTTGTGGTATTTTTTTCAAATGTCAAACTTCTCTTAAATTTTGTGGAATTTTCTCAAATTTTGAGGGATTTTTGTAGAATTTTGTGGAAATTGTGGAGATTTTGTGGGATGTTTCTGGAATTCAGTAAAGTTTTGAGAAGATTTAGGGAATTTTGTGGTATTTTTTTCTTTAATGTTGTGTGATTTTTTTTAAAATTTTGTGGGATATTGAAGAGATTTTTGTGGAATTTTCTTGAATTTTGTGAGATTTTTTCCGAATTTTGAAACATTTTGAAGACTCATGAAAATTTTTTTAGGCATTTTTCTTAGATTGTGTGGAAATTTGTGGAGAATTTTGTGGGATATATCTGGAATTTCGTGAGCCTGTGAGAAGATTTAAGGAATTTCTTGCTTTTTTTCTAGAATTTTGTGGGATGTTTCAAGAATTTTTGGGATTTTTTTTTTGAATGTTTTGGGGTATTGTGGATCATTGTGGGATATTGAGGGGACTTGAAGAATTTTGAGGGATTTTTCTAAGGTTTTGTGGAAATTTGTAAAGATTATGTGGGATGATTATGGAATGTCGTAAGGTTTTGAGAAGATTTAGGAAATTTTGTGGGTGTTTTCTGCCATTTTTGGGGATTTTTCTGGAATTTTGAGGGATGTTTCTGGAATTTTGTGATGTTTTTGTGTAATTTGGGTGATTTTGAGGAGACTTGAAGAATATGGATGGCCTTTTTCTTAGATTTTGTGGAAATTAGTGGAGATTTTGTAGGGTGTTTTTGGAATTTGGTGGGCTTATGAGAAGATTAAGGTAATTTCATGGTTTTTTTCTGGAATTTTGTGGACCATTTCTGGAATTTTGTGTTATTTTGAGGAGACTTGAAGAATTTTGAGGGGTTTTTCTTAGATTGTGTGGAAATTTGTGGAGATTTTGTGGGATATTTCTGGAATTTGGTGGGCTTATGAGAAGATTCAGGAACTTTTCTGGAATTTTGAGGGAATGTATCTGGAATTTGGTGGGATTTTTTTGGAATGTTGTGGAATTGTATGGAATTTTGTGGGATTTTTAGGAGACTTGAAGGATTTTGTGGGGTGTTTCTAGAAGTGTTAGTATTTTTCTTGAATGTTTTGTGGTTTCTGTGGAATTTTGTGGGATATTGAGGAGCCTTGAAGAAATTTTAAGGATTTTTCTTAGGTTTAGTGGAAATTTGTAAAGATTATGAGGGATGTTTCTAGAATTTGGTAGGGTTTTGAGAAGATGTAGGAACTTTTGTGGGTGTTTTCTGCCATTTTTTGGAATTTTTCTGGAATTTGGTGGGATGTTTCTGGAATTTTGTGGGGTTTTTTGTAATTTGGGTGATTTTGTAGAGACTTGAAGAATTTTGAGTATATTTTTCTTAGATTCTGTGGAAATTAGTGGAGATTTTGTGGGGATATTTCAAGAATTTGGTAGGGTTTTCAGAAGTTTAAGGGAATTTTGTGGGATTTTTTTGAAAGTTGTGGTAATTTTCTGGAATTTTGTGGGATTTTAAGCAGCCTTGATGAATTGTGTGGGATTTTTCTTAGATTGCATGGAAATTTGGGGAGATTTTTGTGGGAAATTTCTGGAATGTGGTAAGCTTATGAGAAGATTTTGGGAATTTTGTGGGGTTTTTTCAGGAATTTTTGTGTAATGTTTATGGAATTTTGTGGGATTTTGAGGAGACTTGAAGAATTCTGAAAGGTTTTTCTTAGATTGTGTGGAAATTTGTGGAGATTTTATGGGATATTTCTGGAATTTGGTGGGCTTATAAGAAGATCTGGGGAATTTTGTGGATTTTTTTCAGGAATTTTGTGAGGTATTTCTGGATTTCGGTGGGATTTCTTTGGAATGTTATGGAATGGTCTGGAATTTTTTGGGATTTTGAGGAGACTTGAAGGATTTTGTGGGATGTTTCTAGAATTTTTTGGATTTTTTTGGAATGTTGTGGAGTTTCTGTGGAATTTTGTGGGATATAGAGGAGCCCTGAAGAGTTGTGTGGGATTTTTGTTAGAATGTGTGGAAACTTGTGGAGATTTTTTGGGATATTTCTGGAATTTGGTGGGCTTATGAGAAGATTTTGGGAATTTTGTGGATTTTTTTCTAGAATTTTTGAGGTGTTTCTGGAATTTGGTGGGATTGTTTTGGAATGATGTGGAATTGTCTGGAATTTTGTGGGATTCTGAGGAGACTTGAAGAACTTTGAGTATATTTTTCTTAGATTTTGTGGAAATTAGTGGAGATTTTGTGGGATGTTTCTTGAATTTGGTAGGCTTATGAGAAGATTTTTGGAATTTGGTGGGATTTTTTTGGAATGTTGTGGTAATTTTCTGGAATTTTGTGAGGTTTTCAGAAGATTTAGGGAATTTTGTTGGCTTTTTTTGGAATGTTGTGACAGTTTTCTTGGATTTTGTGGGATTTTGAGGAGCCTTGAAGAATTGTGTGGGATTTTTGTTAGAATGTGTGGAAACTTGTGGAGATTTTTTGGGATATTTCTGGAATTTGGTAGGCTTATGAGAAGATCTGGGTAATTTTGCTTATTTTTTCTGGAATTTTGTGAGATGTTTCTGGAATTTGGTGGGATTTCTTTGGAATGTTGAGGAATTGTCTGGAATTTTGTGGGATTTTGAGGAGACTTGAAGGAATTTGTGGGATGTTTCTGGAATTTTTAGGATTTTTTTGGAATGTTGTGGAGTTTCTGTGGAATTTTGTGGGATATTGAGGAGACTTGAAGAACTTTGAGGGATCTTTCTTAGGTTTAGTGGAAATTTGTAAAGATTGTGTGGGATGTTTCTAGAATTTGGTAGGGTTTTGAGAAGATTTAGGGAATTTTGTTGGCTTTTTTTGGAATGTTGTGGTAATTTTCTTGAATTTTGTGGGATTTTGAGGAGCCTTGATGAATCGTGTGGGATTTTTCTTAGATTGTGTGGAAATTTCGGGGGATTTTGTGGGATTTCTGGAATTTGGTAGGCTTATGAGAAGATTTTGGCAATTTTGTGGATTTTTTTTCTGGAATTTTGTGGGATGTTTCTGGAATTTGGTGGGATTTCTTTGGAATGTTTTAGAATTGCCTGGAATTTTGTGGGATTCTGAGGAGAGTTGAAGAATTTTGAGTACATTTTTCTTAGATTGTGTGGAAATTAGTGGAGAATTTGTGGGATATTTCTGGAATTTGGTGGGCTTTTCAGAAGTTTAAGGGAATTTTCTGGAATTTTCTTGTAAAGTTGTGGTAATTTTCTTGGATTTTGTGGGGTTTTGAGGAGCCTTGAAGAATTGTGTGGGATTTTTGTTAGAATGTGTGGAAACTTGTGGAGATTTTGTGGGAGATTTTCTGGAATTTGGTAGGCGTGTGAGAAGATCTGGGTAATTTTGCTTATTTTTTCTGGAATTTTGTGAGATGTTTCTGGAATTTGGTGGGATTTCTTTGGAATGTTGAGGAATTGTCTGGAATTTTGTGGGATTTTGAGGAGACTTGAAGGAATTTGTGGGATGTTTCTGGAATTTTTAGGATTTTTTTGGAATGTTGTGGAGTTTCTGTGGAATTTGGTGGAATTTTGAGGAGACTTAAAGAACTTTGAGGGATCTTTCTTAGGTTTAGTGGAAATTTGTAAAGATTGTGTGGGATGTATCTGGAAGTTGGTGGGCTTATGAGAAGATTTTGTGAACTTTGTGGGGGTTTTTTTTGTAAGTTTGTGAGGTGTTTCTGGAATTTGGTGGGATTGTTTTGGAATGTTGTGGTAATTTTCTGGAATTTGGTGGGATTTTGAGGAGCCTTGAAGAATTGTGTGGGATTTTCCTTAGATTGTGCGGAAATTAGTGGAGATTTTTGTGGTGATTTTCTGGAATTTGGTGGGTTTTTGAGAAGATTTAGGGAATTTTGTTGGATTTTTTTGGAATGTTGTGGCAGTTTTCTTGGATTTTGTGGGATTTTGAGGAGCCTTGAAGAATTGTGTGGGATTTTTCTTAGATTGTGTGGAAATTTGAGGCGATTTTGTGGGATATTTCTGGAATTTGGTGGGCTTATGAGAAGATATTGTGGGTTTTGTGGATTTTTTTCTGGAATTTTGTGGGATGTTTCTGGAATTTGGTGGGATTTCTTTGGAATGTTTTGGAATTGCCTGGAATTTTGTGGGATTCTGAGGAGACTTGAAGAACTTTGAGTATATTTTTCTTAGATTTTGTGGAAATTAGTGGAGATTTTGTGGGATGTTTCTTGAATTTGGTAGGCTTATGAGAAGATTTTTGGAATTTGGTGGGATTTTTTTGGAATGTTGTGGTAATTTTCTGGAATTTTGTGAGGTTTTCAGAAGATTTAGGGAATTTTGTTGGCTTTTTTTGGAATGTTGTGACAGTTTTCTTGGATTTTGTGGGATTTTGAGGAGCCTTGAAGAATTGTGTGGGATTTTTGTTAGAATGTGTGGAAACTTGTGGAGATTTTTTGGGATATTTCTGGAATTTGGTAGGCTTATGAGAAGATCTGGGTAATTTTGCTTATTTTTTCTGGAATTTTGTGAGATGTTTCTGGAATTTGGTGGGATTTCTTTGGAATGTTGAGGAATTGTCTGGAATTTTGTGGGATTTTGAGGAGACTTGAAGGAATTTGTGGGATGTTTCTGGAATTTTTAGGATTTTTTTGGAATGTTGTGGAGTTTCTGTGGAATTTTGTGGGATATTGAGGAGACTTGAAGAACTTTGAGGGATCTTTCTTAGGTTTAGTGGAAATTTGTAAAGATTGTGTGGGATGTTTCTAGAATTTGGTAGGGTTTTGAGAAGATTTAGGGAATTTTGTTGGCTTTTTTTGGAATGTTGTGGTAATTTTCTTGAATTTTGTGGGATTTTGAGGAGCCTTGATGAATCGTGTGGGATTTTTCTTAGATTGTGTGGAAATTTCGGGGGATTTTGTGGGATTTCTGGAATTTGGTAGGCTTATGAGAAGATTTTGGCAATTTTGTGGATTTTTTTTCTGGAATTTTGTGGGATGTTTCTGGAATTTGGTGGGATTTCTTTGGAATGTTTTGGAATTGCCTGGAATTTTGTGGGATTCTGAGGAGAGTTGAAGAATTTTGAGTACATTTTTCTTAGATTGTGTGGAAATTAGTGGAGAATTTGTGGGATATTTCTGGAATTTGGTGGGCTTTTCAGAAGTTTAAGGGAATTTTCTGGAATTTTCTTGTAAAGTTGTGGTAATTTTCTTGGATTTTGTGGGGTTTTGAGGAGCCTTGAAGAATTGTGTGGGATTTTTGTTAGAATGTGTGGAAACTTGTGGAGATTTTGTGGGAGATTTTCTGGAATTTGGTAGGCGTGTGAGAAGATCTGGGTAATTTTGCTTATTTTTTCTGGAATTTTGTGAGATGTTTCTGGAATTTGGTGGGATTTCTTTGGAATGTTGAGGAATTGTCTGGAATTTTGTGGGATTTTGAGGAGACTTGAAGGAATTTGTGGGATGTTTCTGGAATTTTTAGGATTTTTTTGGAATGTTGTGGAGTTTCTGTGGAATTTGGTGGAATTTTGAGGAGACTTAAAGAACTTTGAGGGATCTTTCTTAGGTTTAGTGGAAATTTGTAAAGATTGTGTGGGATGTATCTGGAAGTTGGTGGGCTTATGAGAAGATTTTGTGAACTTTGTGGGGTTTTTTTTTGTAAGTTTGTGAGGTGTTTCTGGAATTTGGTGGGATTGTTTTGGAATGTTGTGGTAATTTTCTGGAATTTGGTGGGATTTTGAGGAGCCTTGAAGAATTGTGTGGGATTTTCCTTAGATTGTGCGGAAATTAGTGGAGATTTTTGTGGTGATTTTCTGGAATTTGGTGGGCTTTTGAGAAGATTTAGGGAATTTTGTTGGATTTTTTTGGAATGTTGTGGCAGTTTTCTTGGATTTTGTGGGATTTTGAGGAGCCTTGAAGAATTGTGTGGGATTTTTCTTAGATTGTGTGGAAATTTGAGGCGATTTTGTGGGATATTTCTGGAATTTGGTGGGCTTATGAGAAGATATTGTGGGTTTTGTGGATTTTTTTCTGGAATTTTGTGGGATGTTTCTGGAATTTGGTGGGATTTCTTTGGAATGTTATGGAATGGTCTGGAATTTTTTGGGATTTTGAGGAGACTTGAAGGATTTTGTGGGATGTTTCTAGAATTTTTTGGATTTTTTTGGAATGTTGTGGAGTTTCTGTGGAATTTTGTGGGATATAGAGGAGCCCTGAAGAGTTGTGTGGGATTTTTGTTAGAATGTGTGGAAACTTGTGGAGATTTTTTGGGATATTTCTGGAATTTGGTGGGCTTATGAGAAGATTTTGGGAATTTTGTGGATTTTTTTCTAGAATTTTTGAGGTGTTTCTGGAATTTGGTGGGATTGTTTTGGAATGTTGTGGAATTGTCTGGAATTTTGTGGGATTCTGAGGAGACTTGAAGAACTTTGAGTATATTTTTCTTAGATTTTGTGGAAATTAGTGGAGATTTTGTGGGATGTTTCTTGAATTTGGTAGGCTTATGAGAAGATTTTTGGAATTTGGTGGGATTTTTTTGGAATGTTGTGGTAATTTTCTGGAATTTTGTGAGGTTTTCAGAAGATTTAGGGAATTTTGTTGGCTTTTTTTGGAATGTTGTGACAGTTTTCTTGGATTTTGTGGGATTTTGAGGAGCCTTGAAGAATTGTGTGGGATTTTTGTTAGAATGTGTGGAAACTTGTGGAGATTTTTTGGGATATTTCTGGAATTTGGTAGGCTTATGAGAAGATCTGGGTAATTTTGCTTATTTTTTCTGGAATTTTGTGAGATGTTTCTGGAATTTGGTGGGATTTCTTTGGAATGTTGAGGAATTGTCTGGAATTTTGTGGGATTTTGAGGAGACTTGAAGGAATTTGTGGGATGTTTCTGGAATTTTTAGGATTTTTTTGGAATGTTGTGGAGTTTCTGTGGAATTTTGTGGGATATTGAGGAGACTTGAAGAACTTTGAGGGATCTTTCTTAGGTTTAGTGGAAATTTGTAAAGATTGTGTGGGATGTTTCTAGAATTTGGTAGGGTTTTGAGAAGATTTAGGGAATTTTGTTGGCTTTTTTTGGAATGTTGTGGTAATTTTCTTGAATTTTGTGGGATTTTGAGGAGCCTTGATGAATCGTGTGGGATTTTTCTTAGATTGTGTGGAAATTTCGGGGGATTTTGTGGGATTTCTGGAATTTGGTAGGCTTATGAGAAGATTTTGGCAATTTTGTGGATTTTTTTTCTGGAATTTTGTGGGATGTTTCTGGAATTTGGTGGGATTTCTTTGGAATGTTTTGGAATTGCCTGGAATTTTGTGGGATTCTGAGGAGAGTTGAAGAATTTTGAGTACATTTTTCTTAGATTGTGTGGAAATTAGTGGAGAATTTGTGGGATATTTCTGGAATTTGGTGGGCTTTTCAGAAGTTTAAGGGAATTTTCTGGAATTTTCTTGTAAAGTTGTGGTAATTTTCTTGGATTTTGTGGGGTTTTGAGGAGCCTTGAAGAATTGTGTGGGATTTTTGTTAGAATGTGTGGAAACTTGTGGAGATTTTGTGGGAGATTTTCTGGAATTTGGTAGGCGTGTGAGAAGATCTGGGTAATTTTGCTTATTTTTTCTGGAATTTTGTGAGATGTTTCTGGAATTTGGTGGGATTTCTTTGGAATGTTGAGGAATTGTCTGGAATTTTGTGGGATTTTGAGGAGACTTGAAGGAATTTGTGGGATGTTTCTGGAATTTTTAGGATTTTTTTGGAATGTTGTGGAGTTTCTGTGGAATTTGGTGGAATTTTGAGGAGACTTAAAGAACTTTGAGGGATCTTTCTTAGGTTTAGTGGAAATTTGTAAAGATTGTGTGGGATGTATCTGGAAGTTGGTGGGCTTATGAGAAGATTTTGTGAACTTTGTGGGGTTTTTTTTTGTAAGTTTGTGAGGTGTTTCTGGAATTTGGTGGGATTGTTTTGGAATGTTGTGGTAATTTTCTGGAATTTGGTGGGATTTTGAGGAGCCTTGAAGAATTGTGTGGGATTTTCCTTAGATTGTGCGGAAATTAGTGGAGATTTTTGTGGTGATTTTCTGGAATTTGGTGGGCTTTTGAGAAGATTTAGGGAATTTTGTTGGATTTTTTTGGAATGTTGTGGCAGTTTTCTTGGATTTTGTGGGATTTTGAGGAGCCTTGAAGAATTGTGTGGGATTTTTCTTAGATTGTGTGGAAATTTGAGGCGATTTTGTGGGATATTTCTGGAATTTGGTGGGCTTATGAGAAGATATTGTGGGTTTTGTGGATTTTTTTCTGGAATTTTGTGGGATGTTTCTGGAATTTGGTGGGATTTCTTTGGAATGTTATGGAATGGTCTGGAATTTTTTGGGATTTTGAGGAGACTTGAAGGATTTTGTGGGATGTTTCTAGAATTTTTTGGATTTTTTTGGAATGTTGTGGAGTTTCTGTGGAATTTTGTGGGATATAGAGGAGCCCTGAAGAGTTGTGTGGGATTTTTGTTAGAATGTGTGGAAACTTGTGGAGATTTTTTGGGATATTTCTGGAATTTGGTGGGCTTATGAGAAGATTTTGGGAATTTTGTGGATTTTTTTCTAGAATTTTTGAGGTGTTTCTGGAATTTGGTGGGATTGTTTTGGAATGTTGTGGAATTGTCTGGAATTTTGTGGGATTCTGAGGAGACTTGAAGAACTTTGAGTATATTTTTCTTAGATTTTGTGGAAATTAGTGGAGATTTTGTGGGATGTTTCTTGAATTTGGTAGGCTTATGAGAAGATTTTTGGAATTTGGTGGGATTTTTTTGGAATGTTGTGGTAATTTTCTGGAATTTTGTGAGGTTTTCAGAAGATTTAGGGAATTTTGTTGGCTTTTTTTGGAATGTTGTGACAGTTTTCTTGGATTTTGTGGGATTTTGAGGAGCCTTGAAGAATTGTGTGGGATTTTTGTTAGAATGTGTGGAAACTTGTGGAGATTTTTTGGGATATTTCTGGAATTTGGTAGGCTTATGAGAAGATCTGGGTAATTTTGCTTATTTTTTCTGGAATTTTGTGAGATGTTTCTGGAATTTGGTGGGATTTCTTTGGAATGTTGAGGAATTGTCTGGAATTTTGTGGGATTTTGAGGAGACTTGAAGGAATTTGTGGGATGTTTCTGGAATTTTTAGGATTTTTTTGGAATGTTGTGGAGTTTCTGTGGAATTTTGTGGGATATTGAGGAGACTTGAAGAACTTTGAGGGATCTTTCTTAGGTTTAGTGGAAATTTGTAAAGATTGTGTGGGATGTTTCTAGAATTTGGTAGGGTTTTGAGAAGATTTAGGGAATTTTGTTGGCTTTTTTTGGAATGTTGTGGTAATTTTCTTGAATTTTGTGGGATTTTGAGGAGCCTTGATGAATCGTGTGGGATTTTTCTTAGATTGTGTGGAAATTTCGGGGGATTTTGTGGGATTTCTGGAATTTGGTAGGCTTATGAGAAGATTTTGGCAATTTTGTGGATTTTTTTTCTGGAATTTTGTGGGATGTTTCTGGAATTTGGTGGGATTTCTTTGGAATGTTTTGGAATTGCCTGGAATTTTGTGGGATTCTGAGGAGAGTTGAAGAATTTTGAGTACATTTTTCTTAGATTGTGTGGAAATTAGTGGAGAATTTGTGGGATATTTCTGGAATTTGGTGGGCTTTTCAGAAGTTTAAGGGAATTTTCTGGAATTTTCTTGTAAAGTTGTGGTAATTTTCTTGGATTTTGTGGGGTTTTGAGGAGCCTTGAAGAATTGTGTGGGATTTTTGTTAGAATGTGTGGAAACTTGTGGAGATTTTGTGGGAGATTTTCTGGAATTTGGTAGGCGTGTGAGAAGATCTGGGTAATTTTGCTTATTTTTTCTGGAATTTTGTGAGATGTTTCTGGAATTTGGTGGGATTTCTTTGGAATGTTGAGGAATTGTCTGGAATTTTGTGGGATTTTGAGGAGACTTGAAGGAATTTGTGGGATGTTTCTGGAATTTTTAGGATTTTTTTGGAATGTTGTGGAGTTTCTGTGGAATTTGGTGGAATTTTGAGGAGACTTAAAGAACTTTGAGGGATCTTTCTTAGGTTTAGTGGAAATTTGTAAAGATTGTGTGGGATGTATCTGGAAGTTGGTGGGCTTATGAGAAGATTTTGTGAACTTTGTGGGGGTTTTTTTTGTAAGTTTGTGAGGTGTTTCTGGAATTTGGTGGGATTGTTTTGGAATGTTGTGGTAATTTTCTGGAATTTGGTGGGATTTTGAGGAGCCTTGAAGAATTGTGTGGGATTTTCCTTAGATTGTGCGGAAATTAGTGGAGATTTTTGTGGTGATTTTCTGGAATTTGGTGGGCTTTTGAGAAGATTTAGGGAATTTTGTTGGATTTTTTTGGAATGTTGTGGCAGTTTTCTTGGATTTTGTGGGATTTTGAGGAGCCTTGAAGAATTGTGTGGGATTTTTCTTAGATTGTGTGGAAATTTGAGGCGATTTTGTGGGATATTTCTGGAATTTGGTGGGCTTATGAGAAGATATTGTGGGTTTTGTGGATTTTTTTCTGGAATTTTGTGGGATGTTTCTGGAATTTGGTGGGATTTCTTTGGAATGTTTTGGAATTGCCTGGAATTTTGTGGGATTCTGAGGAGAGTTGATGAATTTTGAGGGCCTTTTTCTTAGATTGTGTGGAAATTAGTGGAGATTTTGTAGGGTGTTTCTGGAATTTGGTGGGCTTTTCAGAAGTTTAAGGGAATTTTCTGGAATTTTCTTGTAAAGTTGTGGTAATTTTCTTGGATTTTGTGGGGTTTTGAGGAGCCTTGAAGAATTGTGTGGGATTTTTGTTAGAATGTTTGGAAACTTGTGGAGATTTTGTGGGAGATTTTCTGGAATTTGGTGGGGTTTTGAGAAGATTTTGGGAAATTCGTGCGGGTTTTTTTGCAAGTTTGTGGGGTGTTTCTGGAATTTTGTGGGATTTTGAGGAGCCTTGAAGAATTGTGTGGGATTTTTCTTTGTGCGGAAATTTGTGGAGATTTTGTGGGATATTTCTGGAATTTGGTAGGCTTATGAGAAGATTTAGGGAATTTTGTGGATTTTTTTCTGGAATTTTGTGAGGTGTTTCTGGAATTTGGTGGGATTTTGAGGAGACTTGAGGAATTGTGTGGGATTTTTCTTAGATTGCGTGGAAATTTGTGGAGATTTTGTGGGAGATTTTCTGGAATTTGGTAGGCTTATGAGAAGATCTGTGTAATTTTGCTTTTCTTTCTGGAATTTTGTGAGATGTTTCTGGAATTTGGTGGGATTTCTTTGGAATGTTGTGGAATTGTCTGAAATTTTGTGGGATTCTGAGGAGACTTGAAGAACTTTGAGTACATTTTTCTTAGATTGTGTGGAAATGCGTGGAGATTTTGTGGGATATTTCTGGAATTTGCTAGGCTTATGAGAAGATTTTTGGAATTTGGTGGGATTTTTTTGGAATGTTGTGGTAATTTTCTGGAATTTTGTGGGATTTTGAGGAGCCTTGAAGAATTGTGTGGGATTTTTGTTAGAATGTTTGGAAACTTGTGTGTTGGGAAGGTAGAATTAGAAAGAAATTATAAATATGATTTTGTAGCCAGAAAGGCTAAGGAAGAAATACAAATGATAGCACGGTTTGAATAATTCAAAGAAACCAACCGGGCTGGTATGCCAGAACACATTCTTTCCTGCAATAAAACCAAGCTGAGACCCCTCATCCCAGCCTTATAAGGAAAGGTCTGAAGGACCCTGAGATAACTAAAAATATGCAAAAATAGCGATTTCTATAGGTTGTACACAAATGTTACTATATTAGTATACTTAGAAAGATTGGTTAGTTAAGGAATAGAATATTCAAAGGTATAGGTTATATAAGTAGTGGTATAGAAGAGCTCGGTCTCTTTTTTCTCTTGCTTGCTCTTTTTTTCCGTCTCTCTTGCCCTCTCTCTTGCCCTCTCTTGCTCTCTCTCTCTACCTCTCTACCCCACGCCCTGAAATAAACTTCTAACACTTAACTCGATTATAGAGGTCTTTACCGTGTCAGTCACCGTCCCCAGAAAGCGTCTCCTACACTTGTGGAGATTTTGTGGGAGATTTTCTGGAATTTGGTGGGGTTTTGAGAAGATTTTGGGAAATTCGTGCGGGTTTTTTTGCAGGTTTGTGGGGTGTTTCTGGAATTTTGTGGGATTTTGAAGAGCCTTGAAGAATTGTGTGGGATTTTTCTTTGTGCGGAAATTTGTGGAGATTTTTGTGGGATATTTCTGGAATTTGGTAGGCTTATGAGAAGATTTAGGGAATTTTGTGGATTTTTTTCTGGAATTTTGTGAGGTGTTTCTGGAATTTGGTGGGATTTTGAGGAGACTTGAGGAATTGTGTGGGATTTTTCTTAGATTGCGTGGAAATTTGTGGAGATTTTGTGGGAGATTTTCTGGAATTTGGTAGGCTTATGAGAAGATCTGGGTAATTTTGCTTTTCTCTCTGGAATTTTGTGAGATGTTTCTGGAATTTGGTGGGATTTCTTTGGAATGTTGTGGAATTGTCTGAAATTTTGTGGGATTCTGAGGAGACTTGAAGAACTTTGAGTACATTTTTCTTAGATTGTGTGGAAATTTGTGGAGATTTTCTGGGATATTTCTGGAATTTGGTAGGCTTAGGAGAAGATCTGGGTAATTTTGCTTTTCTTTCTGGAATTTTGTGAGATGTTTCTGGAATTTGGTGGGATTTTTTTGGAATGTTGTGGAATTGTCTGAAATTTTGTGGGATTCTGAGGAGACTTGAAGAACTTTGAGTACATTTTTCTTAGATTGTGTGGAAATTAGTGGAGATTTTGTGGGATATTTCTGGAATTTGGTAGGCTTATGAGAAGATTTTTGGAATTTGATGGGATTTTTTTGGAATGTTGTGGCAGTTTTCTTGGATTTTGTGGGATTTTGAGGAGCCTTGAAGAATTGTGTAGGATTTTTCTTCAATTTTGTGGAAATTTGTTGAGATTTTGTGGAATTTGGTGGGCTTTTGAGAAGATTTAGGGAATTTTGTTGGCTTTTTTTGGAATGTTGTGGCAGTTTTCTTGGATTTTGTGGGATTTTGAGGAGCCTTGGAGAATTGTGTGGGATTTTTGTTAGAATGTGTGGAAACTTGTGGAGATTTTGTGGGAGATTTTCTGGAATTTGGTAGGCGTGTGAGAAGATCTGGGTAATTTTGCTTATTTTTTCTGGAATTTTGTGAGATGTTTCTGGAATTTGGTGGGATTTCTTTGGAATGTTGAGGAATTGTCTGGAATTTTGTGGGATTTTGAGGAGACTTGAAGGAATTTGTGGGATGTTTCTGGAATTTTTAGGATTTTTTTGGAATGTTGTGGAGTTTCTGTGGAATTTTGTGGGATTTTGAGGAGACTTGAAGGAATTTGTGGGATGTTTCTGGAATTTTTAGGATTTTTTTGGAATGTTGTGGAGTTTCTGTGGAATTTTGTGGGATATTGAGGAGACTTGAAGAGCTTTGAGGGATCTTTCTTAGGTTTAGTGGAAATTTGTAAAGATTGTGTGGGATGTATCTGGAAGTTGGTGGGCTTATGAGAAGATTTTGGGGACATCGTGGGGTATTTTTTTGTAAGTTTGTGAGGTGTTCCTGGAATTTGGTGGGATTGTTTTGGAATGTTGTGGTAATTTTCTTGAATTTTGTGGGATTTTGAGGAGCCTTGAAGAATTGTGTGGGATTTTCCTTAGATTGTGTGGAAATGAGTGGAGATTTTGTGGCATGTTTCTGGAATTTTGTGGGATTTTGAGGAGCCTTGAAGAATTGTGTGGGATTTTTCTTTGTGCGGAAATTTGTGGAGATTTTTGTGGGATATTTCTGGAATTTGGTAGGCTTATGAGAAGATTTAGGGAATTTTGTGGATTTTTTTCTGGAATTTTGTGAGGTGTTTCTGGAATTTGGTGGGATTTTGAGGAGACTTGAGGAATTGTGTGGGATTTTTCTTAGATTGCGTGGAAATTTGTGGAGATTTTGTGGGAGATTTTCTGGAATTTGGTAGGCTTATGAGAAGATCTGTGTAATTTTGCTTTTCTTTCTGGAATTTTGTGAGATGTTTCTGGAATTTGGTGGGATTTCTTTGGAATGTTGTGGAATTGTCTGAAATTTTGTGGGATTCTGAGGAGACTTGAAGAACTTTGAGTACATTTTTCTTAGATTGTGTGGAAATGAGTGGAGATTTTGTGGGATATTTCTGGAATTTGGTAGGCTTATGAGAAGATTTTTGGAATTTGGTGGGATTTTTTTGGAATGTTGTGGTAATTTTCTGGAATTTTGTGGGATTTTGAGGAGCCTTGAAGAATTGTGTGGGATTTTCCTTAGATTGTGCAGAAATTAGTGGAGATTTTTGTGGTGATTTTCTGGAATTTGGTGGGCTTTTGAGAAGATTTAGGGAATTTTGTTGGCTTTTTTTGGAATGTTGTGGCAGTTTTCTTGGATTTTGTGGGATTTTGAGGAGCCTTGAAGAATTGTGTGGGATTTTTCTTAGATTGTGTGGAAATTTGATTCGATTTTGTGGGATATTTCTGGAATTTGGTGGGCTTATGAGAAGATATTGGGGGTTTTGTGGATTTTTTCAGGAATTTTGTGGGATGTTTCTGGAATTTGGTGGGATTTCTTTGGAATGTTGTGGAATTGTCTGGAATTTTGTGGGATTCTGAGGAGAGTTGAGGAATTTTGAGGGCCTTTTTCTTAGATTGCGTGGAAATTAGTGGAGATTTCGTAGGGTGTTTCTGGAATTTGGTGGGGTTTTCAGACTTTTAAGGGAATTTTCTGGAATTTTCTTGTAAAGTTGTGGTAATTTTCTTGAATTTTGTGGGATTTTGAGGAGCCTTGAAGAATTGCGTGGGATTTTTCTTAGATTGTGTGGAAATTAGTGGAGATTTTGTGGGATGTTTCTGGAATTTGGTGGGCTTTTGAGAAGATTTTGCAAATTTGTGTCGGTTTTTTTGCAAGTTTGTGGGGTGTTTCTGGAATTTTGTGGGATTTTGAGGAGCCTTGAAGAATTGTGTGGGATTTTTCTTTGTGCTGAAACTTGTGGAGATTTTTGTGGGATATTTCTTGAATTTGTTCTGCTTATGAGAAGATTTATGGAATTTTGTGGATTTTTTCAGGAATTTTTTGAGGTGTTTCTGGAATTTTGTGGGATTTTGAGGAGTCTTGAAGAGTTTTGAGGGGTTTTTCTTAGATTGTGCGGAAATTTGTGGAGATTTTTGTGGGATATTTCTGGAATTTGGTAGGCTTATGAGAAGATTTAGGGAATTTTGTGGATTTTTTTTCTGGAATTTTGTGAGGTGTTTCTGGAATTTGGTGGGATTTTGAGGAGACTTGAGGAATTGTGTGGGATTTTTCTTAGATTGTGTGGAAATTTGAGGCGATTTTGTGGGATATTTCTGGAATTTGGTGGGCTGATGAGAAGATATTGGGGTTTTGTGGATTTTTTTCTGGAATTTTGTGGGATGTTTCTGGAATTTGGTGGTATTTCTTTGGCATGTTTTGGAATTGTCTGGAATTTTGTGGGATTCTGAGGAGACTTGAAGAACTTTGAGTACATTTTACTTAGATTGTGTGGAAATTAGTGGAGAATTTGTGGGATATTTCTGGAATTTGGTAGGGTTATGAGAAGATTTTTGGAATTTGGTGTGATTTTTTTGGAATGTTGTGGTAATTTTCTGGAATTTTGTGGGATTTTGAGGAGCCTTGAAGAATTGTGTAGGATTTTTCTTCAATTTTGTGGAAATTTGTTGAGATTTTGTGGAATTTGGTGGGCTTTTGAGAAGATTTAGGGAATTTTGTTGGCTTTTTTTGGAATGTTGTGGCAGTTTTCTTGGATTTTGTGGGATTTTGAGGAGCCTTGGAGAATTGTGTGGGATTTTTGTTAGAATGTGTGGAAACTTGTGGAGATTTTGTGGGAGATTTTCTGGAATTTGGTAGGCGTGTGAGAAGATCTGGGTAATTTTGCTTATTTTTTCTGGAATTTTGTGAGATGTTTCTGGAATTTGGTGGGATTTCTTTGGAATGTTGAGGAATTGTCTGGAATTTTGTGGGATTTTGAGGAGACTTGAAGGAATTTGTGGGATGTTTCTGGAATTTTTAGGATTTTTTTGGAATGTTGTGGAGTTTCTGTGGAATTTTGTGGGATTTTGAGGAGACTTGAAGGAATTTGTGGGATGTTTCTGGAATTTTTAGGATTTTTTTGGAATGTTGTGGAGTTTCTGTGGAATTTTGTGGGATATTGAGGAGACTTGAAGAGCTTTGAGGGATCTTTCTTAGGTTTAGTGGAAATTTGTAAAGATTGTGTGGGATGTATCTGGAAGTTGGTGGGCTTATGAGAAGATTTTGGGGACATCGTGGGGTATTTTTTTGTAAGTTTGTGAGGTGTTCCTGGAATTTGGTGGGATTGTTTTGGAATGTTGTGGTAATTTTCTTGAATTTTGTGGGATTTTGAGGAGCCTTGAAGAATTGTGTGGGATTTTCCTTAGATTGTGTGGAAATGAGTGGAGATTTTGTGGCATGTTTCTGGAATTTTGTGGGATTTTGAGGAGCCTTGAAGAATTGTGTGGGATTTTTCTTTGTGCGGAAATTTGTGGAGATTTTTGTGGGATATTTCTGGAATTTGGTAGGCTTATGAGAAGATTTAGGGAATTTTGTGGATTTTTTTCTGGAATTTTGTGAGGTGTTTCTGGAATTTGGTGGGATTTTGAGGAGACTTGAGGAATTGTGTGGGATTTTTCTTAGATTGCGTGGAAATTTGTGGAGATTTTGTGGGAGATTTTCTGGAATTTGGTAGGCTTATGAGAAGATCTGTGTAATTTTGCTTTTCTTTCTGGAATTTTGTGAGATGTTTCTGGAATTTGGTGGGATTTCTTTGGAATGTTGTGGAATTGTCTGAAATTTTGTGGGATTCTGAGGAGACTTGAAGAACTTTGAGTACATTTTTCTTAGATTGTGTGGAAATGAGTGGAGATTTTGTGGGATATTTCTGGAATTTGGTAGGCTTATGAGAAGATTTTTGGAATTTGGTGGGATTTTTTTGGAATGTTGTGGTAATTTTCTGGAATTTTGTGGGATTTTGAGGAGCCTTGAAGAATTGTGTGGGATTTTCCTTAGATTGTGCAGAAATTAGTGGAGATTTTTGTGGTGATTTTCTGGAATTTGGTGGGCTTTTGAGAAGATTTAGGGAATTTTGTTGGCTTTTTTTGGAATGTTGTGGCAGTTTTCTTGGATTTTGTGGGATTTTGAGGAGCCTTGAAGAATTGTGTGGGATTTTTCTTAGATTGTGTGGAAATTTGATTCGATTTTGTGGGATATTTCTGGAATTTGGTGGGCTTATGAGAAGATATTGGGGGTTTTGTGGATTTTTTCAGGAATTTTGTGGGATGTTTCTGGAATTTGGTGGGATTTCTTTGGAATGTTGTGGAATTGTCTGGAATTTTGTGGGATTCTGAGGAGAGTTGAGGAATTTTGAGGGCCTTTTTCTTAGATTGCGTGGAAATTAGTGGAGATTTCGTAGGGTGTTTCTGGAATTTGGTGGGGTTTTCAGACTTTTAAGGGAATTTTCTGGAATTTTCTTGTAAAGTTGTGGTAATTTTCTTGAATTTTGTGGGATTTTGAGGAGCCTTGAAGAATTGCGTGGGATTTTTCTTAGATTGTGTGGAAATTAGTGGAGATTTTGTGGGATGTTTCTGGAATTTGGTGGGCTTTTGAGAAGATTTTGCAAATTTGTGCGGGTTTTTTTGCAAGTTTGTGGGGTGTTTCTGGAATTTTGTGGGATTTTGAGGAGCCTTGAAGAATTGTGTGGGATTTTTCTTTGTGCTGAAACTTGTGGAGATTTTTGTGGGATATTTCTTGAATTTGTTCTGCTTATGAGAAGATTTATGGAATTTTGTGGATTTTTTCAGGAATTTTTTGAGGTGTTTCTGGAATTTTGTGGGATTTTGAGGAGTCTTGAAGAGTTTTGAGGGGTTTTTCTTAGATTGTGCGGAAATTTGTGGAGATTTTTGTGGGATATTTCTGGAATTTGGTAGGCTTATGAGAAGATTTAGGGAATTTTGTGGATTTTTTTTCTGGAATTTTGTGAGGTGTTTCTGGAATTTGGTGGGATTTTGAGGAGACTTGAGGAATTGTGTGGGATTTTTCTTAGATTGTGTGGAAATTTGAGGCGATTTTGTGGGATATTTCTGGAATTTGGTGGGCTGATGAGAAGATATTGGGGTTTTGTGGATTTTTTTCTGGAATTTTGTGGGATGTTTCTGGAATTTGGTGGTATTTCTTTGGCATGTTTTGGAATTGTCTGGAATTTTGTGGGATTCTGAGGAGACTTGAAGAACTTTGAGTACATTTTACTTAGATTGTGTGGAAATTAGTGGAGAATTTGTGGGATATTTCTGGAATTTGGTAGGGTTATGAGAAGATTTTTGGAATTTGGTGTGATTTTTTTGGAATGTTGTGGTAATTTTCTGGAATTTTGTGGGATTTTGAGGAGCCTTGAAGAATTGTGTGGGGTTTTTCTTCTATTTTGTGGAGATTTTTGTGGTGATTTTCTGGAATTTGGTGGGGTTTTCATAAGATTTAGGGAATTTTGTTGGCTTTTTTTGGAATGTTGTGGCAGTTTTCTTGGATTTTGTGGGATTTTGAGGAGCCTTGGAGAATTGTGTGGGATTTTTGTTAGAATGTGTGGAAACTTGTGGAGATTTTGTGGGAGATTTTCTGGAATTTGGTAGGCGTGTGAGAAGATCTGGGTAATTTTGCTTATTTTTTCTGGAATTTTGTGAGATGTTTCTGGAATTTGGTGGGATTTCTTTGGAATGTTGAGGAATTGTCTGGAATTTTGTGGGATTTTGAGGAGACTTGAAGGAATTTGTGGGATGTTTCTGGAATTTTTAGGATTTTTTTGGAATGTTGTGGAGTTTCTGTGGAATTTTGTGGGTTATTGAGGAGACTTGATGAGCTTTGAGGGATCTTTCTTAGGTTTAGTGGAAATTTGTAAAGATTGTGTGGGATGTATCTGGAAGTTGGTGGGCTTATGAGAAGATTTTGTGAACTTTGTGGGGGTTTTTTTTGTAAGTTTGTGAGGTGTTTCTGGAATTTGGTGGGAATGTTTTGGAATGTTGTGGTAATTTTCTTGAATTTTGTGGGATTTTGAGGAGCCTTGAAGAATTGTGTGGGATTTTCCTTAGATTGTGCGGAAATTAGTGGAGATTTTTGTGGTGATTTTCTGTAATTTGGTGGGCTTTTGAGAAGATTTAGGGAATTTTGTTGGCTTTTTTTGGAATGTTGTGGCAGTTTTCTTGGATTTTGTGGGATTTTGAGGAGCCTTGAAGAATCGTGTGGGATTTGTCTTAGATTGTGTGGAAATTTGAGGCGATTTTGTGGGATATTTCTGGAATTTGGTGGGCTTATGAGAAGATATTGTGGGTTTTGTGGATTTTTTTCTGGAATTTTGTGGGATGTTTCTGGAATTTGGTGGGATTTCTTTGGAATGTTTTGGAATTGCCTGGAATTTTGTGGGATTCTGAGGAGAGCTGATGAATTTTGAGGGCCTTTTTCTTAGATTGTGTGGAAATTAGTGGAGATTTTGTAGGGTGTTTCTGGAATTTGGTGGGCTTTTCAGAAGTTTAAGGGAATTTTCTGGAATTTTCTTGTAAAGTTGTGGTAATTTTCTTGGATTTTGTGGGGTTTTGAGGAGCCTTGAAGAATTGTGTGGGATTTTTGTTAGAATGTTTGGAAACTTGTGGAGATTTTGTGGGAGATTTTCTGGAATTTGGTGGGGTTTTGAGAAGATTTTGGGAAATTCGTGCGGGTTTTTTTGCAGGTTTGTGGGGTGTTTCTGGAATTTTGTGGGATTTTGAGGAGCCTTGAAGAATTTTGTGGGATTTTTCTTTGTGCGGAAATTTGTGGAGATTTTTGTGGGATATTTCTGGAATTTGGTAGGCTTATGGGAAGATTTAGGGAATTTTGTGGGTTTTTTTCTGGAATTTTGTTCAATGTTTCTGGAATTTTGTGGGATTCTGAGGAGACTTGGAGAATTGTGTGGGATTTTTCTTAGATTGCCTGGAAACTTGTGGAGATTTTGTGGGATATTTCTGGAATTTGGTAGGCTTATGAGAAGATTTTGGCAATTTTGTGGATTTTTTTCTGGAATTTTGTGAGGTGTTTCTGGAATTTGGTGGGATTTTTCTGGAATGCTGTGGTAATTTTCTGGGATTTGGTGGGATTTTGAGGAGCCTTGAAGAATTGTGTGGGATTTTCCTTAGATTGTGCGGAAATTAGTGGAGATTTTTGTGGTGATTTTCTGGAATTTGGTGGGCTTTTGAGAAGATTTAGGGAATTTTGTTGGATTTTTTTGGAATGTTGTGGCAGTTTTCTTGGATTTTGTGGGATTTTGAGGAGCCTTGAAGAATTGTGTGGGATTTTTCTTAGATTGTGTGGAAATTTGAGGCGATTTTGTGGGATATTTCTGGAATTTGGTGGGCTGATGAGAAGATATTGGGGTTTTGTGGATTTTTTTTCTGGAATTTTGTGGGATGTTTCTGGAATTTGGTGGTATTTCTTTGGCATGTTTTGGAATTGTCTGGAATTTTGTGGGATTCTGAGGAGACTTGAAGAACTTTGAGTACATTTTTCTTAGATTGTGTGGAAATTAGTGGAGAATTTGTGGGATATTTCTGGAATTTGGTAGGGTTAGGAGAAGATTTTTGGAATTTGGTGTGATTTTTTTGGAATGTTCTGGTAATTTTCTGGAATTTTGTGGGATTTTGAGGAGCCTTGAAGAATTGTTTGGGATTTTTCTTCGATTTTGTGGAGATTTTTGTGGTGATTTTCTGGAATTTGGTGGGGTTTTCATAAGATTTAGGGAATTTTGTTGGCTTTTTTTGGAATGTTGTGGCAGTTTTCTGGGATTTTGTGGGATTTTGAGGAGCCTTGAAGAATTGTGTGGGATTTTTGTTAGAATGTGTAGAAACTTGTGGAGATTTTGTGGGAGATTTTCTGGAATTTGGTAGGCTTATGAGAAGATCTGGGTAATTTTGCTTATTTTTTCTGGAATTTTGTGAGATGTTTCTGGAATTTGGTGGGATTTCTTTGGAATGTTGAGGAATTGTCTGGAATTTTGTGGGATTTTGAGGAGACTTGAAGAATTGTGTGGGATTTTTCTTTGTGCTGAAACTTGTGGAGATTTTTGTGGGATATTTCTTGAATTTGTTCTGCTTATGAGAAGATTTATGGAATTTTGTGGATTTTTTCAGGAATTTTTTGAGGTGTTTCTGGAATTTTGTGGGATTTTGAGGAGTCTTGAAGAGTTTTGAGGGGTTTTTCTTAGATTGTGCGGAAATTTTTGGAGATTATGTGGGATTCTTCTGGAATTTTGTAGGGTTTAGAGAAGATTTAGGAAATTTTGTGGGTGCTTTCTGCCATTTTTTGTGGTTTTTTGGAATTTTGAGGGATGTTTCTGGAATTTTGTGATGTGTTTGTGTAATTTGGGTGATTGTCCTGGTTTTGGGCAAATTTGGGAGAAAACCTCCAGTGGGTTCCCCCCGGGAAGCAAACCCACGTGGCCCCTTTCTCCCACCCCCCATCCAGTTCGGGAAGAGATTTCTCTGAGAGGAGTGGAAAAAACCTGTTTATTTCCCAGGCACAGCACTACCCAGCACAAAAATGAACGATATCAAATTACAAAACCTCTCGCCCTTCAGCAGAGATGAGGAACTTCAGAGGGTCTCTTTCCTGGGGGTGTTGGCTCTGTTATCAGTCCCTCTGGCGCTGGAAAATGCCGCTGCCCAGGCCGGGCTCCCGGTAGTCCAGGGGTGCTCCCGGTGCTCCCCCGAGTCCCCAGTCCAGAGCAGCTTCGATTCGTTTCAGGAAAAGGGAAAGAAAACAGTCCAGGAAGACCTCTCTGCTCCGGCTAGCTGGAAAGCCAAGGCGATCTGTGTCTTGTTGTCTGTCTGTGCTGTAGTCAAAACTCCCGATGCGGGGGGAGCAAGTGCAGTCTGATAACAGACTTGGTGCTTCTTTTCCACTCACTTTTACTCTCAGATGGAATTTTAAGAATACAGAACCTGTGTCGGGGTTAGGTGGACGAATGGGGATACAATTTAACATCATAATCAACCCAGGACACACGCCCACTGTGCTTTCCAGCTGCTTTGCTCCAGCTCCCCCCAAATCACCACGAATTCCACTGAACTGAAACAAATCCAAATCCTCGTGGGTCGGGACAAGGGCAGGGAGAGGTCACTCAGGGATCACCATCAGGGCCACAACAGCCCGACACGGGGAAATGAACTGAGCTTAGGACTGAGCAAATCAGACCAGGAGAATGAGGATTAAAATCAATCTTGAGAAACACCTCCTCCCGCTCCTGAACTTTTCTGTCCGGGCCGCTGCTCTCGGGGCACAGAGAGGGGCCCGGCCGTGTCCCTCCAAACCTCCCTGGGAATCACCCCAGAGCCCTCAGCCTTCCGTGTGCCCATCCCCGGGGCCCCTTGTCCCTCCCAATGGCTCCCGTGGCTCTCCCAGTCCATCCCAGCCTCTCCCAGTCCATCCCAGTCACTCCCAGTGACCCCGCCTGTCCATCTCGCCCCTCCGTGCATCTCTCGCCCCTCAGCCAATCAGAGCGCGTCTCTCTGATGACTCATCAGTTGCCGGGCAGATCCACAGAGCCGAGAGCCCCGCGCTGGACTCGGCCGCCCAGCGCCGCGCACTTCATTCCCAGTCCCTCCCAGTGCCACCACAGTCCCTCCCAGTGCCACCACAGTCCCTCCCAGTGCCCCAACAGTCCCACCCAGTGCCATCCCAGTCCCTCCCAGTGCCACCACAGTCCCGCCCAGTGCCACCACAGTCCCTCTCAGTGCCACCATAGTCCCTTCCAGTGCCACCACAGTCCCGCCCAGTGCCACCACGGTCCCGCCCTGAGGACCCAGAGTCCCTTCCACTCCTTTTTAGCCTATTCCCAGTCTACTCCGAGTTCATTCCTACTTCACTCCCAGACCTCCACACTTACTTCCAGTGTCCCAGTATCCACTCTCATCTCTTTCAGTGCCACCCCAGTCCCTGCCAGTCCATTCCCAGTCCCTCCCAATGCCACACCACTCCACTCTCTCCCAGTGCCCATCCCAGCGTGTCCATCTCGCTGGTGCCCTCCAGCTCCCAGCCCGGCCCCGGCCGCCTGCTCTGCTCCCTGATGGATTTCTCCCCTGCCCACATCCAGCTGAGCTGCTCCCAGGGCCAGCAGCAGCTCTCGGGCCACGTGCTGGCCACTGCCGTGCTCCCCAGCGGGGACTGGAGCCAGCAGCTCCTGGTGCTGCTGGAAACCGCCCCCGGCAATGCGGGCTCAGCTCCAGCTGCCAGGTGCAGCACGGCAGCCTGGAGCACCCCCTGAGCCGGCACTGGGGCACGGCCCGGCCCCCACAGCGCCGGGGGCAGCGGGGGAGGCACTGGGGGGGCCCAGAGGGGGATTGGGGTGTGCTGGGAGGAACTGGGAGGGAGTTTGAGATAGACTGGTTTAAACTGGGGAAGGGATTGAGGTGCTTAGGATGGCTGTGAAGGGGTTTGAAGGATGTTGGGGAGGGTGGGATGGGGTTCTGGGGGTCTTGCTGGACCCTGGGAGGGAGTTTGGGGGTGCTGGGTGTCACAGGGAGGGATTTGAGTGAGCCTGGAGGGGCTGGAAGGAGATTGGGGATTGGAAAGCAGGGATTGGGATGAGGTTGGTTGTGCTGGAAAGAGACTGGGAGGAGTCTTGATGAGTCCTGGTGGGGCTGGGAAGGGACTGGGAGAGGGTTTGGGGGTCCAGGGGCAGTGGGGGGAAATTGGGAGGGGGCTGTGGGATCCTGAGAGGAACAGGAGGGGCTCTGGTGGGTCCTGGGGAGGCTGGGAAGAGACTGGCAGTGATTTACCAAAATAGCAATATTGATCCAGTATCAACATCAATCTGTTAATGGACAAAAAACCTCTCCAACAGTTTAAAGTTACAAAGTGGATGTTTAATCACAGCACTGGGCGAGTGCAGGAGTCACCCCTTAATACGCACTGCAAGTTGACAAAATATTCCAGTGTGAATTTATTTACAAAAGTCTTAAAATATCCAAAATACTAATACATATTAATACTAATGCATATGCATAATGCTAGCACCTCCCATGTTCCTCTTCGGATTAGAATTCATGGTAATGATTTTAATGTCATTATGCCTGCATGGTTGGCTCCCTAATTTGAGGAGGGTGTCGTTTTGGTGAGGAGGGTTCATCAGGAGATGAAGGAAAACCGCTCTTCTTCACTCCCACCTTTCTACCTTTACAATGGTTGACATTACAAATGACATTTGGTACAACTCCAGTTTCCTCCCTTGTGACTTTGAAATGGGTTTCCAGATGTAAGGTCTGTGATCTTCCTGAACCCATTTATCAGTTTCTCTTTTCTCATTATAAGCACAGCTAAACAAACATACAATGAAAAGTAATTTTTTATCTAAGTCCGAGATTCATTATCTCAAATCCTGCTTTTCCCTTCATCATTAACTCTAACTAGTTCCAGCAAGGCCTATCTCTAGCCAAGACCCCTAATTTTTCTAAAATTCTTAATTGTTTAAAATTAGTGACTCCAAAGGAGGTTTCAGAGGGTCTTGGGTGGGCTGGGAGAGACTGGGAGGGTCCTTGGAGGGGCTTGGGGTGTCTGACAGAGGTTTTGGGGGTCCTGACCTTTGCAGATGCCCCAGGGATGCCATGAAACACCACACATAGCAAGATGCTGACGGGGATTGGAATCTCCGTGTTGGGCTTCGTCTTCTTGGCACTGGGGCTCGGCTTCTGCCTGCGCAGGAAGGTGAGGGAGGGTTCTGGGGTCGTGTCTCCCTCACCAGGAGCGTTTGTGCTCCCCTCTGGGCCCCCAAGCCCGGTGTCACCCCCTTTTCTCTGCCCACACAGCTCCTGAGGCAAAAGCTTCTCGAGGATTTAAAGTCAACAATTCCCACTGTCATTCTGTATCCTGTTGAATTTTCATTCCCCTGCTTTCATCCAGGTGCCCACAGGGAGCCAGGAAGATGTGGAGCCTCCCAGCCAGGTGTCTTCCCAACACGCATCACCAGGACCACGGATCACCAGGGCTCTGCCCAACGGGGGTCACTGGGGATCATCCAACGCCCATCCTCCCATGGGGGATGGAGCTGGAGCAGTGCACGAAGCTCTTCCCGCACTCGGGGCACTCGCAGGGCTTCCCTTACTGGTGCCTACGTTGGTGTCGGGTCAAGGTTGAGCTGGTGGAGAAGCTCTTCCCACACTGGGGACACTCGTAGGGCCTCTCTCCAGTGTGGATGCGCCGGTGGACGGTGAGGGTGGAGTTGCGGTTGAAGCCCTTCCCGCAGTCGGGGCAGCGGAAGGGCCTCTCGTCTGTGTGAATCCGCTCATGTACGAGGACACTGGAGCTGGTCTGAAACCTCTTCCCACACTGGGGACACTCGTAGGGCCTCTCCCCAGTGTGGATGAGCTGGTGTGCCCTCAGACTGGAGCTCCACCCAAAGCTCTTCCCACATTCCAAGCAGGTGTAGGGCCGTTCCCCCGTGTGCATCACCTGGTGTGTCATCAGCTCAGAGACATCTCTGAAGCTCTTCCCACATTTCCCACACTCAAAGGGCCGTTCCCCCATGTGGATCCTCTGGTGTTTCCTCAGGCTGTAGCTCTGGCTGAAGCTCTTCCCACATTCCCCACACCCGTAGGGCTTTCCCCCAGTGTGGATCACCTGGTGCTGGATCAGCTGGGATCTCTTTCTGAAGCCCTTCCCACATTCCAAGCACTTGTGGGGCTTCTCCTCCAGCTCTGAGCTCCGGCTGGATCTCTGGCCGTGTTCCTGGCACTGGGGGCATCTTTCCTCCTCGCAGCTCCCTGGACTGGGTTTGCAGCCCCTCCTCGTGCGGCATCTCCAGGGCTTTTCCTCCTCCTCTTCCATCTGGAAAAAATTTGGGAATGAAAATTCCTGGTTAGGAGGAAAGAAAGAGAGGAGAGTGCCTTGGGCTGGGGGTGCCTCTGTTGGGAAGGCAGAATTAGAAAGAAATTATAAATATGTCTCTTTAGCCAGAAAGGCTAAGGAAGAAATACAAATGAAAGCACAGTTTGAATAATTCAAAGAAACCAAGCTGACGTGCCAGAGCACGTTCTTTTCCCCAGTAAAACTAAGCTGAGACCCCTCTTCCCAGCCTTATAAGGAAAGGTCTGAAGAACCCCGAGATAACTAAAAATATGCAAAACCAGCGATTTCTACAGGTCGCACACAAATGTTACTGTATTAGGATACTTAGAAAGATTGGTTAGTAAAGGAATAGAATATTCAATGTATAGGTTATATATGTAATTGTAAAAGAGAGTTCTCTTGGTTCTCTTAGTCTCTCTTAACTCTTGGCTCTCTTGCTACTCTCTCTTGGCTCTCTCTTAGCTCTCTTGTTTCTCTTAGCCTTCTTGCCTCATACTTTCGACACTCTTGCTGGTCTCTTTTTCCTGCTCTTTCCTGCTCTTCTTTATCCTCTTTTTCTTGGCTCTCTCACTTCTGTTCTGTTATTCTCTTCCTTAGCAATCTTAAAGTCTTGAACTCATGTATTCATATTTTACCCCCTTTTGTATTGTTCTCTCCAAGCCTGCTTTGCGCTCTATCTGTCGGCTCATGGCAGGCTCTCCCTCTCTCTCTCTCCCACGCCCTGAAATAAACAACTAACATCTAACTCGACTATAGAGGTCTCTGCCGAGTCTCAGACCGTCCACCCCCGATGTGTCTCCTACATGCCTCCTTGCCCAGGTTCGTCTCAGAAAGACATTGGGCATCTTGTGTCTGTAAGAACCTCAAAAACAACAAGATTCAGCCCAAACAACAAAACACAGATCACAAACTAACCAAACAACAAGATTCAGCCAAAACCCCCTGCACAATAGAAAGGTTCAGCCCCTGCAAGAAACTAAAGCACCAACGTTTACCACAGTAAGGCTCAGAAACACCAAGATTCAGCCCCATAAAAATCGTGGATCGCCCACTGTGGTCACCCGCTGCATGTGGGGAGGCAACGCTCCTGGGGCTGGGGGAGCTGCAGATACAGGGATGAACTTCGTGCTGCTTCCTCTCCCTGCTCCTCCTCCTCCTCCTGTGGCCCTACTCTTCCTCACACTCCTCCTCCTCCTTCTGCACAACCCCAGGTACATATATTTTAACCGTTTTTTTCCTCAACCCCGCTTCTCCTTCCCTTCCCCTCCTGCCCCCAGGCCCAGCACCCACTGCCTCCTCCCTCTTCCCCCCCAGTCCCACAGCATCCCACCGCAGGGGCACGGATGCAGCTGGGCCAGCTCGGCCTGGGGCAGCGCTGGGCTCTCGGCCGCTTCCGCCCGCACTCGCTCCCCACTGCAGCCGCTCCCGCCACCACAGCGCGGGGGGGCCCGGCCTTGGCGCTCCCCCCTCCCACCTCCCCAAATTCCCCTCAAGGGGGGCGCCAAGGCCCGGGGGGGAGGGGCGCAGCTGGGCTCCAGCTGGGGAACGCTGGCAGCTGCGGCTCTGCCTGGACACTGATGAGTCATCAGCGCCGCGCGCTCTGATTGGCTCAGCCCTGCCTGAGCCCTGCGCCTGCACCAAGGGGGGACACCCTGCTCCAGGGGGGATGGCCCCAAAACGGGGCAACCCCAGCAAAGAACAACAACAAAGCCTCTTTACAAACTGATCCCCTCAACCTCATTGCACATAGGGCCAGGGACGTGGACATAAGGAAGTGACAGGAGGAGCCAGCAGCTGCAGAAAATGTTATTAATTGATGACACAGACTGCTGCTCAGCCAAGGTCCTGCTAAATTCATCAACTTCCAGAAGAACAACAAAGACACAACCATCAACATCGTTAGCTATACAAAAGTGGGGTGCATATTAAGGGGGTATGTAGGAGGTGCATTGGGAAGTCTGTACCTCTCCAGGACTTCAGCCAATGGGGAAAGGGAGAGGGAGATGTGACCAAGAAAATTAGGATGAAAAGGAGGCTGTGTATGCCAAAAACAGGAGAGACACCATGGGAAATGTCCCATGGGCACACCCTTTTTTATGAATACAATTACTTTTACAGGACTCCTCTGTCTTCCTTGTGGACAGAAACCTCTGGGGATGTCAATTTTTCCACACACCTTGGGGCTCCTCCACAATTCCTTCCACCGTCCGGGCCGGCGGGCAGTGAGTGCAGCTGAAGGGGCCTCACCCAGTTTGGGGGATCGGCTCCCTCGGCTGGCGGCGGCACCGGGGATTGATTGGGTACCCGAGAGTGAGCAGGAGACAGACGAGTGACGGATCAGGGCGGCTCTCAAGAGTCGGCAGGGAGAGAGCACTGAAAATCTCAGCAGTGACTACAGTGGCATCTTCGGGGAGTGAACATGGCAGGGCACCCAGGGAGGGGACAAAAGGGAAAGCCACAATGGGGTCCCCGCCAAAGGGATGAGGATCCCAAAATATCTCTCAAGGGTCCCTTGGGAGCATGTGGAGGTCGTTTGCACATTCTCCCAGAGGGAATTAAGGACATGGACACCCAGGGGGGCAATAAGGGAAGTCCAGAAGGGATTTAGACAACAGGGGATGGATGGTGTTGGTGTGCTGGGAAGGGATTGGCTGAAGGGGAGTGTGCAGGTATGTGCTTAAGGCAAGAAGCAGCAGGAGAAATCCATGGGATAAGAAAAAGGATAATGGAAAAGAGGAAGAGAAAAATACTGAGGATTGGGATGTGTTTCAGAAGGGTCTCATCCTCCAAATTTGCTTGCTTACTCAGATCCTTTGTATCCCAGTTTTGGAGGACAGGAAAACAAGGAGGTGAGGATTTCAGGGGGTTTCTCTGAGCTGGGAGCGGCAGGAGCGGGCGCAGAGCTGCGGCACCGGGAGCACGGGCTGGGGGCCTGTGGGGAGCTGTGGGGCCGGGCCGGGGCTGTGGGGCAGCCGGGGCTCAGCGCCGGGCGCTGCCTGAGCCCAGCACCCCCCGGGCAGGGCCGGCAGTGGCCCCCGGCCCCCAGGAGGCTGCGGGACGCCCCGGCCGCTGCCCGGCCCCGTGGAGCTGCCGGCCCTGCCCGCCGGGGGGGCCGCCTTTGGACACTGCGGCAGGACAGGGACCGGCTCTGGGATACGGGCTGGGGAGGGGAGCCTCAGCACAGCCAGCACGAGGAAGGAACAGCTCACAAATGGCGATTAGACCTGCAAGGATCCACATGATCTTTTAAGCATTTCCTGCTGGGTCCCTGGAGAAAGGAAGGATTTTGCAGAAAGCTCAGCAGCTGCCACACGATGAGCACCCACAGGCACTGAGGGGGGCTGCAGCAGCGACAGAAGAAGCCCCTGCAGCACTTGCTCACAAAGGCTCAGCAGCTGAATGCAGCAAGGAATAAGCAAAAGGCCAAGCTGAAGGCAAAGGCCATGGCACACTTCCTACAGCCCCTGAGGGATCAAGCCCAGGGCCCAAGGGGGCCCCAGCACCCAGGGGACACCCTCGGCCACAAGCACCTGGCACAGGCATTGCCCTCCTGGCCAGGGCACAGCCCACCCAAACAGCCCCTGGCAAGGAATCAGCCTTCCAGCTGCAGGGCACAAGGACACTGCAAGCACAGACAGCAGCACCCTCAGCACCAGCAAGTCCAGCCCTTGATGGACACGCATTCTTAGCGGTGGCACAGCTCCCATTCCACCAGGGACCCACCACACTGCAGCCCTTGGGAACATCCAGGGTGGCTCTGGATCCAGAGGAGACCTTTCCTGATGGACACAGGGGCCTCTCCATCCACTCGGAATCTTACACCTAAGGGGAGTAAATAGTTAAGGAATATTTTAATAATTAAGGCACTAAGTGGGAAAGATGAGTGGGTGTGTTTTATTCAGCCACTATTAACAAATGTGGGGGATGGGTTTAAAATGCAAGAATTTTTATTTGCTCACAATTCTGATTGTAACTTAGTGGGAAGGGATTTGATGGCTAAATGGGGAATGCAAATTAATGTTGCAAAAGGTGATACAGAGGCTGGTTCTGTTGTACCTCTGTGTCAAATGTCTGGCAGAGCCTAGGCTGAAGTGAACCCACAAGTGTGGGCAGCCCCAGGGAAATTGGCAAAATTAGATATGGAGCCTCTCCAAATCTCCCTGAAGCAACCAGGACAAGAGGTGTCCAAAAGCAATCCCCTGTTCCAAGGGAGGGAAGGAAGGGCTCACAGCCTGTCTGGGAGTCCTGCTCAAGGCACGGCTTGGGGAGCCAGGGATGGCTCCCTAGAATGCTCCTATCCTGCCAAACAAGAAATCCAATGGAATCCACAGAATGCTGCAGGACCCAAGAAGAAGAAATGAGATGATGAAACCGAGGCACCCCACACTCTCAGATCCTTACACCAGCCTCAACCAGGTGCCCTCCTCACACTGCTGCCATTCAGAACTTGATGCAAAAGATGCTTTCTGGGGATCTGCCCACTTCCAGAGGATGCAAACACAATTCTGCCTTGGGCTGGCAACAAGAGCTAGAAGGGAAAATGCTCAAGACATGGACGGTCCTTCTGCAGGGATGCACGGAAGCACCGGCCTGATTGGGGCAAGCCTTGCAGGAAATATCAAAGGAATTGACCTCACCCCCAGGGACTGGCTTAATGCAGGATGTGGATGACTTGATCCAGTCAGAAAAACAAGGAGAAGAGGTAGAGGAAGCCTCTGTGAAATGGCTTCATTTTTAGGCTAAAAAGCAGCTTTGAGTAGCTGAAAAAAAAGGGCAAACATTACAGAAAATGTTGAAATATTTTGAGACCCATTTTGACTGAAGGCTTGTGGTGTATTGACTCTGAGAGGGTCCAGTGAATCTGAGAAGTAATGTTACTCAGGACTAAAATGGAGCTTGAACAATTCTTAGGACTAACAGGGAATTGTAGGAGCTGGACTGAGGATTCTATCTTTTAGCCAGAACATTCTGTGACTTCTTTAGCCCCAGATAGTCTCAATGTTATGGGGTGGACATAAGAAAGAAAACAAAACTTAACAAAATGAAAAAAATAAAATGATTGATGCCCCAGCCATGGCTCTTCCAGACTCAGAAATCTGAATTGCAAGGGAATATTAAACAGGCCACCCCTGAGCCTGCACTGAAGGCAACGCAGCAGCAGCCAGGGCTCCCCAGCGGGGGAAGCCCCTGCGCCTGCCCACAGATCCTCTGCTCAAATCCTCGGCCTGGCCACCCTCCTTTGCCATCTCCAGCCACTGCGGGACAATCCTTGCTCTCACTCTTGCACCTTCAGGCCTTTCTGTGCCTGCCCTCGCCACAGCTGCTGGGGAAGGCACCGGGACAATTCCACTCTGCCTCTCAATTGCACTCACACTCTGCCCTGCCTGGGATTAGCTGCTGGCAAAATAGACCAACTTGAAAATGGCTTCAAATCTTATTTCTCTAAAGGGACTTGGTTTGCCTTTGCCTTGGGGAAAGGAAATTTAAAGGTTTTTTTAAGGGATGTTCCACCACTCAGCAGAGATGAAATTAACATCTCAACAGACTGGGAATAGCCCAAAAGATTCCCCCCAAGATAACGACCATCAACAAAACATCAACACCCAGCAGCAAACATCAACCAACATCTTACCCCAGACACTGCCCCAGGCACAGCTGGAGACACCTGGTCTGGAAAAGGCTGAGCAGAAAATCCAGGAGTGCCCACCTAATTCCCATCACAGGCACAGAAATCCGGCTGCAACAGGAAACCAAATCCTAACAACTCCACACTTGAAACCAATGAACAATAAAGCAAGGGATTTCTATGGTGTCAGAGTGTATAAATTTAGAAAAATCTAGTCAAACTCGTGTGTCATGGAATGATTTTCTCTGCACACCCAGCCTAAGTGTGCATGAAATTATTCCTGTTGCACATTCTGGCCAGAATCAAGTAATGCCTTATTTTTCTAAAGACATTGTTGAATAGTTTTTGCTTTTCTCAGTTTCAGTGAAAGGATTACACCGTTAGAGTAATTTTTTGTAATAATTTTACTTCTCTATTGTCGGTTCTGTTTGGGCCAGTGGTGTGAGAATCAGTTTTAGTCCTAGGAAAATGAAAACACTTGATTGCTTTCTCATTTTTGTTTTATATTTGTACTTGACTCTTAGTCATGACAAAATGATGGTATGAGTTTTTTGATGTTCCCCTTTAAACTGAACTTTCAAAACTAGAAGAGCTTTAAAGTTGGTGCTTTAACACATAAACAATTATTAGAATATTGTTTAAAAAAAAAAAAATAGCAGATCTGTGGGGGGCCACGTGTGAGTCAGGGGATGTCTGCCCTGGAAGAGAAGCTTTGCTCCAGGCAGCCAGGAGAGGAGCTTTAGAAATGCAAATTAACACTGATGGCCCAAAGCCTGCACAATGGACCAGGGGCTTCCTGCCTGCAGGAGGAATTGGGCTGATTCCAGGAAGAAAAAACAGAGGCAATGAGTGAATCTGCTTGGAGATAGGGCCAGGGACTTGTACATAAGGCAACAAAGGGAGAAACCATCATTTTCAGAAAATGTTACTAATTGACAAGGACTGCTGCTCAGACCAAGTCCCGATACATTCCTGAACTTCCAGAAGAACAAACACTTCACAGAGCCAGGAATATCGGGTGTTATACAAAAAGGACATGCAGCAGGCGGATCGGGAAGGCTGAACCTTCCAAGCACCTCGGCCAGTGTTGGGCAAAGGGACAGGGACATGCGGCCGGGAAAATGAGGACAAAAACGAGGCCGCGTCCTCCAACACCTGGAGAGAGCGCACGGCAAATGCCCCATGGCCTCTCCCTTTGGGCAGCAATAAAGTCACTTGCACACCGCTCCTCTGGCTCCTTGGGCCACACAAACCTCTGGCGCCGGGAATTTTCCCGCCCGGCCCCGGGCCCAGCGCAGCCACCTCCGGCCTCCCGACACGAAGCGGGACGAGCCAGCGCTGCTCCGCCACCGCCTCCTGCCGAGGCCCCAGCGGCAAGGAGACCGCGGGCAGCCGCTCCCGCAGCGCCCTCAGCCCAGGGCCAACACGGGCCGGCCACGGCACAAGCCACCCGCCACAGCCCCCTGCCGCCCCCTCCCGGGCCCGCAGCGAGCCCCGAGCCCCCGCAGAACCGAGCGCGGCTCCCACCTGCGATGGCCGGGGCCGCCTCCGAGCTCCGCCGCCGCCTCACCGGGCTCCGGCCGCTGCTGCCGCCGCTGCCGGGCCCGCACAGACGCTCCGGCAATGGCGGCTCTCCTGCCCCACGGCCGCCCTGGGGGCGCCAGCGGGGCCGGGCTTGTCTCCCCTCTGCCCAATCAGCGCGCGCCAGAACCACGAGTGACGGCAGAAGCAGCCAATCGCTGCCAGCGGCGGGCTCTGCACACGGCACAGCCCCGCCCCGCGCTCTCAGGGCCCGCCCCGGGCTGCGTGAGGGGAAAGGCGGGGATGAGGAACAGCCCTGGAACGGGCCCGGCCCGAGCCGCCATTGAGCTCCCAACACAAACAAAGTTCTCCGCACCTCCCGGCCCGCCTTGCCCAGCCCTGGCTGCTGGGTGCCTCCGGCTCAGCGGGAAGCCCTGGAGCCTCATGCACATCTAATTAGGAGCATCAGTGCATCGCTTTGATTTCCCCCAAATAAGGGAACCCCCCCCCCCCCCGCCCCTGTGGCTGAGTGGAGGAGAGGAGAGATTTCTTGCACTAAACTCCCAAAATTACCAAAACCAAACTTAAGTGAACCGGGACCCCCCAGCAGCGCCTCTCTGCCGTCCCAGCTGAAGCCCTCGCTGGCTGCTCCAGGCTGGAGCGGCACACTGGGAGCACTGGGAAGGGGCCCCGGCTCGGGGCGCAGCCCCCGGGGCAGCCCCACGGCCCCCACGGCAGCTCCAAGGCTCCGCCAGCCGGGATGGAACGTGGGACGGGGAGCAGGGGAAGGGACGGGGATACCGGAGGCGAGGGAATACGAGGGACACCGGGGGCACTTCACAAGCATTTAATGCAAAAGATAAAATCATAAGGGAGACAAAAGCAACAGCACCTGTAGCACCATAGCACAGGGCCACACAAGGACATGTCCCACTGCTGTGGGGTGATGCTAGCCCGAGTCCAGGCACCCACCACAGCTGCTCTCTCACTGCCCTCCACAGCCACACAGGGAGAGAAAATTTAACCAAGGGTTCATGAGTTAAGGACCTGGGACTTTCCTCATTAAACAGAGTCATGGGCAAAACAGGAAATATGAATTGAATTTATTGCCAATAAGCTCAGAGCAGGAGAATAAGAAGACCCTTAAAAGCACCGTCCTTCCACCCCTCCCTCCTTCCAACTCTGCATCCTAACCTGGCAGTGCAGGGATACAGGGAATGGAGCCATGGTCAGTTCATCTCCTGGGGCTTTTCCTGCTGTTCAAGGACAGGAGTCGTTCCCCTGCTGCACTCTGGGATCTCTCCCACCAGAGAGGTCTCCAGGAACTTCTCCAACCTGAGTCCATTCCATGGGGAGCAGCCCCCTCACAGTGCTGCAGCGTGGGTCATTCTGCCACGGGGTCAGTCCTTCCAGGACAGGCGGCTCCAGCGGGGGCCCCTCTGTCCACAGGTGTCCCCTGGGGTCACAGCCTCATCTCAGGCATTCCCCTGCTCGGGCATGGGCTTCTCCAGGGGCTGTGGGTGTATCTCTGCATCCCAGTGAATCTCCAGGGGCAGTCAATCTGCAATTCCCATTGTTAGTCTGTGTTCTGATGGATGTTCCTGCCCCTGTGTTCATCCAGGTGCCCACAGGGAGTCAGGAAGATCTGTTTGGTCAAGGTTGAGCTCTGTGAGAAGCTCTTCCCACACTGGGGACACTCATAGGGCCTCTCCCCAGTGTGGATGTGTCGGTGCCTGATGAGGGTGCAGTTTTGTGAAGCCCTTCCCCCAGTCAGGGAAGCAGAAGGGCCTCTCCTCTGTGTGAATCCACTGATGTTTGATGAGACTTGAGCTCATTGGAAATCTCTTCCCACACTCAGGATGCACTGGTGTGCCCCGAGGTTGGAGCTCCAGCTGAAGCTCTTCCCACATTCCAAGCATTTGTGGGGCTTCTCCCTGCCATGAGTTCTCTCCCCCAGCTCTGAGCTCCGGCAGGATCTCCAGACGCTTTCCTGGCACAGGGGGGATCTTTCCTCCTTGCAGCTCCCTGGGCTGGGTTTGCAGCCCCTCCTCATGCAGGATCTCTGGGGATTTTCCTCCTCTTCCTCCATCTGGCCATGGCTTGGGAATGACAAATCCTGGTTTGGGGGGTAACCAAAGTGGGAGTGCCTTGAAGTAGAGGCTCCTCCTGCCTAAGTCCATGTCTCGAGCTCAGCAGGAGTCTTGTGTCCATGAAAATCTCCAAAATATCAAGATTCAGCCTCAAAAAAAGTCTCCCAGGATTTCCCCATCTCTTGTCTTTCCTATTTGGGATTCCAGAGGTTTCCCTTCCCTGGGATGATGGGGGTCCAAGGGCTCCAGGGGTTCCCCCTCCTCTGGGGTCCTCCTTAGCGATGATCCAGGGGCTTTTGGGGGTCCATGGGCTCCCTTCTCCCCTGATCTCTGCTTTGAGATCCCAGGAATCCCAGGAGTCTCTCCTCTCCAGGCTCCCACCTCTCCAAGCTGCCAGGATCCCCCAGCTCTGGGATTGCCCCTCTCTGCTCTCTCCACTCTGGGGGTCCCAGGGGTTCCTCTCCTCTGCTCTCCCAGGGGTCCCCAGGACCAATGTCCTCCCCCAGCCAATACTGGGCAATGGCCACGTGGACCCCAAAGATCCCCCAAGGGGCTCAGCTTTGGGGTCCTGCAAGATCCAAACCTACACACCCAGAGGGAAAAAACCTCCCAGGGATGCCAGACAATATTTGGGGCTCAATTCCACAATCTGCAAGTTCCAAACACACTCCGATAAAAAGACCCTCTCGGTCCCCCTGACAGATTTGGGACCAGCTCCCCCTCCCTGCTCACCTGCAGGATGAGGTGGGGGCGATGGGCCCGTGGCCGGGGGTGCTGTGGACACAGGGGGCACTGGAACCTCCAGCTTCTCCTTCTATTCCTGTTCCTGCTCCTCCTTTTCCTTTCTCCCTCCTCCTGCTCCTCCTCCTTCCTAATCCCACCTCCTCCCCAGTTCCTGCCTTCTGTATATTTACAGTGAAGAACCTTGCTTGTTTTTAGAACTAGAACAAAAATTCCAGATGGAAGAAGCCTTGCTGGTTTTATTCAGCAGTATCAGTGACTACAGGTCGTGTTTGCTCTGGTTTGGTGCTGTCCTCGTTCCTCCTCAGTGCTCAGACTGGGCTATGGGGTGTCCTTGTTTGCTGCATTTTCAGAGTTCCTCTTGGATCCTTTGGGCAATAGGCTGTGCCCTGGGAGGATTCTTTGTGCTCCTTTGTGACACAGGAGAAGCTTCCAGGCGGTTTTTGCGTGAGCGGCTGCTGTGGTGTCACAGGAGCGTTGCCACGTCCCCGTGGTGTTCCCGTTGCTGTGGGACACGGAGGCCTCAGTGTCCAGAGCGGCTCTGGGCGCCTGCTCGTTGCCAGAGGATCCTCCTGCCCGAGGCATTCTCAGCAGCCAGCCCAGCCCCTGACGGGTGTCCTTCGGTGCTTGCAGGGGTACAGTCTGCAGACGTGTGCAGCGCAGCCAAAATGATGCAGCAAGTGGTTGCTGCAGTTGGCACTCTGTTCTCTGTGGCTTATTCGGGGTATTTTTTAACCCACTTGGCACGTAAGTTGAGGTTTTCCCTCGGTGCAGCCTCTGTGGCTTTGGGCTTGCTGTGTGCTTTCTGTTCTTCCACTGGAACAGAGTTGACTCTGTAACCAAATTGCCATGAGGGCAGGGTTGGTTTGGGAGAGCTCCTGCCAGCAGCTGCAGCTGAAAAAGGGGGTGTCTGCAGCCAGCGGGGCGTGCACAGCATTTGCAATGAGGCCTGGGGGGGTTCTGTTCCCTCAAGCGGGGAGTCTGTGGCAGCGGAGCCTGGAACTCCCTCCGTTTGCTGCTCCAGCCAAGAGCTGACACAGCCCAGTATTTTGTGCTGCTCTCTTGCTTGCTGTGTGAAGGGCCTGTGGCTCCTGGAGGGATGCTGTGAAAGCAAAATGCTCTCTCGGGCTTGCCTTGCTCATTTCCCACCACAGGCAGTTTTTTCCTAACAACATCTGGTTCACGTTCCCTCTCCCGTTGCAGGGCACCTCACGCGTGGATCCCGAGCAGCTCCTCCTTCGGTGAGTGGCAAAGGAAGCTTTGGTGTTCAGAATTGTGCAGCAAGTTGTGAGCTCGGCGTGTGGCAGCCAAGTGCCAGCCTGGGAGGCTGAAGGGAAGTTCCTGTCAGTGTCTTTGCAGCAGCAGCAGCAGCAGCAGCAAAGAGATCCCTGGCAGTTTTCTCTGTTTCTGCTGAAGAGCTTTTGAAGAGCTGCAGGACTGGTTTTGCAGGCAGAAGATTGCTTGCTGGCTTTAGCCATGCTGGAATATGGAATTCCCAACAATAAGTGGCAATGTTGGCTTTAGCCCATTGTTAGTTTGAACAGCTCTGAACCCTATTTCTGCTTAGTGCAGCTGGATGTGTAGCTGAGGATAAAGAAGGTGATAACTGAGATAGAACTTCCCGTCCCTCACGCTCCCGTCTGTCCACAGGGCACCAAAGCAGCATCAGCACCTCCTCTGGCTCCCTCTGCTTGCAAAGAGGAGGCCAAAGAGGAGGAAGAGAGCAGTGAACTTCCCGCTGTTCTGGGAGACGAGGGCGAACACCCCGCGGTTTGGGAAAACAACGGCGAGGCTCCCGCGGTGTGTGACAAGGACAGTGGACATCTCCCGGTGGGGGACGAGGACGGTGGATGTCCCCTGGTGTGGGATGAGCATGGCCAAGCTCCCATGGCGTGTGACGAGGATGACAGCAATCTCCCGGTGTGGGATGAGGACAGAGAGCATCCTGTGGCTTGGGAAGAGGAGGGTGAACCAGCAGCATTTTGGGAAGAGGATGAGGAACCTGCACTGCTTTGGGAAGAGGATGAGGAACCTCCCTCTGCTCCTGAAGAGGACACCGAAGCTCCCTGTGCTGCAGGATCCTGGGCTGAACATTCTGACAGCAGCACAGCCCTGCAGCCAGAGGGGAGCGGGGAGTGGAGCCTGATGCAGCTGAGTACGTCTGCTCTGTTCCTGTGTGCCAGAGCAGGGTGCTGTGTGTGTGTCTCAGCATCAGCTGCACCCAGGGTTGCTCTGCAGCTGAATGGCACAGGGTCATTTATTGTCCTTCCCCAGCTGAGAGCAAGGGGCTCCCGGCCCCAGGGAGTGGGGCTGCATTCTGGCTCTCATCTGAGAGGGAGCATCTTCCCCCTGGTTTCTTTCAGGGAACACCGTGAGCGTGGGGGAGCCTGCCGAGAAATACCTGGAACTGGAGCAGATTGGCCAAGGGTAAGTGCAAGGCAGTTACTTCTGCACAAGCAGGGCCCAGGTATTTTGCTGGTGCAGGATCCAGTGAAAAGTCAGGAGAGCTCCAAACCCCTTCAGACACTGGGGTACGATGCTGCTGCCTCTCAGTGCTGATCAGAATTGATAACTGTTTTCTCTTGCACACCTTGCATGGCAGAGGGCTGGTGGCTGCTGTGCTGTTGTTTGAAGGGAGGATGCACTCGGGTGTTTTGTGAACGCTGCAGGCAGCAGAGATCTCCTGTCTGGGCTGGCTTTCACTGCCAGGGCCTAAAGCGCTGCTTCTTTCTTCTCTGCTGTTTTTGTCTCCAGGGCTTTTGGAACCGTTTCCAAAGGACTCGACAGGGCCACGGGAGGAGAGGTCAGTGTCAACACGCCCGGCACGTCTGGCAGCTCTCGAAGGCTTTCCCCTCTGCTGGGAGCTGTGGCTGGAGCTGTGGAGCCCAGCAGAGCTTTCCTGCACAGGCTGCTCCTCTGAAGGCAGAGCAGGGTCAGCCTGCAGAGCACAGCTGGGACAGACTTGGTCCTTCTCAAGTGCCCAAAGGAAGGCAAGGAGGGCAGCGGTGTCTGTCAGAGCAGGACACGCTGGCCTGGTCTTCATGTCTAAAAGTGTGAATGCATCAGCTGGTGGAGGCTGAGGCCCAATTTACCTTCATCCCAGCCTCGGACAGGAACACTGTTTATCAATTTTATCATCCTGAGTTTCATCAGGATACCATACCTCAAGGCCTAATTAAGGAGAGATCCTGCTTGGGCTCAGTTTGGGGTTTTAGTCCTAGTGCAGCTGTTCCCACAGAGCCAGGGAGAGAAATGAGAAGATGGATGTGCAGAGCAAAGCTCTCTCCTAAACCCTGCAGCTGTGTTTGGGTCTGGTGTCAGTGGCAGCTGGGACAGGGATTATCTGAGCAATGGATGTGCACGTTTGCTTTGTTGTGCTATCCCAAACAGGGCAGGGACATTTGAAATCATGGCCAAATGCCATAGAATTGCTAAAGGGTTCCTGGCTGTTTTGCTCTGTGTGCACAGAAACAGAATTACCTCCTGCTTGCAAAATGTGTTGGAATAATAATCCTAAGAGTGCTGAGGCCATTTGAGAAGACTGTAGGTGCAGAGAATGTTGTTAGAGCTTGGAGGCTGACAGCTGAGGGAGCATTTCTGCAGAGCTTACAGAGCCAAATGTCTCTGGCCATGAGTCCTGTAACAGCCCCAGCGAGCAGAGCAATGGGCTGTGGGAATGGCACTTGCTGAGCTCTGGTGTCCCATCCCAAGGCAGTTTGGCACAGCCCAGCTCGCTCGCTCCAAGAAGACTCGCTCCGTGTTTGCTGTGGCCTCCTGCCACAGACTGCTCCAGTTAAAGGTCTGCAATGTCCCTTCAGGTGGCCATCAAGAAAATGAGTCTCAGAGGGCACAACAGGGAACGAGCTGTGAATGAGGTCGTGGTCCTGAAGGACAAGAAGAACCCCAACATTGTCAACTCTCTGGACAGGTGAGTGCTTCAGGTCTTCTCCCGTGCACGGGCCCTGCGTTCATCTTTCCTGGCATCCCCAGTCTGTAGCCTGTTCTGAAAATGCCTGACCCGGCCATATCTTCCCAGAACAACAGCCTGGCACTTCACTCCTTCCATGTGCTTTTGTTGCTTTGCTTTGCCTTTTTCTTCAAGTTGACCCCATTTGCTGTGTTTTACAGCAAGGGCTGATAAAACCTGGTAGAAATTATTTTCCTTGGCTTCTTCTTCCCAGCCCTTTCCCATGCTGCAGGTGCCAGGAAAACCAGGTTCTTGTTTCCAGAAATGCCTCATTTGCCCATTTTTCAATGGCCTTGCCTATTTCTGAAGGGACTTTGTGCAAGGTTTTCCAAGCATTTGTCTGCTTTTGCCCCAAGTGCTGCACGGCCTCCTCCCCTGGATAACTCTGGAAGTTGTGTTGCCTTGTTCCGGAGGGAATGGTGGAACTGATGAGTTCAGATGCTGAAGCAGCTGGGGACAAGTGTTGTGGTTCCACATTGAGCTGGGCTGTTGCTAAAGTGCATTTTTCACCTGCTTGCCATCTAAGGCCTCTCCTTTCTCCCGGGTGCCTCCTTCTCCTTTAGCCTGGGCAGATTCCAAGGCCTGTGCAGCCTGGCAGGAATGTCTCTCCATCTGATTCTGTCCTCACTGACAAGTGACCTGGGAACAAAACTCCACTCTGGGCTTTTCCCTGGGGGAATTGAGCAATGCACATTCATCTCTGTGCCATTGTTCTCCTCTTCCAGCTTCCTTGTTGATGGAGATCTCTGGCTGGTGATGGAATACATGGATGGAGGAACTTTGCAGGACGTTGTCAGACAGACACGCATGGCTGAAGGAGAGATGGCAGCTGTCAGTCAGGAGGTGAGGGATCCTGCTTGTGCTTCCCATGGCTGGGACACCATGGTCCTTCCAAAGAGGCTGTGAGAGCAGAGTGGCTCCATGCTCAGGCCTTTGTTTCTGTGTTGTTTTTATGAGCTGGAGAGGAAAAAGCCTCTGAAGTGAATGGCCTGCAAATATCACTGCATTTCTACTCTGTTCTTGTGTTCTTTCCTGCTGTTGTGGTACTCTCTGTCTTTTTTGGATCTGATTTCCTGGTCTCAGCTTTGCCTTGAACCTTTTGCTTGGAGCCTGTCTGCGCTGCACTCCTGGGCTGTCACAGCAAAGTTGCTGCTGGCAGAATTCTAAACTGTCCTTTCTTGTATGATATATTCCAGCCTCTGATTTTTTCCCTTGTGTTTCTTGTTGTCTCTCAGTGTCTGCAGGGCCTGGATTTCCTCCATTCCATCCGGGTGATCCACAGAGATCTGAAGAGCTCCAACATCCTTCTGGGAATAGACGGCTCTGTCAAGCTGGGTGGGTGTTCCTGGCCAGGCACGGCGCTCCCGGGGTGCGGCTGTGGGGCTGCTTCCCAGTGAGGGCCAGAGCCCCACAAGTGCTGCTGGTGGCACTGCCCGGCCCCTGCTGCCAGCTGAGAGCGGCTGCCCCGTGCAGAGAGCTCAGGAGAGGAGCAGGCTGTCAGGAGTGCCTTTGCTCTGGGTATGGCCCTCCCAGAGGGGCAGGAGTTGCAATCTTAAGCTTCAAAGGAAATCAGTAAAGCCAAGCATGAAAGCTGAGGGCTTCTTTAAGGGTCCAGTTCCATCTTTCCTTGGCTACAGCCCTGAGCACTTTTCCAGCTGGATTCAGCACTGCATTCCCAGACTGAGAGTGGGGAATCTTTGTGCTTGGTTTCCTCCTTGCAGCTGCCTTTGACAGTGCTTGTTTCTGTCCTCAGCTGATTTTGGCCTCTGCGCTCAGCTCAGCCCTGAGCAGGACCAGTGCAGCTCCATGGTGGGCACTGCTCACTGGATGGCCCCAGAAGTTGTGACCAGTTCTCCTTACGGCCCCAAGGTGGACATCTGGTCCTTTGGCATTGTGACCATCGAGATGGTGGAAGGAGAACCTCCTTACTTCCAGCAAACGGGGGCCATGGTAAGAGGCAAATTCTCCAGGCTTTGCAGAGGCCTGTGAGCACAGGGTGACCCTGCACTGGGAGGAGCAGCTGGAGGTTTCTGCACATCGCAAAGGGAATTCCCACAGCACCTGAGCCTGAACACAGACAAATGTTCTGCAGCCTCCAGCAACAATTTGCTTTGGCATTTAAGTTGTTGCAGCTCTTGTGAGGATGACCCAAATACATGAAGCAAGTGCATCAGCTCTAATGTTGTCTTGTAGAAAACCCCAAACCAGCCCCAACACCCACACCCAAACCCAACAAGTTTTCTGAAGGAGTTTCTAAAAGAGGTTTTGTAGGATGAACTCTCCCTGGCTCTTCTCACTGGGAAACTATACTGAAACATGAAGATGATTGTTTAACATCCCCACAGTCTAACACATTTATTTCCTAGTCCAAGCTACTTTCTCTGTGTCACCAAGGCTGAGCTTTCAGCCACACAAACCTGCTGTTCCTTGCCTGGCAGTTTCTGGCATGGGGCAACAGGAATGCTTTTCCTTGAGTGTCAGTGGCACTGCAGAGATGCATTTGATGTAAGAATCCCTTGAAATAACACAGGCAGACCACACTAACTCTTGAAAATGGCCTGTAAAGCTGGTGTCTGTATTTGGAGAAGCAAAATGGGCTATTTCTGATGGAGGTTCCTACTGACAAAGTCAGCCAATGCAGTCGGCTCTGAAGGCAAGATCATTTGGATGTTGCAATGGCTGTGGCTGCAGCAGGGTTTGGGTTTTTTGGCTGGCCCAGAAGAATGAGCTGTGAGCAGCAGCATCTGTGCCAGGGAGGAAAGTGCCCGGGGAGCTGGGGCAGAGAAAGCGGGCTGGATGTGAGCACGTGTGGGTGTGGAGGAAGCTGTCAGAGCGCTGTGTTTGCTTTTCCTGCAGGCCCGCGCTCTGATCCGGCAGAACGGGAGCCCGCAGCTGCAGGAGCCCAGGCGCCTGTCGGCTCTGCTGCGGGACTTCCTCGAGTGCAGCCTGGAGCCGGACGAGGAGCGGCGCTTCTCTGCCCAGGAGCTGCTGCAGGTGAATGCCAAGCGGCTGCGGGGGAAACGGCAGCGCCAGGGAGGGCTTTCCTTGTGGGGCCCCCTCCCATCATCTCCAGTCCCGCTGCTTTTCACACGCAAAGCCAGCAGAATCCTCGCCTGCTTTGGCTTGGCAGGCTCCTGTCGAGCTCATCTGGAGCTGGTGCCCCGCCACGAGCGGGGACATCTTCAAGCACATCAGGTGGCTCAGAGCCCTGCCTGACCTGAGCCTGGATGTTTCCAGGGAGGAGCCACCTCCCACATCTCTGGGCTCCCTCTCTCAGTGTTTCCCCACTCTCCTGCTACAGCAATTCTTCTTTACATCTAATCTGAGCCTGCTTCCCTCTCTTGACTTTCAAACCATTCCCCTTTGTCCTGTTGCAACAGAGCCTGTGAGGAACTTGAGTCTGGAAAGTAACAGTTCATTTCTTTCTTTTTTATCCCTTGGGCAGCACCCATTTTTGTCATCAGCCAAGCCTCTCTCCAGCCTGACCCCTCTGATCACTGCAGCAAAGCAACTGAGGGAGCAGCGGAGAAGATGAAGCACAGGAGGCCAACTTTTCATTATAGTAGTTAGGACAAGTTATGTTAGTTATGTTAGTTAACACTGTTAGTTAGTTAGAGTAGGTTAGGACAGCCTGTTTGTTATGGCAGTTATTTGAATAAAATCCCTGTTAAACCTCAATCCCTTGAGGTGTCCTGTCCTTCTCCTGCTGTGACTCAGCTGCCCGGAGCACTGCGAGGGGAGAGCGGGCCCAGCCTCGCCCAGAGCTGAGCCCCAGCAGAGCCTGGCAGAGCCCAGAGCAGCCTCGGCATCTGCAGAGTCAGCCTGGAAGGAGGCGCTTGGAGCCTTCTGGGCTGCAGCCGGCTCTTGCTTACAAACTGTGTGCGCTGGAAAATGCCTCTGGTTCTGCAGGAGGGCAGAAGGGGCCCGGGGAAGGCCCAAGTGCTCCATGCAAGGGAAAAACCTGCCCTGTGTTTGTGATAAAGAACTATGTTGTTGTTGCCCTTTGCTATTATGTGCTGGCTTTTGCAAATTATTATAATCAGAACGATTTTGATATAGCACAGTTTGTAATCACTTTTAACTGCTTTTGATATAGTAGTGTTATAAATGACTTTCAAATTTCCAAACAATCAAATTTAATTAATTGATAACATAGCTTAATAAATTGGATACAAAATAATAAAAGAATAGAATTTAGTAAAAGAATACAATTTAGTAAAAAAGAGATACAATTTAGTAGATATATTCAGATAGATATTTTTATATATATATATATATATATATATATATATATATATATATATATATGTGAATATAATTGGCCAGTGGTTACAAATGCTTAAGGCATAAGTAAAACTGATGGGGTGTAGGGGGGACGCTTCTCACCTCACCTCACCTCACGTACGAAACAAAGCACTTCAAGCTAAACTTATATACTGTATGCTTATACATATTCATTAATGTTTCCCATAAGTTTCCTCCTTTTTCTGATTTTACTGACCATTTATTTTCTAAACTACATCCTGTACCTTAATTTTGACATGTAACATCTGCAAAGGGGTGCATCTGCTTTATAACACTGATTCTTGATCGTTTCTAATGATAACTTTAGTAACAGTTGCAATTTAAGTAGCACGAATCAATTCCATTTATTACACTGGGAATGGGGAACCCCTGCACTTCCATTTCCGGGCAAACCCCCCTTCCTGGGCACAGAGACCCCCTTGAACTTTCATTTCGGGGCACTGGGAACCCTGGAACTCCCTTACCCACCCCCAAAAACCCCTGCACCCCCTTATCTGGAACCTGGAATCCCCTGAACACCCATTCTCGGGAATGGAAACCTCCCAGAACCCCCATTCCTGGGCACCAGAACCCCCCTGAACCTCCATTTTCAGGCACTGGGACCCCTTGAACCCCAGAACAGAGGAAGGGATCCCCCTGAACTCCCATTCCGCTGCAGCAGGACCCCCGTGCACCCCTGTATCCAGGACTGGAACCCTCCCAAACCCCCCATCCTCACACCCTGGGACCCCCCTGCAGCCGAGCCAGGCTGTTACCCCCCTGCTTTGTTGGTTTAACCCAAAGTTATCTCCTCCCCTGCCCTGCCCATCATTGTATCCCAACCCCTTTTTCCAGCACCTTCCCTATCAATCTTGTCCACCCTGCCCCTTGTTCCCAAATGTCCCCTGTCAATCCTGCCTTATGCCAACCCCCTGCTTGGACGTCCCCTTTGGAAATCCCCTAATCCACAGCACCCCATTGGTCCATGTGTCCTATTCCCCTCCCCAGGATATCCCTCACTGGTTGAAGTTTTGTATCCACCCCTGGGCCCTCCCCATATATAAATTGCTGTACACTTGTGTTCTGTGTCTTTTGTCCCTGGACCCTTGGGCGGTTAAACCTTTCCCTGAACCCCAATATAAAAGACCTTCCCCCCATTCTTGCCTCCACACTGTGTCTGACAGCTGTTAAGTGCTGTAGAGCATTGCTCTAAGCCACACCTCGGGTCATCCTGCTCCTGAGGTGTGTTCCAGTCCCAGCGTGGAGCTGAGGAAGAGCTGACCGGCCTTGGCACCATTTCACACCCAGCTGATCCCAGTGTGTCCCCCTCTCTCCCAGTGCCCTCCAGCGTGTCCATCTCGCTGGTGCCCTTGAGCTGGAGCCAGCAGCTCCTGGTGCTGCTGGAAACCGCCCCCGGCAATGCGGGCTCAGCTCCAGCTGCCAGGTGGAGCACGGCAGCCTGGAGCACCCCCTGAGCCGGCACTGGGGCACGGCCCGGCCCCCACAGCGCCGGGGGCAGCGGGGGAGGCAGTAGAGGGGCTGGGAGGGGGACTGGGGTGTGCTGGGAGTATGGATGTTAACTATGAGCAAAAGTAGGGAGCGCAGTGCCTGTAGAATAGCAGGCTGCATAACTTCCTCAGTCCCACCTGAGAAAGTGGCCTGGGAAATCATGGGGAGGAATTAAAACAATCCTCAGAGACAGAAGACAGCCTTGCAGGTGCTGTTTGTCAGTTTCGTGTTTTCTTGCAAGAGAAGGTCGAGGGGTGGTGTACCCCACTGACCAATGATGGTGATGTGTTAGTTCACTGACCAATAAGTTTTACCTTTCTGTACTTTCATGTATCGGTCTATAAAAAAAGATCTGAGGTAATAAACCTTAAGAGCTCTCCTGTTCAACTCACAAGAGAGTCTGTGTTGTTCTTCTCACCGTTCCCAATAGAGCGACACTGGGAGTAACTGGGAGGGAGTTTGAGATAGACTGATTTAAACTGGGAGAGGGGTTTGTGGGCCAAGAATGGCTGAGAAGGGGATTAAAGGTTATTGGGGAGGGTGGGATGGGGTTCTGGGGGTCCTGGTGGAAACTGGGAGGGAGTTTAGGGGTGCTGGGTGTCACTGGGAGGGATTTGAGTGAGCCTGGAGGGACTGGAAGGAGATTGGGGATTGGAAAGCAGGGATTGGGATGAGGTTCATTGCACTGGGAAGAGACTGAGAGGGTTCCTGATGAGTCCTGGTGGGGCTGGGAAGGAACTGGGAGGGGGTCCTGGGGCTCCTGTGGTGGTGAGGGGCAACTGGGAGGGGGCTGTGGGATCCTGATAGGGACAGGAGGGGCTTTGGTGGATCCTGGGGAGGCTGGGAAGGGACTGGGAGGATGTTTCAGAGGTCCTGGTGGGGTGGGTGAGAGTGGAAGGGTGCTTGGAAGGGCTTGGGGTGTCTGTGAGAGGTTTTAGGGGGGATCCCGACCCCTGCAGACTTCCCAGAGATGCTGCTGTACACTGCCCGCAGCAAGATGCTGATATGGATCGAGGGCTCCATGTTGGGCTTCGTCTTCCTGGCACTGGGGCTCAGCTTCTGCCTGCACAAGAAGGTGACGCGGGGTCCTGGGGGTCATATCCTCCCTCTCCCGGAACGTGTGTGCTCCCCCAGGGCCCCCAGCCCAGTGTCACCCCCTTTTCTCTGCCCACAGAGCTCCTGAGCTGCTGGCAGCCACAGCCCCTCCCCATGGCTTCAGGCCCAGCCAGCACCCCCCACTCCATCCCTGGGCTGATTTTGGAGGGGTCGTGTGCCCCCCCAGCCCTGCTGTGACTCTGCCCTTGCCCGGCTGCTCCCAGTGTTCCCAGTAAAGCTTCCCAGTTCGCCCCTGTCCCATTTATGGGGGGCAGTGGGGAGGGACTTGGGGAGACCCCGCGGGGAGACCCTGTCAGGGACAGATGCTGCCCCAGGTTGGATCAGGACCCCCGTGTGTCCCCCTGATCTGTCACGCTGTTCTGGGGACTCCTTGGGAGACACCAAACTCCAGCATGGCACCCAGCAAACCCTAAAAAGGGCTGGGACCCCTGAAGCGACCAGGGAAATTTGGGGAGGGGGCACATGGGTGGTACCTGGACCATGCCAAGAGCCCAGTGCTGCCCCAGCCCAACCTGCCCCGGCTCCATCCTGGCTCCTCCTGTGGGATGTGAAGGAATTGGAAAAATGGGGATCCAAGGCTGGGCGCTGGGCTCAGGGGAGCAGAAGAGATGGAGGAGGAGGAGGAGGGCAGAGGAAGTAGCGGGAGAAGGGCTGGAGAGGAGAAGGAGGCAGGATGAAGAAGAAGGAGGAGTGAGACTAATCCAAACCCAATATGGAGCTCCCATGCGCCCCTTGTCCTCTGCACTTCCACCCCTGCCCCACTGCCGCCCAATCCATCACCCCACCCCTCTGCTTGGTTTTGGGAGTTCCAGGTCCCTCCTGCTCTGAGCCTCCCATCCCCCACTTCACTCAATTCTGGCAGCTCCTGGCAGCCTTTTCCTGGGCAGAATCCCAGAGTTTGGGAATTTTGAGGTGCAGTTCTGGAGGAACGCCGCGGTGGTGTCGATGGCAGGGGTGCCACAACTACCCTGAAGAAGCTGTCCTGAAAAGGACTGTCCAGGGGCACAGGCACGTCCTCTGCCCAGTGAGTGGTCTCAGCTCAGCAGCAGCGTGCAGGCGACAGGGAGAGGCTAGGGAGCTGTATGACATTTCAGCAAGAAACAGCCTTTATTATAGCAGGGCCCTCAGTGAAGAGAGCCAGTGACAGCAGCTGCCTGAACTGGGGAAAAACCTGGGGTTGATATAGGGAAGGAGAGGGGCGGGGAAAACTGGGATACATGTATCAGGGTGGATTGACAGGGAGGAAAACCGATGGGGTGTAACAAATTAACATGTTCAACTCAAAGGCCTCTGGGAGTGACACTTTTTCTCTCCATGAGAGCAAAGTGTCTCACCTAGGGAGAAGCTCTCCAGGGGAGAGCAAAAATCTCTGAGCTGGCAGGTTCTTTGGGCTCCACAGAGGAAGACAGCGCTATCTGCTGTGGCCTCTCAGCTGCCCCCCACACCCTGGGGGTGCTGGGATTTCCCTCCTGGGCACAAGGACGTTCATTCCCTTCCAGGAGCCCAATGCCCGGCTGGGGCTCCAGGCCAGGGGGTCCTTGAGCAGCTGCCCCAGAACCTCTGCCAGGGGCTCCCAGCGCAGCCACAGCTGCTCGGCCTGGGCTCCCCAAAGCCCTCAGCAAGCCCCAAGTCCCTGCCAGGAACCCTCAACTCCCTCAAACCCATCATCCCCCACAGCCCCTGCAAGTTCCCCCCATGGCAGTGCCCATGGCCATGTCCCCACACGTCACTGGCCATGTCCCACCATGTCCTCACCCATGGCTGTGTCCCCACCATGTTTCCACCCCTGGCATTGTCCTCCACGTCTCCATCTGTGCCCGTGTCCCCCCATGTCCCCATGAATGGCCATGTCCATGTGTCACCATGTCACTCTCCATGTCCCACCATGTCTATGTCCCTCAATGTTCTCACCCGTGTCTTAATTCAATGTCTTTATTTTTACCACAAAATTAGATATTTTAAAGGAAAGAAGAGAAATGAAAAGCAAATCACGGCCAAAACAAAAGGATTTCTTTCTGCTGACTGAGCATCCCTGTGATTGAGTGGGAGGGAAGAAGCTTTTTTGGAGAGGTTTCCACCCCACTGTCTCCAAAACCTTGATCTTTGCCCCACTTCATCACCATTTGGCTGAGGAAGACACCCTTGGGCAATAGGAAATCAAAATTGTGAATTCAGTGAGGTTGGAAAAGACCTCCAAGACCATCCAGTTATTCCTCGATGCCACCAGAAGATAAGATTGAATGCAAAAGATTTTCTGGGATTGAAAGTCAACAAATCCACTCCCTCCAAGGAATTCCCATTGCTGGTCTGTGTCCCAATGGATGTTCCCGCCCCGGTGTTCATCCAGGTGCCCACAGGGAGCCAGGAAGATGTGGAGCCTCCCAGCCAGGTGTCTTCCCAACACACATCACCAGGACCACGGATCACCAGGGCTCTGCCCAACGGGGGTCACTGGGGATCATCCAACGCCCATCCTCCCATGGGGGATGGAGCTGGAGCAGCGCACGAAGCTCTTCCCGCACTCGGGGCACTCGCAGGGCTTCCCTTACTGGTGCCTCCGTTGGTGTTGGGTCAAGTGAGCGCTCTGTGAGAAGCTCTTCCCACACTGGGGACACTCGTAGGGCCTCTCCCCAGTGTGGATGCGCTGGTGCCTGACAAGGTTGGAGTTGCGGTTGAAGCTCATCCCGCAGTCGGGGCAGCGGAAGGGCCTCTTGTCTGTGTGTGTTTTCTGATGCCTGAGGAGATTTGACCTGGTCTGAAATCCTTTCCCACACTCGGGACACTCGTAGGGCCGTTCCCCTGTGTGCTGGCACATGTGGGGGATGAGATGGGAGGTGCAGTTGAAGCTCTTCCCACATTCCAAGCACTTGTAGGGCCATTGCCCCGTGTGTACTTGGTGGTGGATGAAGAGGTGGGAGGTGTGGCTGAAGCTCTTCCCACATTCCAAGCACCTGTAGGGCTTCTCCCCGGCATGAAGCTGCTCATGGACCACCAGGTTGGATCTCTGGATGAAGCCAAGGGGGGGTCTTTTCTCCTCAGAGCAGCCTGGGATGGGTTTGGAGCCCCTCCCTGTGGGGGATCCCTTTGGCATTTCCTCCCCATTGGATTCCTGCCCCTTGGAGCTGCTCAAAACGGCCTCGTCCACGAGGTTCTGCTGCGGGGATTTGTCCTCCCTGGTCTCCCTCTGCAGCTCAGTGCCTGGGGGAGGAAGGACAAGGGGAGGAAGGGACAAGGAAAGGAAGGAGTGAGGAAGGAAGAAGGGAAGAACAAGGAGAAGAAGGAGGGTAGAGAAGGATGAAGGAGAGGAAGGGACAGTAAGAAAAAAGGGAAAAAGAAAGGGATCAAGAAGGTACAGAAACAAGAAGAGGAAAGACAAGGGGAGGGAGGGAGGGAGGGAGGGAGGGAGGGAGGGAGGGAGGGAGGGAGGGAGGGAGGGAGGGAGGGAGGGAGGGAGGGAGGGAGGGAGGATTTGTCTCCAAGCCACAGGGAAGGGGAAGGAGCTCTGCCCAGTCTGTCCCTGGTAGGACGGCATCTGCAGCAGGGTTGTCCTTCAGCCGGGGGCCATCCTGGGCTGGGAGATGGAGCAGAAGAGAGGGGGAAAGGGGCAGTGACTTCCTCCTCACCTGCCTGGGGGTCCCAGAGCATCTTCCTCTCTGCCTCCTCCATTTGTCTAATGCTTGGGCATGAGAAGTCTGGTTTGGGGGGAAAAAAAGGGGTGACCACCTAGGATTCAGGGTTCCTCCTGCCCAAGTCCATCTCTGGAAGTCATCAGCCATGAAAATCTCCAAAGCATCAGGACTGAGAGGAAAAATCCCTCCCTGCGGTTTCCCTTCCCTGGGGTCCCCACTTTGGTGTCCCAGGGCTTCCCCCTCTGCAGGCTCATCCCTTCTCCGGGCTGCCCCTTCTCCAGGCTCCCCTCACTCCCGGCTCTCGGGGTCCCCCCTTTCCAGGCCCCCATTTCAGGCTCCGGGGCTCCCGGGGCTCCCCCCTTTTCGCTGCTCCCCTCCCCCTGCCGGTACCGGGCATCTCAGCTCAGCTTTGGAGTCCTGCAAGATCCAGACATCGCTCTGCCCGGCCCGGCCCCAGAAAAAGAAACAGGGGTCCCCAAAGCTACTTCGAGTGCGCTCCAAATATCCCTTCCCCTGCAAACAAATCCTGCCAGGACGGCCCAAGAGCTTCGGGGCGAGGTTCCCGTCCCCGGTGAGCTGCGGGCTGCGGGGCCCGATGCTCCCGGCGCGAAGGGGCTGCAGATCCAGAGAGCGATGGACGCACGTGGGTGATTTGCCGAATAAAAGGAACTCTATAACTCACAGAGTAGTTATAAGAGCAGGTATGAATTTATTCAGTGCTGAGGTGCATGGGGAATATCTCCTCCAAAAAGCATGCACACCTTTTTGATTGGGTTTTCCCTTTTTATCCTTTACAGAGCAGGTTTACACGATACGGCTAATACATATTAATTTCCTAACCCCGCCTGTCTTCACTTCATATTAAAATTAGCCCTGTGCCCCTTTCAGTCCTTTGGCCGCTTTTTTTTGGGGGAGTGGGACTTCAAATCCGTTTCCTCCGGCTTAGGGTCCAGGAATCTCCTTTATCCTGTGGTGCCTTTGTCTTTGCATCTTGTTTGTGTATTCCAGCTCCTTATCTTATCTTGCAGTCTGACTCTTTTTCCTGTTCTTGTGGATTAGGGTGTCAGGGTCTGGTTTTTGTCAGACACCCCTTTTAAACATTTCTTCTTAATTCTTAATTTCTTTGTTTCATGGGGCCTCCTCTGCTGCTCCTCTTGCAGTTCCTGCTCCTCCTCTACCCCTCCTCTTCCTCCCGCTCCTCCGCTTTCCCCTCCTTGCCCTCCTCCTCCTCCATCTCTCGGCTGCTGGCGAGGAGCTCTGGGGTGAGCGGAGCGGGGCCGGGAGCCGGTGGGAAAGGGCTGGGAGAGGGGGATGAGGGGAGCTGGGCCAGGGGGAGAGGGGTTCTCAAGGAGGGGCTGCCAGTTAAGGCCAGGAGCCCCAAATCCCCTCCGTGTCCTGCCAGCCCCTGCCCCCGGCGCTGTGGGGGCCGGGCCGTGCCCCAGTGCCGGCTCAGGGGGTGCTCCAGGCTGCCGTGCTCCACCTGGCAGCTGGAGCTGAGCCCGCATTGCCGGGGGCGGTTTCCAGCAGCACCAGGAGCTGCTGGCTCCAGTCCCCGCTGGGGAGCACGGCAGTGGCCAGCACGTGGCCCGAGAGCTGCTGCTGGCCCTGGGAGCAGCTCAGCTGGATGTGGGCAGGGGAGAAATCCATCAGGGAGCAGAGCAGGCGGCCGGGGCCGGGCTGGGAGCTGGAGGGCACCAGCGAGATGGACACGCTGGGATGGGCAGGGGGCTTGGGGACCCCCCAGTGCAGATCTTCCTCCCCACAAGCCGCAGGGAATCGCTCCAGGGATCGAGTGCTGCGGGACAGGGAACCACGTTTCTTTCATCCCAGCCCCACCTTTCCCTCTCCCCTCTCCCCTTTCTCATCCTTTCCCCGATCCCCATCCATTCCCCCCGAATGCAATCTGGGTTTCCCAGCACCCTCCCCCACACTTTGTGGGTCCCAGCCCTCTCTTTTTCCCACTCTTGCCCCTTCCCAATCATCCCTCCAATTTCCAACCCCCTCCCCCGTGCTTGGATTTGGGGGTTCCAGGCCCCTCCTGCTCAGTCTGGGGGTCCCATCCCCCCTTTCACTCAATTTGGGGTGATCCTAGCAGATTTTTTTTCTGGAAGGAATCCCCGAGTTACAGGATTTTTGGGGTGTAGGTTTGAAGGGGGAGAGCTCTGTCTGGCATTAGTTTAACCCATGGTCTGCCGGGGAAGCACAAAAACGTTTCCCATTCCCATCCTTTCCTCATTTGGTCTGGTTCATGAGCTGCTTTCTTGTTTCCTTTGGTATCTGTTCTCATCTATTTGTCAACAGCAGTTTGAGTCATTTACTTTTCCACAAATTCTGCTACCTTCTGTATAAGTCCCTGGCCCCATCTCCAAGCAGATTCACTCATTGCCTGTGTTTTTACTTCCTGGGTGTTCTTTGTTTTTGGGATTGCTGTCAGTGCCCTCATTCTCTGTCCTTTTGTAGCCGTTTGTGGCTCAGGAGGCCTGGCTGCCACCTGCATCCCCTTGCTCAGCTGCTGAATGAGCTGCACTCAGCAAGGTGTGGTGCATGGTAAAAAGATGAGAGTTGCTGTAGCACATGAGAGGAGAAACAGCATTTGTTTAACCCATGGTCTGTGAGGGAACCACAAAACTGTGTCCCGTTCCCATCCTTTCCACGTTTGGACAAGTACATGAGCTGCTTTGGTATTACATTTTTTATCTGTTTTACTATTTTCCACTGCCATCTGTTTGCCAAGAGCAGTTTGATTTACGTAACTTTTCCCAAACCTCTCCTTTTTCTGCTAAAAGGTAATCTAAAAGGTATCCCATGGTGAAATGTTGTGTTCCTCATCTGAGTGGATTGGTTGGGAGGAAGGTCAGGAGCTGGAGCTGTGTGGTTGGTTATTATTTCAATGACATCCTGTAATCTAATTATGCCATTGAAATGAGAAATGGTTTCTCTGGTACCTGATATGAATTCTTTCAGGTTCCTGGAGTCTGGTGTTGCAGGATTTGTTCTGATGGCAGGTCATCTTTTCCCGTTTTTTGGGTGCTCCCTCCAGCCAGGGCTGCATCAATTGTCAACTTTTCCCTAATTATTCATCACATACTTGGATTCTCAACTGATTTCTCTGAACTTGTGGTAGCAAATAAACCCCAGTAGTCTTCTTAAAAACGAGATTCACTTAATAAATTATAAAAAGAATTTAATATAAACAAAAGACAATTAGGAGACAAAAGAAATAAAGCAAAGGGTTAAAACGGCCGGGTGCCCTGGTGGGTTACCAGGAACACACCTGGTATCTCAGGAGTGTCCTTTTTATCCCATCTTTGCTGTGAGAGGTTAATGCATATTCAAGCATGTCCCCTCCCTGGTTCCACCTTCTTGGATCATGTTATTTTCTGCTGGTCAGCATTATTTTGGAGTTTGGTTTCTTTTTTGCTGCAGATGGTCACTTGTTGATAACAGCCTGGGCCCCTCATCCTTCCCCTGAGGGCAGCTGGTCTTCATATCTTCCGCTGATAACAGTTTGGGCTCTATTGTTCTCCTGATAACAACTTGGGCCCCACTGTCCTTGCCCTCTGGAGTTTCCTTGCCTTGTACCTAGGAAATTCTTTTAAACTTAAGACTTGTTAGAATAGCTAAAAAGTATTTAATATATAATATTCATCTGCGAAAGCCAATATCACAATACAAGTTTATAACAGTCTGATACACCCTATATAACATAGACAGAGACAGCACATGTTGGAGTGGGGACAGGGATGATTCCCCCCCACTTGTTTTAGTGAAGTTTTCACAACATTCTCCATTTTCTGTTTTCCATTGCAGCTGAACCAATTTCTGCTGCAGAGTCAGATATCCTCACAATGGGCTGTGCCTTTAGCTGTGCAAATTCCATCTGTGCAAGCAGGCAGAGCTTGGGCTGAGGGGCAGAGAGAATCAGCCCAATTCCTCCTGCAGGCAGGAAGCCCCTGGGCCATTGTGCAGGCTTTGGGCCATCAGTGTTAATTTGCATTTCTAAAGCTCCTTTCCTGGCTGCCTGGAACAAAGCTTCTCTTTCTGGGCAGCTGGGGGTGATTCAAGTGTTCTCCCCAATTCCCTATTGGTGCCTTCTTTGGCCCTTTTCTTTTTTTGACAAAAAAATATTCTATTAAAGGTTTACGAGTTAAAGGGTCATCTTTAAAGCTCTTCTAGTTTTTCAAAATGCAGCTTAAATGTGAAGATAACCCATACCATTTTGCCAACACTATGAGCCACACACATACATAAAAAGAAAAATTACAAAGCAATCAAGTATTTTCTTTTTCTTCTCCTAGGACTAAAAACTGATTCTCACACCACGGTCCCAAACAGAACCGACAATATAGAAGTAAAATTATTATGAAATTTTTTTCTAATGGTGTAATTCTTTCACTGAAACTGTGAATATCAAAAATTCTTCAACAATGTCTTTAGGGAAATAAATCATTACTTGATTCTGTACAGAATGTGCAACAGGAATAATTTCATGCACACTTAGGCTGGGTGTGCAGAGAAAATCATTCCATGACACATGAGTTTGACTAGATTTTTCTAAATTTATACAGTCTGACCCCATAGAAATCCCTTGGTTTAATGTTCATTGGTTTGAAGGTGTGGAGTTGTTAGGATTTGGTTTCCTGTTGCAGCCGGATTTCTGTGCCTGTGATGGGAATTAGGTGGGCACTCCTGGATTTCCTGCTCAGCCTTTTCCAGACCAGGTGTCTCCAGCTGTGCCTGGGGCAGTGTCTGGGTAGATGTTGGTTGATGTTTGCTGCTGGGTGTTGATGTTTTGTGGATGGTTGTTATCTTGGGGGGAATCTTTTGGGCTATTCCCAGTCTGTTGAGATGTTAATTTCATCTCTGCTGAGTGGTGGAGCATCCCTTAAAAAACACCTTTAAATTTCCTTTCTCCAAGGCAAAGGCAAACCAAGACCATTTAGAAAAATAAAATTTGAAGCCATTTTCAAGTTGGTCTATTTTGCCAGCAGCGAATCCCAGGCAGGGCAGAGTGTGAGTGTAATTGAGAGGCAGAGTGGAATTGTCCCGGTGCCTTCCCCAGCAGCTGTGGCGAGGGCAGGCACAGAAAGGCCTGAAGCTGCAAGAGTGAGAGCAAGGATTGTCCCGCAGTGGCTGGAGATGGCAAAGGAGGGTGGCCAGGCCGAGGATTTGAGCAGAGGATCTGTGGGCAGGCGCAGGGGCTTCCCCCGCTGGGGAGCCCTGGCTGCTGCTGCGTTGCCTTCAGTGCAGGCTCAGGGGTGGCCTGTTTAATATTCCCTTGCAGTTCAGATTTCTGAGTCTGGAAGAGCCATGGCTGGGGCATCAATCATTTTATTTTTTCCATTTTGTTAAGTTTTGTTCTCTTTCTTATGTCCACCCCATAATATTGAGACTATCTGGGGGTAAAAAATGCACGCAATGTTCTGGGTGGAAAAGAGAATCCTCAATCCAGCTCCTGCAATTCCCTGTTAATCCTAAGAATTGCTGCAGCTCCATTTTAGTCCGGGGAAACATTATTTCTGAGATTCCCTCGACTCTCTCAGGGTCAATACAAGACAAACCTGCAATCAAAATAGGTCTTGAATATTTAACCATTTTCTCTACCATTTGCCCTTTCTTTTTTTTCAGATACTCAAAGCTGCTTTTTTGCCTGAAAATGAAGCCATTTCACAGAGGCTTCCTCTACCTCTTCTCCTTGTTTTTCTGACTGGATCAAGTCATCCACATCCTGCATGAAGCCAGTCCCTGGGGGTGAGGTCAATTCCTTTGATATTTCCTGCAAGGCTTGCCCCAATCAGGCCGGTGCTTCCGTGCATCCCTGCAGAAGGACCGTCCATGTCTTGAGCATTTTCCCTTCTAGCTCTTGTTGCCAGCCCAAGGCAGAATTGTGTTTGCATCCTCTGGAAGTGGGCAGATCCCCAGAAAGCATCTTTTGCATCAAGTTGTGAATGGCAGCAGTGTGAGGAGGGCACCTGGTTCAGGCTGGTGTAAGGATCTGAGAGTGTGGGGTGCCTCGGTTTCATCATCTCATTTCTTCTTCTTGGGTCCTGCAGCATTCTGTGGATTCCATTGGATTTCTTGTTTGGCAGGATAGGAGCATTCTAGGGAGCCATCCCTGGCTCCCCAAGCCGTGCCTTGAGCAGGACTCCCAGACAGGCTGTGAGCCCTTCCTTCCCTCCCTTGGAACAGGGGATTGCTTTTGGACACCTCTTGTCCTGGTTGCTTCAGGGAAATTTGGAGAGGCTCCATATCTAATTTTGCCAATTTCCCTGGGGCTGCCCACACTTGTGGGTTCACTTCAGCCTAGGCTCTGCCAGACATTTGACACAGAGGTACAGCAGAACCAGCCTCTGTATCCCCTTTTGCAACATTAATTTGCATTCCCAATTTAGCCATCAAATCCCTTCCCAGTAAATTACAATCACAATTGTGAGCCAATAAAAGTTCCTGCATTTTATACCCATCCCCCACATCTGTTAATAGTGGCTGAAGAAAACAGACCAGCTCATCTTTCCCACTTAGTGTCTAAATAATTAAAATATTCCCTAACACCTTTAGGTGTAAGATTCTGAGTGGATGGAGAGGCCCCTGTGTCCATCAGGAAAGGTCTCCTCTGGATCCAGAGCCACCCTGGGATGTTCCCAAGGGCTGCAGTGTGGTGGGTCCCTGGTGGAATGGGAGCTGTGCCACCGCTAAGAATGCGTGTCCATCAAGGGCTGGACTTGCTGGTGCTGAGGGTGCTGCTGTCTGTGCTTGCAGTGTCCTTGTGCCCTGCAGCTGGAAGGCTGATTCCTTGCCAGGGGCTGTTTGGGTGGGCTGTGCCCTGGCCAGGAGGGCAATGCCTGTGCCAGGTGCTTGTGGCCGAGGGTGTCCCCTGGGTGCTGGGGCCCCCTTGGGCCCTGGGCTTGATCCCTCAGGGCTGTAGGAACTGTGCCATGGCCTTTGCCTAAATGTTGGTGCTTTGGTTTCTTTTGAGGGCTGAACCTTTCTATTCTGTAGGGGGTTTTTGGCTGAATCTTGTTATTTGATTAGTTTTTGATCTGTTTTGATATTTGGAGGATATTTGGGCTGAGTCTTGTGTCCTGGAGGTTCTTACAGATACAAGATGCCAAATGACTTTCTGAGATGAACTTGGGCAAGGAGGAACCCCCAGTCCAAGACGCTCTCCTGTTTTCTTTTTTTTTCCCCCCAACCAGGATTTTACATTCCCGAACTGTGTTCAGATGGAGGAGGAGG